>NC_132821.1:17082209-17423280 GCF_048594095.1 Paramormyrops kingsleyae
GCGGAACGCGGCTCGGGCGGTCACAGAAGCAAAAACCCGGGTGTGGGAGGAGTTCGGTGAGGCCATGGAAAGTGACTTTCGGTCGGCCTCAAAAAGGTTCTGGCAAACCATACGGAGTATCAGGAGGGGGAAGCAGCTCCTGGTTCCTACTATTTATAGTGGGGGGGGGGCTGTTGACCTCATCTGGGGACATCATCCGGAGGTGGAAGGAATACTTTGAGGACCTCCTCAACCCTGCCTCCGATACATCTACGCATACTGCCTTTGAGACATCTGAGGGCGTAGAGCCCGAGGGTGCTGGGGGGGGCTTGCCCATCACTGAGGCTGAGGTGGCCGCGGCGGTTAAACAACTCCGTGGTGGCCGGGCCCCGGTCGTGGACGAGATCCGCCCGGAGTACCTGAAGGCTCTAGATGTTGTGGGGCTGTCGTGGCTGACACGCCTTCTCAACAGTGCATGGAGGTCAGGGACAGTGCCGCTGGATTGGCAGACCGGGGTGGTGGTCCCCTTATTTAAGAAACTACAGGGGGATCACACTTCTCAGCCTCCCTGGGAAGGTCTATTCCAGGGTACTGGAGAGGAGGGTGAGATCGATAGTCGAATCTCGGATTCAGGAGGAACAATGCGGTTTTCGTCCTGGTCGTGGAACACTGGACCAGCTTTATACCCTTGCAGCGGTACTGGAGGGGGCCTGGGAGTTTGCCTATCCAGTCTACATGTGTTTTGTGGATTTGGAAAAGGCTTACGACCGGGTTCCCCGAGGTGCTCTGTGGGGGGTGCTTCGGGAGTATGGGGTCCGGGGTCCACTGCTGTGGGCGATCCGGTCCCTGTACGAACGGAGCAGAAGCTTGGTCCGCATTGCCGGCAATAAGTCGGACGTGTTCCAGGTGCGTGTTGGGCTCCGCCAGGGCTGCCCTTTGTCATCGGTCCTGTTTATCATATTTATGGACAGGATTTCTAGGCGCAGCCAAGGCGTCGAGGGTGTCCAGTTTGGTGACCTCAGGATTGCCTCGCTGCTTTTTGCAGACGATGTCGTCCTGTTGGCTTCATCTGCTGGGGATCTCCAGCAGGCACTGGGGCGGTTCGCAGCCGAGTGCGAAGCGGGAGGGATGAGGATTAGCACCTCCAAGTCCGAGACCATGGTTCTCAGCCGGAAACGGGTGGTTTGCCCTCTTCGGGTTGGGGAAGACGTACTGCCTCAAGTGGAGGAGTTTAAGTACCTCGGGGTCTTGTTCACGAGTGAGGGTAGGCGGGATCGGGAGTTGGATAGACGGATCGGAGCGGCGTCTGCAGTTCTGCAGGCGCTTAACCGATCCGTCGTGGCTAAGAAAGAACTGAGCCAAAAAGCCAAACTCTCGATCTATTGGTCCATCTTTGTCCCTACCCTCACCTATGGTCATGAGCTATGGGTAATGACCGAAAGAACGAGATCGCGAATACAAGCGGCCGAAATGAGGTTTCTCCGCAGGGTGTCTGGGCTCTCCCTTAGGGATAGGGTGAGGAGTTCGGATATCCGGGAGGGCCTCGGAGTAGAACCGCTGCTTCTTCACGTCAAAAGGAGCCAGTTGAGGTGGTTTGGACATCTGGTGCGGATGCCTCCTGGGCGGCTACCCGGAGAGGTTTTCCGTGCCTGTCCTACAGGGAGGAGGACCCGAGGCAGGCCCAGGACTCGCTGGAGGGATTATATCTCTCGGCTGGCCTGGGAACGCCTCGGTGTCCCCCCCGAGGAGCTGGTGGGGTTAGCTGGGGAGAGGGAGGCCTGGGTGCCTCTACTGAAGCTGCTACCCCCGCGACCCGAACCCCGGACAAGCGGAAGATGATGGATGGATGGATGTGTGTGTGTGTGTGTGTGTGTGTGTGTGTGTGTGTGTGTGTGTGTGTGTGTGTGTAGTGTGTATATATATATATATATATATATATATATAACTGAAGCTGATGTTTTGCAAAGCCTAGCTAAGCTCAAAATAAATAAATCACAGGGCCCTGATGGCATCTTACCTATATTGTTAAAAGAGATGAGGGATATTATTTGCCGACCCTTAACATTACTGTTTCAAAAATCCTTATCTGAAGGCGTGGTACCTTCTGATTGGAAGCATGCCAACATAACGCCCATTTTCAAAAAAGGGGATAGAAGTCATTTGTCAAACTATAGGCCAATCAGTCTAACTTGTATAACTGGTAAAGTTATGGAGGCTATAATCAAAGAGAAAATGGTAGATTACCTGGACTCAAATAACATTTTGAGGGATAGCCAGCATGGATTTAGGAGAGGTAGATCCTGTTTAACAAATCTGTTGCAGTTTTTTGAGGAAGCTACTCAGGAAGTTGATAAGAAGGCCTATGATGTCATCTACTTAGATTTCCAAAAGGCTTTTGATGTTGTTCCCCACAAGAGGCTCTCACTTAAACTCAAAGCGACAGGTATTTTAGGAACTGTAGCGACCTGGATTGATAACTGGTTAACAGATAGGAAGCAGCGAGTAGTTATAAAAGGCTCAATGTCACAGTGGGCCTGCGTTCATAGTGGGGTACCGCAGGGTTCAATTTTAGGACCACTTTTGTTCCTAATTTACATAAATATAGACACCAATATATACAGTAAACTGGTGAAATTTGCAGATGATACCAAGGTGGGTGGTGTAGCAAATACTGAACTAGCGGCTCAGCAGCTACAGCGGGATCTTAATTTAATTAGTGACTGGGCTGACACCTGGCAGATGAAATTTAACATAGACAAATGTAAGGTACTCCATGTAGGGAGCAGAAATATAAAGTACAGGTATTTTATGGGACCTACTGAAATAAAGGTAGCTGATTATGAGAAAGACCTTGGTGTGTATGTTGATGCTTCCATGTCTCATTCTCACCAGTGCGGGGAAGCAATAAAAAAGGCCAATAGGATGTTGGGGTATATCTCCAGGTGTGTGGAGTTTAAGTCAAGGGAGGTAATGCTAAGATTATACAATTCCTTGGTGAGACCTCACCTAGAATATTGTGTACAGGTTTGGTCACCATATCTTAAAAAGGACATAGCGGCCTTAGAAAAGGTGCAGCGTAGGGCCACAAGAATGATTCCTGGTCTTAGAGGAATGTCATACGAGGAAAGGTTATTTGAGCTAAATCTGTTCAGCCTCAAGCAAAGGAGACTGAGGGGGGACATGATCCAGGTCTATAAGATTCTAACAGGTTTGGATGCTGTTCAACCAAATAGTTACTTCAGCATTAGTTCAAATACAAGAACTCGTGGCCATAGGTGGAAATTAGCGGGAGAACATTTCAAACTGTATTTAAGGAAGCACTTCTTTACACAGCGTGTAGTCAGAGTATGGAATAGTCTTCCTGATAACGTAGTGCAAGCTGAATCCTTGGGTTCCTTTAAATCAGAGCTAGATAAGATTTTAACAACTCTGAGCTATTAGTTAAGTTCTCCCCAAGCGAGCTCGATGGGCCGAATGGCCTCCTCTCATTTGTATAGTTCTTATGTTCTTATGTCACTATTCCTTCCGACAGTAATTGATTTACCATCAAATTAACAGAATTCTAAGTAATATTACACAGGGTTTTCATCATTAGGTGTTGAAGTCTCAAGCACAAAATGTGCCGTATGGGCTAAACGGACCAAGTGGGAGCAGCCAAGGCCCCAAACAAAAGGGGCTTTTAAGAGGATAAATACAGAAGCAGAACACAACCAGAACTACAATGGGTCCCAAACAGGGTAAATGAGGGAGGGAGGGAGGGAGACAGCGAAGAAGCACACAGCGACCAACATTAATGACAGACCTGGGGAACACTGGACTGGGAGGCACTTAAATACAGGACTATCAAGGGAGTAAACAGGAGGCAGCTGAGAGTGATTAACACAGGGCAGGAATGAGAGGTAAGGCTAAACGAGCACCAGGTGAGGCTTCTGGAGTCTGAGGCCTCTCAGCCACTTCTGAGGTAGTCTGATATGCCTTGATGTTTTAAAGCATTTCACCTATCTAAAAAAGATTTATCCCCAATGTGCCGCAAATGTTTTTATCCAGCACAAACTCAGAACCAATAATCTGAGACAATTTAGAATGGAATTCTTCCATTTTTTGTTTAAATGCACTTTAAAAATACACTTTTCAAAAACCTATTTTCAGAGATGCTGAGAAAATGTAAAAAAACACATTATAAATGTTTCTAGCCAGGACTTTGAGCCATGGAGCTTATAGGCATAGGGGTTGGCTACACATAGGTGATTGAAGCATTCAGGAATTTCAGATGGTTTGATTAATGAAATGTTATAACTTTGGAGTGACACTATTTTTTTTCAAAGTCAGTGGCTTACACAATGCATTTTGACTAGATGCACAACGCACCTGTAATGGTTTGTATACTGTTAAAAGAATGTCATTGTTACTTCACAACATTTTGTAATATAAAAAGAGACCATAATAGAGTTTATAACATGCAATGGATTCAATACTGAAAGTATTTAAAAAGTGCCATCGCATCTTATTACATTATCATTTATGTGAAATTATTGCATCACTTTTAGGATTTCTGTAATTATACTTTTAAAGGTAATTCAGATTGGATATGCTTCCTCCAAGTGTTCTTTTTGGAAGTAATTAGCAGATTCGACCGTTAGAAAATCATAGCAAATGTGCTCTAGTATCAATGCTTGGATCCCTCATTCATAATGAATGCACTTTGTAGACGCTCCCTGGCAAAAGGCTGTACTTGTAATGCTGGTTTGCTGGTTCCGTGGAAAACGCTGCATTGTGGCAACAAAAAAATGAACATATCAGCCAGTATACCATGTTGTAGTAAAATCTGTTGTTACAAGCTCCAGTCTAGGGTTGGAGTCTGACAGAAAGTAAAGGGAAAGGGTAAGGGGAGGACGAGACAAACAGGGAATGGAAAAAGGGAACACAAGTAAACAAAGGGGTATTTTTTTATATTTGGTTCAAACCACACGGACACTTTACAAACCACCTGGTGCAACAAGACTTCGGCAGTGACCATGGCCAAAACAACAAACCAAAACACCTACCGAATGCGTCCCAAATCTAGGCTAAGCCTAAGTACAAAAACAAATTGGAAACAAAAAAACAATCTCTGCGCTTCACTCCCTAACCAAACAACAATAAACCAAAACGCACTCCGCATAAACAAAAAATGGCAGTCACTCCTTACGCACACAAATACGCAGCAAACACAGTCTGAAATTACAGTGTCCAAGGGGGCAAGCAAAAGAGTAAACAGTAACCAGGCGGGATATCAAAACCAGAAAAGCAATTAAACCAAAGCAAAAGTACAAAGAGGGGCAAAGCAAAAATCAGAAAACTAATAACCAAAACTGTCATACACAATAAGTCAAAACCAATTAAACAAACCAATAATACGAAAAGTAATGAGCAGAGCTGCAGGGGTGGTAAACAGCGGCCTTTTCTCCTCAGGGACCGGACGTCAGGAGCCATGAAGAGGATGGAAGAAGGCATGGCCGGAATCCAGAAGGTGGAGCGCAGGGCGGAGCTGAAGAGGCAGCTGGCTGAAGGCAGAACCGGGGCCACACACAGACACAACACCCTTATGGCATATAACACCCCCTCACACAAGTGTGAACCCAGCAGGTGTTCACAATTACAATCACGAGCAGTACAACCATGAGCACCAATAAACAAAAGAACAGAAAACCTCCGTGAATAAGCAAAGACGACCAGGTATCTAGTCCTCCAGAGGGCATCTGCCATGAGCTTACTGCCCCCATTTTTGTGCCTTATCTCTATGTTGAACGACTGGACAATTAGTGCCCAGCGCATGAGGCGCTGGTTAGTATTACACATACGGGCCAGAAAAACTAATGGGTTGTGGTCCATGTAAACAACCACCAGCTGAGTGCTATCTCCTACATACATCTCAAAGTGCTGAAATGCAAGCAGAAGGGCTAGGGCCTCTTTCTCTATGGCGCTGTATGACTGGTGTTTCGCGAACTTCTTGGAGTAATAGCAGACGGGGTGATCAAAGCCGTGACTCTCCTCCTGTAAGAGGACAGCACCAGCGCCCACCTCACTGGCATCCACTTCCAGTTTAAAAGGCTTAGTAAAATCCGGGGTCGATAACACAGGAGGAACTTAACGGATTCGAAGGCGGCTTGACAGGTGGGGGACCAAACAAAAGATGTATTCTTCCGAAGCAAATGGGTGAGTGGCATTACAATGTCCGAGAAGTTTTTGCAAAAACACCGGTAGTAGTCGGTCATCCCGAGGAAACGTTTCAGCTCCCGTGTGGTTCGCAGGACTGGAAACGAACTAAAAGCCTAGACCTTTACGTCCAGAGGCTTGACCACACCACGATCCACCAGATTCCCCAGATAGCTGACCATACCTTGCCCAAACTCACACTTTTCTAGATTAAGGACCAACGAAGCTTCTTGCAACCGAGTAAAGACCTGTTCCAACGACCACCTATGTTGTTCCCACAAGTCACAGTAAATAACCACATCATCCAGGTAAGCCTCACAGTACTGGACATCTCCTAACACTTTATGCATCACTCGCTGGATGGTGGCTGGGGCATTACATAAACCAAAGGGCATAACTGTGTACTGTAGGAAGACATCAAGCGTGGCGAGAGCAGAGACCTCTGAAGCACAAGGTGTAAGCGGGATTTGCCAATAACCCTTTAACAGGTCTAGCTTAGTCACAAATTTCATTTGTGTCTACACAGTCCTCCATTCGAGGTAGGGGGAAAGCATTCGGCCTTGTTACAGTGTTCACCTTCCTGTAATCTATGCAGAAGTGAAAGGTGCTGTCAGGCTTGGGACCGAGTAGACACGGAGAGCTCCAGGGGCTAAAATTAGAAACAGCCAGACCGGTTTCTAGCAGGTAATCGGTCTCCTGTTTTAACAAGGTCGGCTTATGCGGGCTGACATCATAGGGGTGCTGTTTAATAGGGAGGTATTCACCAACATCGATGTTATGCTCTAAGACAGGTGTTCGCAAAGGGGTGTCCACGAACAGGGACCGAAACCTCTTCACCAGGGACGTAATGTCAGACTGGATGGTAAGAGGCAAGTAGGTGAGCCTGCTTGAGAGGGTTTGAAGCGCTTCTGAGTTCAGCAGGCGAGCACAGGGTAAACAGTTTTTTCCTAGATGCAGACCATCATCTTCCAGTGAGTACTCACGAACAGACACGTTACCCACATCAGCGAGGAGCGGAGCAGAGACGGACAAGGGGATGGAGTCGTTGCGATCAAGGTAGGGCTTTAACTTCCTCCTACGGTTTGGGGTCTCTATCACATAGTTAGTGGGGTTTAATTTAGTCTGTATGATGTACCGACCAGAGAACCACAAAGGGAGGAACCGGACAATGGGAGAAGAACAAGGACTCCAGCCCAGGAAAACATCGTTCCTTTGCATTTTTATCGAATTGAGCCTTAACCCTCTGGGGTCTAGGGGTAGGAAACACACTTTCACTGACTGGGGCATGGTCACACATTTCTTCAAATTTCATAAACTTAATTCATGGCAAATAAATTATTTCTTATATATTTGTTTTGCCATTACAATCATCTTTATTTTAATGTAAACTGTAAATATGTCAGATTTTTGTTAAGTTTGTAATTTGACATCAAAGTATAGACATTGCAAAATGCAGTTTGGAACACTTGCAGAAACATTATAAAAGTACATAGTAAGCAATGCTGGCAGTTTGTTTTGATCCCAGATATCTGATCACCAAAGTCTTGGCTACATGCAGATGACAAAATGGTGTAGTTGCAACATTCAGTTGGATAAATAAATAAGAAAAAGGTAACTCATGTCACTATTTCTGGCTCCTTTCATTGAATAAGTAGAAACTTTCATGTGTATGTATGAGCCATTGACACCTGGCCACATCGCCCACCCCCTTTTATGGAGCTGATGGGGATGTTTCTGGATCGCGTTTCACCGTTGCGTTGTTCATCAGATTACCATGCGAATGCGATTTGAATACGCGCTAATGCGGCTATTTAGAATGTGAATAGCAATCTCCGGGTGAGAGTGGTACTACACGCCCCCGATGCAGGTAAAACAAAGGAAGTTGACATGGTTCACTTTTTTGCCCATTTTACCTAATTTTAAAAACTTTAATACTTCCGACAATGGACGTTTTGACAAGACGACCGATTACGGATTTAGCCAGCATTTTTTTCATGATTTTACATTAAGATTTCAGCGAGATATAAACTGAAATAGACGTGAAAAGTACGCTATGTCGCCGACGACATACTCGACCCAAGAGGGTTAATATTCTTTTGCATGGCACCTAAGGACCTCTTTGCTAGTTCTCTAGCTGCTGACAACCACTCACAGTGTTAATTATGTTAATTATGATATACACTCACCTAAAGGATTATTAGGAACACCTGTTCAATTTCTCATTAATGCAATTATCTAATCAACCAATCACATGGCAGTTGTTTCAATGCATGTAGGGGTGTGGTCCTGGTCAAGACAATCTCCTGAACTCCAAACTGAATGTCAGAATGGGAAAGAAAGGTAATTTAAGCAATTTTGAGCGTGGCATGGATGTTGGTGCCAGACGGGCCGGTCTGAGTATTTCACAATCTGCTCAGTTACTGGGATTTTCACGCACAACCATTTCTATGGTTTACAAAGAATGGTGTGCAAATGGAAAAACATCCAGTATGCGGCAGTCCTGTGGGCGAAAATGCCTTGTTAATCCTAGAGGTCAGAGGAGAATGGGCCGACTGATTCAAGCTGATAGAAGAGCAACTTTGACTGAAATAACCACTCGTTACAACCGAGGTATGCAGCAAAGCATTTGTGAAGCCACAACACGCACAACCTTGAGGCGGATGGGCTACAACAGCAGAAGACCCCACCTGGTACCACTCATCTCCACTACAAATAGGAAAAAGAGGCTACAATTTGCACGAGCTCACCAAAATTGGACAGTTGAAGACTGGAAAAATGTTGCCTGGTCTGATGAGTCTCGATTTCTGTTGAGACATTCAAATGGTAGAGTCAGAATTTGGCGTAAACAGAATGAGAACATGGATCCATCATGCCTTACCACTGTGCAGGCTGGTGGTAATGGTGTGGGGGATGTTTTCTTGGCACACTTTAGGCCCCTTAGTGCCAATTGGGCATCGTTTAAATGCCATGGCCTACCTGAGCATTGTTTCTGACCATGTCCATCCCTTTATGACCACCATGTACCCATCCTCTGATGGCTACTTCCAGCAGGATAATGCACCATGTCACAAAGCTCGAATCATTTCAAATTGGTTTCTTGAACATGACAATGAGTTCACTGTACTAAAATGGCCCCCACAGTCACCAGATCTCAACCCAATAGAGCATTTTGGGATGTGGTGGAACGGGAGCTTCGTGCCCTGGATGTGCATCCTACAAATCTCCATCAACTGCAAGATGCTATCCTATCAATATGGGCCAACATTTCTAAAGAATGCTTTCAGCACCTTGTTGAATCAATGCCACGTAGAATTAAGGCAGTTCTGAAGGCGAAAGGGGGTCAAACACCGTATTAGTATGGTGTTCCTAATAATCCTTTAGGTGAGTGTATGTGACATGCAAGGGCTGGCCACGTACAATGACGGGTTAAAATACCTCCTTACGGTGATTGATGTTTTTTCTAAAAAGGCCTACACGCGTGCGATAAGAAACAAGACGGGGGTGGCCGTAACGGAGGCTTTTGATTCTATTTTAACCGAGGGGGGTGTGCCCCTCAAGTTACAGACGGATGCCGGTAAGGAGTTTTTAAATGAGACTTTTCAGAAACTTTTAAAAAGTCATAAAATCACCCATTTCACCACGGGTAGTGAACTTAAAGCTTTAGTCGTAGAGAGATTTAACCGAACGTTAAAAGAGAGGATGTACAGGTACTTTACGGCTAAAAACACTCGATGATACATGGATGTGTTGGACGATCTAAGAAAGGGGTACAACCAGTCATTTCACAGTGCTATTAAAATGAAACCTTCCGAAGTCACGACCGATAATGCTCATCTAGGAGGAAGTATCTTCTTACTTCCTCCCTCACCCCTTCTGGGGTGTGCTCCATGGAGCACAATGTCGTTGAAGAGTTTATGCCTCTGCGGCCTGCAAGACAACTACCTCAACCTCTGGCAACTACCCTCCAACCTGCCTGCCCTTGGCTCAACACGATGCCTCGCCATCCATCCTGCGGCTGTGTGTCTATTAATCCTGCCATCGTGCATCAAGCACCACGTGCCTGCACCGGTCGGCCGCTGCATTGAGACATATATTTCAACCCCTGTATTAGCTTAGTCATTTCATCTTGTCTGTATTAGCTTAGTCATATCATCTTGTTTGTTTGACTCATCTGCCGGCCCCTGGAGGATGGGCTCCCCCTTTGGGTCTGGTTCCTCCCAAGGTTTCTTCCTCTTAGGGAGTTTTTCCTTGCCACCGTTGCCTTTGGCTTACTCAATGGGGGGTCCTTACGAGGCAGAAATGTAAAGCGCATTGAGACAATGTAATGTTGTGATAATGCGCTATATAAATAAAATTGAATTGAATTGAATCTAGTATTTGATAATCTATACGGTCCTCTGAAGAAAAAAAAAAGCAGACGGCCACGTTTTAAGGTTAACATAGGGGACACTGTGAGAGTCTCCAAGCACAGTCAGATATTTGACAAAAAGTACGAGCAGACATTTACGGACGAGTACTTTGTCATATGCGAACGTGTACCCAGATCGCCGCCGGTGTATAAATTGAGGGACGTGCGTGATGAAATACTCGAGGGGACATTTTATGAAGCTGAGCTGCAGAAAGTCAAAATATCTCCGAAATGTGCGTTCAAGGTCGAGAAGGTTATAGGCTCAAAGACCGACGAAAAGGGGAAAAAGTGGATTTTAGTACGCTGGCAGGGTTGGCCCTCAAGGTTTGATTCGTGGATACCGCGGTCGGACTTGATACGGATTAAATGTTTTATTTTTAAAAGAAAAGGAAAAAAAATGGAGGATCGCCCCTCTTTTTACCTCACGCTACCGTCAAACTCTTGTCTCTCCATTTTCCCCGATAACCAGAGTTCGGATTACACCGTGATGCTCTCGCGACCTATAGAGCTACGGGGGCCTTACAAAGTAGGACTGGCTGAAATCATGTATTGTTATACGTGGCGAAATATTACATACCCCGAAAATACTTTTGAATTGCGGGATACGGAGGTGGAGGCAAAAAGAGACGCCTATCCTCTAGTGGATTTGCCTTACCTTTTCCTTCGGAAAATTAAAGTCGGATATTATGAATCCGTTTCACAGATTGTGTCAGAAATCAACGCTTCGTTAAAAAAATTAGGTACGGATGTTTTCTTTGCATACAACGAGATTACGCGAAGGGTTAATATAACCGGATATCAGAAATACAAGATCAAATTTAAACCTACTCTGGCCTACATGCTGGGCTTTGAGCCGGGTGGCTGGTATAACGTAGGAGGTACCATGCCATCCTCACCCTACCCGGCCGACATTCACGCGGGATTCTATAATATGTACGTCTACTGTAACATCGTGGATCCGCAGCACGTGGGGGAATTTGTAGTGTCGCTCCTGAGAACCGTTAAAATAGACGTTGGGTTCAGCGACGTAGTCACTTTGCCATTCCACAAGCTGCACTACAAGCAGAGCCTCCAGAATTTGCATATTGAGATAAAGAACGATCAGAATACTCTGATTAATTTCTCCTACGGAAAAACGATCGTCAAGCTACACTTTCGCCCCATGCCAAAGATCCCCGTTTAAAAAAGAGAGAAAGCGGAGGGGGTGGGGGAGCATGGCGTACCACAATTCGCAGAGATTTATTCAGTATTACACCTGTCAGGCGGGACCGGTTTTGCGGGGAGCTCCGTGATGTACGGGCGTGGGTTGGGCTCCATGCTCAGTAGGGCTTTTAGATTCATTTTAGCCTTTCTTAAGTGTGGAGTTGATATAGCGAACCCTCATTTGAAATCGGCGGCCAAAGGAATAGCTTCGGATCTCGCCAGCTCTGTAGTCAGCGGCCGTTTTACAAACACCGGTGACCCCAAGCAGGAAGGCTGTTGCTATCTCAGAGGGGTAGGAAGAGAGCCCCAGCGCCTTTACCCAGGCAGCACGGTCATAAAAAACCTCGCAGCAGCAGAGCTGTCAGGATTCCCAAGTCTCGACCTTCAAAGAGAAACAGGAAACCCCCCGGGGACATATTTTAAGAGAGAGAGAGAGAGCGTAAGGAAGAATGGCTCTAGCTCACCGCCTCTCGGCCGAATGCACCAAATCTGAGCTGGACCTGTTTGCGGCTCCTATGACGCAATTATCCATAGATAAGACCAATTATGTAGAAATCAACCAATTAAATTCCATTACCGATCAGGATGTTTTGGATTTCCTAATACCGGGGTCGGGCAATTTCTATCTGGACCTCAACTCTACACTGCTATATATAAGGCTCAGGATCGTTAGGGCGGACGGCACCCCCCTGGTTGACGCTGACCCCTGCGGTATTATACAGTACCCACTAAACTGTATATTCTCTCAGCTGGACGTGAGTCTGAACGACGTCCTGATCAGTTCCTCATCGGTCACGCACCCCTATAGGTCATTCATAGAGACCCTGCTCAATTTTTCTACGGATACGCTAGAGAGTCAGTTTTCGGCAGGGCTCTGGTACAAAGACGTTGGAGCCGACTTGGATAGCGTGGACATCACCCCCCAGGGCCCAAACGTGGGGTTGCAAAAGCAAGCTGCCTTCTATAGAAACTCTCGGGAATTCTCTCTGATAGGCCCTATACACGCTGATATTTTTTTCAGCGAACGAATGCTGTTAAACAATGTGGATATACGCTTAAAGTTTGTAAAGGCTAAAAGCGATTTTAGTCTCATGTGTAGAAATGATGCCGATTATGAACTGAAAATACTGAGGACCAGCCTGTTTGTGAAAAAAGTGGACGTCTCCCCGGCGGTGTTACTGGGTCACTCGGCCGCTCTCATGAAAGCAAATGCCCTGTATCCTATAAGCAGGGTAGTCGTTAAAAATTACACGCTGCTCGCGCAGTCGCGGGTTTGCCCGCAGGACAATCTTTTCCTGGGCAACTTACCGTGCTACATCGTTTTGGGGATCGTGGACCACGCCGCGTTCGTGGGCATGCGAAACAGAAACCCATGCAGGTTTCAGCATTGTGACCTGGAATTTCTGAGTCTCTCTGTAAACGGCCGACACATACCCAGCAAACCATTCCAGCCTGATGCGAGGCAGTCGGTCAGAGAGGTTTACAACCTTTTCCTGGCTACAAACAGGCATTTCAGGGATTCGGCGCAATGCATTAACCGTGAGGATTTTGAAAACGGATACTCGCTATTTGCTCTCAATCTCTCCTGAGACGACGAGCTGGACGGCGGTGCCCTGTCACCCATCATCAGCGGCACGTGCCGTCTGGATTTAAGGTTCAGAGCCCCGCTACCTCGAACAATGAGTCTCATCGTCTACGCCTGCTTCGACACCGTGATTGAAATAAACTCCAAGAGACAGGTTTTGGTGGACTTTTAACCATGAACACTCACCAGCTGGAATGCCTTTTACGACCCCTGCTGGGGGATGCTTTTGGAGATAAGTGGCCTAGCGATTTATTACCCACCCGCGTATAGACGAGGCCCACTTTTCTAGTCGCAAACACGCACGACCGCAATTATCCACTGGATCGGGATAATTTTGGAGCCCCAAGAGGGGAAAGCCTCCTTCTTCGATTCTTACGGTTATCCCCCCGATTCCCCTTACTACCCTAAAAGTTTTATGCGCTTCTTGGGGAGGCACGCTAGTGATATAAGGTATAATACGCGTCAAGTTCAACACGACTTTTCCTCCACGTGCGGGGCCCATGTCCCCTTTTTCCTCTACCAGCGCTTCAAGGGACTTTCATTTCAAGAGACTATGATGCTGTACTCTGATGACTTGAGGAAAAACGACGCTCTAGTATCCAAGTTTATCAAGAAATATTCAAAGTGTATTAGCCGTGTTAATGCCGATAAACTTTCAAAGCCGCAAAATGTATGTTCCTTAAAACTATTTAAAGATTGTTATAGTTGTTAGATTATTGTCAGGAAAAAAAAAGAAAAAAGTGACACCTTTTATTCAATAAATTCAACATTTTATTAAGCATCTTTTTCGTTGTTACAGGCATTTTTTTTTCACACGCATAAAACACTTAATCGCTGTAATCTATCCACGGAGAATAAGGGGTACCCTTTAAAGGCCATAAACGATATTCAGGGGAGGAATCACGCGGCGTGTGAGGGGAACCCAGAAGCGGAGAGTCGTCCGTACTAAATTTTGCACGTCTCATACGCTTCTTTTTCACAGGAGGGGAGGAGGGTGGCGGGGGACCCGTCGCCGTGGCGTTTCCACCGCCGTAATCTTTAAGATGGCTTAGGGCTTTCCTAGCTTTAATGTTACTGACGGTCGTGAGGGGAATGTTTAATTCGGATATTACGTTTAAAAAGGGTTCCCAGACTTTAGGACATCCGACGGCCTGGGATTTCGGCTGGGATAAAGTTTTCATCAAATCCAAAATATGAGAACCTTTAATGGGTCTCTCTCTGATGATGAGTTCACCCGACTGGGTCCAACGTACTGCCCCGTCGGAATCGAGCAGTTTCTGCATGATGTACCCCACGTTCTTTGGACTTGCTGGACAACGTCCTGTACAGATTTGTCCCTAGTCGCGCCACCGGGCTGTCTCTCCTCCTCCACCTCCTCCTCCCCCGGCACATCTCTCTTTTCCTCATCCGTTTTTTCTTTCCGCTCGGTAAGGATAATTTCTCGCCCTTGATTTTCCTCTTTTCGGACTAAATTCAGATACCTCTGTAGCAATTGGTTGTATCTCTTTACTTTTTCATGCGAGTTCATACCCGGCTGATTTAATAAACCGTGCATCTGGTTTTAAAGTTCACCCAGGGCCGATTCCCCGATGGTGGTATGCGGGGTCGCCCTCTGGGTCAGCATACGGAGTTGTTGGGGGCTCAACAGGAACATTTTTTTTACCTCGCTCATGCTGGTGGTGGAAAAAACAAAAAAAGCTAGTTAGCCGTCTTACTGGTGAACAGGCTTGTGATGAATGGCAGAGCCACTGACAGCAGCGGTAATAAAAATCCTCCTTTCTGAAGCACGGCCTTGCGTTTCCTCGCAAAGCTGTTTTTCTTACAGGCGAAAAGCTTAATCAGCCTTTTCTGCTTCTTAAGCTTGTTAAATTGAGCTACGGATAAAGGTATACGGCCTCTTATAAGATTGAGACAGATTTCGGAGAGAGCCAAAATTATGTTATTAGATGGGTCCGATAGAATCTTTTTACGTTTCACCCCCTTCATCCTCTGTAAAACTTTAAGGGTCGGCAGGTGTTTCCTGAGATGCTTGGACATGGCTCAGTAATGTTAAATCAATCAATCAATGGCTCGCTGGTAGAAAGAGGACGGGGAGCGACCCCGGTAATAAACCGGTCCTGAGTCGGAACTCTTCTGGGCACGTGGCTCTTAAATCGACCAATAAATACCCGTGCGCGGGTCGAGTGGCCTCTTCATAGGCATCTAGAAAAAACTTTTTCTGCCAAGGAAACATTTGCTGAGCTAAAACTTTCATTTACATTCTGTCCCGTACATTCTTAAACAGACAATAATAAGTAGTATTTAGGGCTATAGTCCTACTGTACTTGCCCTGATGAAATACGTTCTGCACTAGTTATATGACCGAGATTTGACGGTGATGTCTGAATCTCGTGAACGCTTCTGCCACGAGCTTATTTTCGGACGCGCTGTCCATCAAATCATCGATGATTATCAAGGAGCTGGAGGGGAACCGCTCCTCATCTTCCCAGCTTTTAGGCAGCCCTTGTATAAATTCAATTTCGCTGATCCAATCACGCAATTCATCATAAAGCGGCTGATGGGAAGCGTAACACCACACAATTTTTTTTACGGGTGCCCCTATGAAACAGTGACTCTGATTTAAAAGCAATTCTTTAGTAAAATAGGTTTTCCCCGAAGAACTTGCCCCGGCGATTATCGCCGTAAACGGCAATTCTAAACGGTGATCAAAGTCGACCTCTCTCACGCCGCTACCCATCATCTTCCAAAAAACACTGATGAAACGGTAAACACTACCCTAATCTTTTAAATCTTTTCCACACACACAGACACAATCCCAAAATGTGTGTGCCTGCATTCCCACCTGCCTCTCCCTCCTACTTATGCTGCCATAGCCATATCTGCCGGAGCATTGCACTTCATATTGCACTCATCTAACTTTTAGCACTGCCTGTAGTCTCCCTTACTTTGACTAATTGCATTTATTTCCACCACCTCCTGGGGGGTGCTGCCTGGAGCCCTCAATCTATCAAGATGTCCAGCACACCCTGCAACATGTGACGTCGCCACTACCAATGACGACCGTGCATCCAGCTCGCCGTTCTGCCTCTGTCATCTTCCTTGTTTGACCCGCTCCCTGCCTTCTGGCTGCCTGGCGATTGGAGGGAGTGGTGGCACCGGCTTGTCATCTCCACCCTGCTCCCCGTTTGTGTTTCAGATTTAACTGTATTTGACTCTCCCTGCCGGCTCCTGGAGGATGGGCTCCCCCTTTGAGTCTGGTCCCTCTCAAGGTTTCTTCCTTCTAGGGAGTTTTTCCTTGCCACTGTCGCCTATGGCTTACTCACTGGGGGCTTTGGGTGGGGATGCTGTAAAGCGCTTTGGGACAATGTAATGTTGTGATAATGCGCTATACAAAAATAAATTTGTTGTTGTTGTTGTTGGTGTGTTTTTATAAACTCTTATGATAAATGTACAAAACATTTTCGTACAAGTTACATTTTAAAACAAATGTACATCTTTGGAAAAAAAAAAAAAAACTTTCATTTTAAAACATCTTACTTTCATGATACATTTTAAAAAACATCTTACTTTGAAAAACTTTCATTTTAAAACAAATGTACATCTTACTTTGAAAAACTTTAATTTTAAAACATCTTACTTTCATGATACATTAACAAATTCATTCGATGAAATATTTTTAGACACCCACAACACCCTTTTGCGATGCTGCTAGTTTTTTACATTTCAGTACCCAAAAGGCAGAGTTTCCCCGCTAGTCAACAATCTGCGTTTGTCGTAGACGACCCTAACCTTTTTATCGAGAGGCCTATTAAACAGGCGAAAACTTTTCATGTCGCGTTCGATTTTGTTGTAGTGCGTCATTATAGGGGGATCATTCCTACATCCACCGATCATACTGTCAAGGTTTACCTTTTGACAGGTTTCATAATTTAGAGTTATACCCTTACATTTCAACTGTGTTTTCCCGTTGTTGAGTCGGTAACAGTAACTTTTTGGCCCCAGCGCACCCCACGAAGCAATGTATTCGTCGGGGGCTAATTCGGACGTGAGCTCCCCCAGGTAATTGCCTAAGGTCGGCTCATATTCACCCGACCTGCTTATGTACACGATGCTGTCTGTGCCGTGATACAGGACCCGCCGCCCCAATTTTTCCAGTTCTTTGTAAAGCGTCAACCGCCCCCACGCGGTAGTTTGACAGGCTATGAATAGTCTTTCCGGGCGGCACTTTGTAGGAAGACTTGTAACGCTAGCGGATGAGGGCGACCTCGTCATTGACAAACACGAAACTGGAAATCTCGTACAGCTCTGAGCATAAAAAATTAAAAAACACCCATGGGTCAGACACTATAGATGTCTGGAGCATGTTGTTCCTCTGCGCTAGTTTACCCCACAGAGAGTTAAGCAGAAGCTTGGCCATATGCCTCTTGCCCCCGTTAGACACTATCTTATCGGGCTCCAATTGGATCCCCTCACGCTCGAGATAGTTTTTAATGTAGTCCCTGCGACCGGCGTCATTGGTCGCGTCGTCGGGGTACCCCGAAGCCTGTTGCTTCACTTTGAGAAAGGTTTTAATGTAGCCTCTAAACAGGTTGCCGCTGGTCTGGGGAAAATGCCACACTTCGTGCACTTTCACGACCGAATAGCCAGAAAAGTCCAAAGTATTCATTCAGAGATTTAAAATTTGAATGAATGATTACCGGGAGCCCCATGGGTAATTCACATTTAGCCAGAGTGAACGGGTACAGCGACGTGAAATCCACGTAGCGGACGCGCTCTTCCCCCGTGACGTCGTAACGCAGGCGAATCGCCGACATCCGACCCCCAAACAGCGCTTCTCGCGGCCTAAGAGGGGTCAGGGGGCTGAAAGTATGACACGAAATGCTGCACTTGTGGGTCGTGAGTTTTAGCGTGAGCCCATTCGTGTTCCCAGATGGATTCTACGTTCATATTAAACTCTTGGCGCAACGCCACTAGTTTTTCCCTTGTTTTAACATACAGGGCACCAAAGCTCTCGCGGGTCAGGGGGCAGACATCGTGTTCATTGTTGCACGTAGGACAGCCGTGAAACTGGCAGCCTAGAAACTCGAAAGCCCATTTCTCTCCCTGTATCTCCGCGTATCCAACTACGTGAAAGCGCCCCATGCGCACTTCACCCCCGCGCAGCGCGTGTCGAATTTCTATGCCGCGCGTGCGGCCCACGAATTCCAGCCGCTGGATCGAGACGTTGGAATAACTTTTGTATTGCCTCCTGTAATCCCAGACGTCCGGGATCGCGATCGTATCTCTGGGCAGGAAATTTGTCCTGTAAACCCGTGAGCGTTTTAAACTCCCACAGGAAGCGCAAGCAGCCCTCTCTCAGAATCTCCACATTGTTCTTACAGTAAGCGATCATCTCTTTGTGAAAATTAAAGGTCTGGTGCTTTACACCGTCGTACCATCGATAAAACTTGTCGCGTTCTTTGCCGGGCATTTGATCGGGCCCAAACTGATCGGGAGGGGGGTAGGGCCCCACGTAACTAAAGTTTTCTATGTCTGTGAAATGATGCGGAAAATAGCCTTTTCGCATCTGAGTTGAGCATCCCATTGCATCGGGGATTTTTCTCAATGGCATGGTTAGAAAGGAGTGACTGTCGATGTACCTTTGCTCAAACACGCTGTCCACGTTGAGAATGATTTTATTCCCCTGTGACCAGTAGTGTTGTAGTCAAGACCGCCTAAACCGAGGCCGAGACCGGAGGGTATCAAGACAAAGGCACTGCCGAGACTTGAGGGTACCAAGACCAAGACGAAGTCCAAGATCAAGACTGGTCGAGACCAAGACCAAGACCGAAAACAGACTAGGGCTAGAATCGACATCACATTACTCAGATCAACTGTAGAGAAAAAAAGCATTGGTGTAAAGTGTCATTACTCAAATTCATGTTATCTTTTCAATTAAATTGTCCATATGTCTCTCATTTAAAATCTCCCAGATTTGTCATAGTTACGAGGCCTGATGGAAGATAATATTCTCAGCAATCCTCTCCTATAACCATTTTATCAGACCTCGTCATGGGAAAGAGATAGGATGTACTAGAAAGATGTTCATATTAAGTACCAGGGAGAGAGGCCTCGGGTAAGCTATGAATACGGCTATGGGATGATCCTCTGCTTTGAATTGAAGAGAATGAGCCTCCAGATTGACTTGCACCTCCAAGACCGTGCTTTCTAATGAATGTGAAATACCAAATTTAATTGAATTATAACTATGGTATTAGTGCTGGGAGATAAAACGATCTCGATTTTTTTATCGATAAAAAATAAGGACTATCACGATGATACACACAGACTATAAAACTCGATCAACCAAATTTGCTCCGTTTTAGAGAATGCGCTGAGACAGACAACTCGATGGCCTATCGAGCAGAGGTTTACTGAACGCCAGCACAACAGCCAATCACCAACGATGTTGTAATTTTGCCCATCCTCCCTTAAGCAATGGGTGCATCCGACTGCAGCTGACGCAACGTGGAGCGCGATCTGTCGGCGGCTGCAGGGGTGGAGTATAAAGTGACTGCAGCCAAGTCGGACAACTTCTACTCCTCATAGTCTGTGAAACCTGACTGCAATGGCAGCACTGCCAGAAGGGTGTAGATAAATCTATACAAATATCACCTGCATGCCTTCTTCACAGATTGGACGATCGGTATGTCTTTCTGATGGGTATGTCTGATGGATATGTCTTTCTAATGGGTATGTCTGATGGATATGTCTTTCTAATGGGTATGTCTGATGGATATGTCTTTCTAATGGGTATGTCTGATGGATATGTCTGTCTGATAGGTATGTCTTTCTGATGGGTATGTCTGATAGATGTGTCTGATCGGTATGTTTTTCTGATGGGCATGTCTCATGGGTATGTCTTTCTGATGGGCATGTCCCATGGGTATGTCTTTCTGATGGGCATGTCTTTCTGATCGGTATGTCTGATGGGCATGTCTCATGGGTATGTCTTTCTGATCGGCATGTCTGATAGGTATGTCTTTCTGATAGGTATGTCTTTCTGAAAACAGAAAAAAATTATAAATCAAGGACTTAGAATAAAAGTCTGGACCTCTTAGTTTGGTGAGTAAAGAAAATCTCTTTTATTCCAGCAAGTTCAGCAAAGCGCTCCCATCACACTGTGGCACTTGGTACCAAGTCACACCCGGCACACAGAGCAACCAGTAGATAAAACATAACTACCAGGCCTTCTAAGGCCTGATTGGTCATGAAACATCAACAAACTAAGCTGAAACGTATAACAAACACAATTCTTCCGCTCCATTGGTTCACTTTGGTAGCAAGGTAAAATCCACCCATTGTACGCAACTTACTGAAGACAGCCTCGGCTTTTAGACTCTACATGAGATATGTATATAGATATTAATTATATGACATTGAATCAGTGTTAATGTTTGATTAATGATTAACACATTGACGTATTGTCTCTGAATCACTGAAAATACATGGTTAATATATGATTAGTATGATTAACATAAGTATGATTAACATGATACGATCAATTGCATATAACATATTATATATTGACTACTACTATTCTATTAAGCTATAACTCTTTGTGCACCAGTTGGGGTGGCTTCGAGTCTCTTCCTGCAAGTGGTTTCTCCCCCCCTTTGCTCCACTGTCTGCCCCTCCAAGGTCCGAGCTTCTGCGGAGCCAACTGCAGGCAGCTATCACAAAGCGAGGTCACACAGTATTCAAAACAATCTCTTCTGGCCTAAGGCCTAAGACATAACAGACCCAATATGCCTCCCCTCCCGGGCCTACTAATGTCCAATTTTACTTCCACAGTATGTCTGATGGATATGTCAGATCGGTATGTCTTTATGATTGGCATGTCTGATCGGTATGTCTTTCTGATAGGTATAGCACTGAAGAATAACACCAGAAAATAATAACACGAGAGACATACCTATCAGAAAGACATACCGATCGTCCAATCTGTGAAGAAGGCATGCAGGTGATATTTGTATAGATTTATCTACACCCTTCTGGCAGTGCTGCCATTGCAGTCAGGTTTCACAGACTACGAGGAGTAGAAGTTGTCCGACTTGGCTGCAGTCAGTTTATACTCCACCCCTGCAGCCGCCATTGCATTAGCTGCAGTCGAACGCACCCATTGCTGAAGAATAACACCAGAAAATAACACCAGGAAATAACACTGAAGAATAACACCAGAGAATAACATCAGGAAATAACACTGAAGAATAACAACAGAGAATAACACCGAAGAGTAACTCTGGGGCAGTAACACTGGGGATGTAACACTGAGGGAGGAACACCAGAGAATAACACCAAAGAGTAAGGCCATATTTCCAGGACAATGACATCAAGGAGTAACACTGGAGGTGTAACACTGAGGAACACCACAGAATAACACCGAAGAGTAAGGCCATATTTCCAGGACAATGACATCAAGGAGTAACACTGGAGGTGTAACACTGAGGAAGGAACACCACAGAATACCACTAAAGAGTAAGGCGTATTTCCAGGACAAAAACATCAAGGAGTAACACTGGAGGTGTAACACTGAGGGAGGAACACCAGAGAATACCACCAAAGAGTAAGGCCATATTTCCAGGACAAAAACATCGAGTAACACTGGAGGTGTAACACTGAGGGAGGAACACCGAAGATTAACTCTGGGGGAGTAACATCTGAGAGCAGTGCCAAGGCCGTATTGCCAGGACAATAACATCAAGGAGTAACACTGGAGGTGTAACACTGAGGGAGGAACACCAGAGAATAACACCAAAGAGTAAGGCCGTATTTCCAGGACAATAACATCAAGGAGTAACACGGGAGGTGTAACACCAGAAAGAGTAAGGCCATATTTTCAGGACAATAACATCAACATGTCTGATCGGTATGTCTTTCTGATAGGTATGTCTGATTGGTATGTCTTTCTGATGGGTATTTATTGCTGATGGGCATGTCTCATGGGTATGTCTTTCTGATGGGTATGTCTTTCTGATGGGCATGTCTCATGGGTATGTCTTTCTGATGGGCATGTCTCATTGGTATGTCTTTCTGATGGGTATGTCTGATGGGTATGTCTTTCTGATAGGTATGTCTGATGGATATGTCTGATCGGTTTGTCTTTCTGATGGGCATGTCTCATTGGTATGTCTTTCTGATCGGTATGTCTGACCGCTATGTCTTTCTGATAGTTATGTCTGATCGCTATTTCTTTCTGATAGGTATGTCTTTCTGATCGGTATGTCTGATCGGTATGTCTTTCTGATGGCCATGTCTGATGGGTGTCTGATGGGTATGTCTGATTGGTATGTCTTCATGGGTATGTCTTTCTGATAGGCATGTCTTTCTGATGGGCATGTCTAATGGGTATGTCTTTCTGATAGGCATGTCTTTCTGATGGGCATGTCTCATGGGTATGTCTTTCTGATTGGTATGTCTTTCTGATAGTTATGTCTAGTGGGCATGTCTTTCTGATAGGTATGTCTTTCTGATCGGCATGTCTCATTGGTATGTCTTTCTGATGGGTATGTCTGATAGGTATGTCTTTCTGATGGGTATGTCTGATGGATATGTCAGATCGGTATGTCTTTCTGATGGGCATGTCTCATGGGTATGTCTTTGATGGGTATGTCTGATGGGCATGTCTCATCGGTATGTCTTTCTGATAGGTATGTCTGATGGATATGTCTGATCGGTTTGTCTTTCTGATGGGCATGTCTCATTGGTATGTCTTTCTGATCGGTATGTCTGACCGCTATGTCTTTCTGATAGTTATGTCTGATTGCTATTTCTTTCTGATAGGTATGTATCCTAGTGGTTTGAGACGTTACGTGTTTCCTGTTTGCTGTTTCCTGTTTCCTGCATGAGCGAGACTGGTTGCTACCGCGCGAACTTTTAAACTATAACTATAACCCAAATAATACTTAGAGTTATAATTAAGCAATCGGATAAATCTTGGCAAGCTTAATAGTCTCCTGATAATCTTCCAAATCCACGACGGATTAATCGCCTCCGCCCCCGGAGTTTTTCCCCGCTAAACGTAAGTATATCACTATGGCTCCTGTCGTTTGCTCTGAGTGCAGTATGTTTAGTTATTCTTCTCCCGTCATTAGCGGTACGTTTGTCTGCGATAAGTGTAAGCTAGTTGCCAGGCTGACGGAGAAGATCGCAGACTTAGAGGGACGCATCCGGACGTTACGGGAGATTCAGGAGAGTGAGAGTTTTATTGACGCAGTGTTAGCGGCTCCGGATATGTCCGCTATAGTGAGCCAGTCTCCCCCCGCTCCGGCAGCAGGGCCTTCGCAGCAAGGCCAGTGGGTGACGACCCGGCGGCATAGCCGTAAGTCCAAACAGGACTCACACCGGCACCATTCACCCATTCGCGTTTCCAACAGGTTCTCCCCACTCAGTGAAACACCCACTGAGCCGCCTGTTGAAAGCGCTCTGGTAATCGGCGATTCTATGCTAAGAAACGTGAGAGTAGCGACTCCAGCGGCCGTAGTTAATTGTCTCCCTGGTGCCAGAGCGACCGACATCTTATCAAACTTAAAAGTGCTGGCTAAGAGTAAACGTAAGTATTCGCGTACTGTTATCCACGTCGGCACTAATGATGTCCGATTGAGGCAATCGGAGATCACTAAAGCAAATTTCATAGCGGTGTGCAGCCTTGTGAGGAAGATGTCCGTGTCAGTAACATGCTCTGGCCCTATCCCTGCTAGACGTGGCGACGAAATGTACAGCAGATTATCGTCGCTGCATCGCTGGCTGTCGGAATGGTGCCCGATAAATGGTGTGGGTTATATAGACCATTGGCGGACATTCTGGGGTAGGCCTTGGCTTTTGAAGAGGGACGGTATTCACCCCACGTGGGGCTGGTGCCGATCTCCTGTCAAAAAGCATAGCTCACAGTCTTAGGGCAGATTGCTGACTAACCAGAGCCAAGCCAAGGTGGCAGGCAAAACGGCTTAACCGACCGCCTGTTAGTCGCTTAGAGTCGTCACCCAGGCTTCATATTATTGAGACTGTGTCTGTTCCACGCGGTTTTAATCGTGGGGGGTCATTCCATCGTAGTTCGTGTCTTGCAAACCTTAGAGAAATTAGACCTATTTCAACTCTGGATAGTAGGTGTAATGCAAACCTAAAACTTCTCCTGAACATTAGATCGCTGGCTCCTAAGACATTGCTCGTAAATGAAATCATTACTGATTCTAATCTTAGTGCCCTATGTCTTACTGAGACTTGGCTAAAACCGAATGAGTTCTTGGCACTAAATGAATCCACTCCAGCTGAGTATAGCTATAAGCATACTCCTCGACCCGATCGCAAAGGTGGCGGAGTTGCTGCAATATTTAAGACTGACCTAGGAGTGCGTGAAAATACTGGTTATAGCTTTAGTACGTTTGAATTTATTATTCTAAATCTTGCAAGCACATCTAAGTGTAGTTCTACACCTCCAATCACCATTGCCATTGTGTATAGACCGCCAGGCCCCTATAGCAATTTCCTTAAGGAATTTGCAGATTTCTTATCAAGCTTGGTGGTTACTACCGACAAGGCCTTGATTGTTGGTGATTTTAATATTCATATGGAAAATGAAAGTGATCCAGTAACAAAAGCATTTACTGCCATTCTTGACTCTGTCGGTGTACATCAGAATGTAACTGGGCCAACTCATGCCTGTAACCACACCCTAGACCTGATTCTTAGTCATGGTGTCCTGGTAGAACACATATCAATTATCCCTCAGAATCCTCTACTTTCAGATCATTACCTTTTAACATTTCAAATACAACATAACTCCCCTAAGGCCCCAGACCAGAGGTACGATACTAGACGTTCCATAGCCTCATTATCCGCTGCAACTTTTCTGGAACAGCTCCCACAGTCCTTTAACCTAACCTCTGAAGTGTCATGTGTAAATGAACTTGAACAGGTAACCGTGAACATGGTAGAATCATTTCGTACCACTCTTGATCATGTAGCACCACTCAAGAAAATAAAACATAGAGATAAGAAGCCTGCCCCCTGGTACTCTAACCGTACACGTGAACTTAAACAAGCTTCACGAAAGCTAGAACGCAAATGGCGGTCAACAAAATTAGAAGTTTTTAGATTTGCCTGGAAAGAGAGCCTGTCTAAGTATAGGCATGCACTAATGACTGCTAGGTCTATGTATCTCTCTAAGTTAATAGAAAATAACAAAACCAATCCTAAATTCCTATTTGAAACTGTATCTAGGTTAACAAAGAATCATTCAATGTTAATCTCACAAGTCCCAGAAGCTCTTGGTAGTGATGCCTTTATTGCGTTTTTTAATAATAAAATAACCACGATTAGACATACCATCACGAGCACGCCCACGGTTGCACACAACCACCAATCCTCTGCTAGTGCTAGTGTTATTAGTACTAATGATAACATCTTTGAATGTTTCACTCCTGTAGTGCAGACAGAACTCCTTCAGTTAATTTCCTCTTGCAAACCCACTACTAGCCTTGTTGACCCAATACCCACCAATCTACTTAAGGAAATTGCACCACTGATTAGCACTACATTGTTAAACTTGTTAAACTCATCTCTTAGTCTTGGATATGTTCCTAAATCTTTTAAAATGGCTGTTATTAGACCTATCCTAAAGAAACCAAATCTTGAACCTAGTGACTTAGGAAACTATAGACCCATCTCAAATCTTCCCTTCATTTCTAAAATTCTTGAGAAAGTTGTTGCTCACCAGCTGTCCTCCTTTCTTCAAGATAATAATGCTAACGAGCTATATCAGTCTGGTTTCAGACCCAATCATAGCACAGAAACGGCCTTAGTCAAAGTGATAAACGACTTGCTTATGGCTTCCGACCGTGGCTGTATATCGCTATTATTCTTACTGGATCTAACTGCAGCATTCGATACTGTAGACCATAATATTCTTTTGGACCGGTTGGAAACATTGATTGGCATTAAAGGGACAGCACTACTGTGGTTTCGTTCGTATTTAACTGATCGTTACCAGTTTGTCCATGTAAACAATGAGTCATCCATAGCCACTAAAGTAAGATATGGTGTCCCGCAGGGATCAGTGCTGGGCCCCCTACTGTTCAATCTATATATGCTACCGCTTGGTAACATAATTAGAAATTACAGTGTTAATTTTCATTGTTATGCTGATGATACACAATTGTATATATCTGTTAAACCTAGTGACGCATCCCAGCTCTCTTCTTTAGCCGACTGTCTGCTAGACATCCGTTGTTGGATGGCAAGGAATTTCCTCATGTTAAATACTGAAAAAACTGAGGTTCTTTTAATCGGTCCTAAGGAGGCCCGCAATAAGTTTGTAAACCCCAACCCTAGCGGCCTCCCTACTCAATTTAAAACAGTGGTCAGAAATCTTGGTGTCCTGGTAGACTCCGACCTCTGCTTCAGTGCTCACATAAATAGCATTACCAGTACGGCATTTTATCATCTACGGAACATAGCCACGCTTCGGAAGTTGCTGTCCTTTCAAGATGCAGAAAAACTAATACATGCCTTCTATATTGGACTACTGAAATGCCCTCCTTTCGGGTTGTCCATCTGGATCCCTACATAAACTTCAGTTAGTACAAAATGCAGCTGCCAGAGTTCTAACAAAAACTAAAAAATTTGATCACATTAGCCCTATCCTGTCTTCCCTGCACTGGCTATCGGTCAAGTTTAGGATTGACTACAAATTATTACTGTTGACTTACAAAACTCTGAATGGCCTTGCACCACAATATCTCAATGATCTTCTGGTCCCTTACAACCCTTCTCGCCTGCTTCGTTCACAAGGAGCAGGATATCTATTAGTTCCTAAAGTAGACAGGGCTACGGCAGGCTGCAGAGCATTCTCTTACAGAGCTCCGCAGCTGTGGAATGGTCTCCCGGCGGATGTGCGGGATTCAGGCACACTCTCGCTTTTCAAGTCTAGATTAAAAACGCACTTGTATAGCTTAGCGTATAGGAAACCTAGTTCTGGTTCCAGCTAGTCCCTCACTCCCAGTCAGACTAACAGTATGAGGTGATGAGCTGGGTGGGGATCGGTGTCATTGGCTTTGGATAAACTGAGGCGTCAGTGCTGTCACTCTAGCTCTACACTAGAGTGCTGATGTTCAGGGAGTCCCCATGCCTGTGTTCCCGCCTGTCTCTCCCTCTTTCTCATACTGCTATACTCAGATCTGCCGGAGCCTAGACGAATATTGCACTCGACCATTTTGCTTGCACTGCCTCTGGTTTCCTCAACTCTGGCTAATACACAATTATTCTTACTTCCTCCCTCACCCCTTCTGGGGTGTGCTCCATGGAGCACAATGTCGTTGAAGAGTTTATGCCTCTGCGGCCTGCAAGACAACTACCTCCACCTCCGGCAACTACCCTCCAACCTGCCTGCCCTTGGCGCAACACGATGCCTCGCCATCCATCCTGCGGCTGTGTGTCTATTAATCCTGCCATCGTGCATCAAGCACCACGTGCCTGCACCGGTCGGCCGCTGCATTGAGACATATATTTCAACCCCTGTATTAGCTTAGTCATTTCATCTTGTCTGTATTAGCTTAGTCATTTCATCTTGTTTGTTTGACTCATCTGCCGGCCCCTGGAGGATGGGCTCCCCCTTTGGGTCTGGTTCCTCCCAAGGTTTCTTCCTCTTAGGGAGTTTTTCCTTGCCACCGTTGCCTTTGGCTTACTCAATGGGGGGTCCTTACGAGGCAGAAATGTAAAGCGCATTGAGACAATGTAATGTTGTGATGATGCGCTATATAAATAAAATTGAATTGAATTGAATTGAATGTCTTTCTGATGGATATGTCTGATCCGTATGTCTTTCTGATGGGCATGTCTGATGGGTATGTCTGATTGGTATGTCTTCATGGGTATGTCTTTCTGATAGGCATGTCTTTCTGATGGGCATGTCTAATGGGTATGTCTTTCTGATAGGCATGTCTCATGGTTGTCTTTTTGATTGGTATGTCTTTCTGATAGTTATGTCTAGTGGGCATGTCTTTCTGATAGGTATGTCTTTCTGATCGGCATGTCTCATTGGTATGTCTTTCTGATGGGTATGTCTGACGATTAAACAAATAAAGCAGCACAACATTACAGTAACTAACAATAAATAAACCACTAACTTACGTGTACTGTTAGAGCATTTATGTAATTTATTTAAACTTTATTTTACCAGTAAATGAACTGAAACCAGTTCTCACTGCTTTATGTACTGTTCAGGAGAAATAGCAGATAACGCATTGGAACTTCCTTGGATACAAACGTCATGCGTGTGACTAAAATCTTCAGCCAATAAGGGCAAAGTTGTGTCGTCACAGAGGTGGTTCCAGTTTGTGCTGCACGGTCTGTCTCAAGTCGTCTTGCTCTCGCGAGGATTTTGTACCATGTGACATGGTGACGCGTGGTGACGTTTTGGAACATTTCTTTGCCGACTTCGCTATCATGCGATGTGTATGAAGTGTGTGGACTGTGAAGCGCTGTGTCCATTGAGAAAATGTATACAATGTAACGTTTTTAAAGTAGATGCATCTGACTGGTTGCATTTGAATTGAGGCGCGTAATGAATAATGATACTGTTCTGTGAGGATGTGCTGTTTTCTCTTTTTTCCCCCATCCCATCGAGACCGCTATGTCCGAGACCAAGACAAGACCGAGACCAAATAAGGTCGAGACCAAGACAAGACCGAGACCAAATATAGTTGAGACCAAGACAAGACCGAGACCACAAAAAATTGGTCTCAAGACCGGTCTCGAGACCAAGACTGGTCTCGAGAACTACAGCACTAGTGACCAGGGACGGATTATGGGTTGTGTGGGCCCCTGGGCAAAACATTCGCGAGGGCCCCCCCCCCTCAAAAAGAAAACAAAAAAAAAAACGCCAGCATTGTCTGGGATGGCTAGTTGCTACGTCATCATGCCACTTGTGGGTCCAAACTAGTGCGGCGTACCGTGTTGTAAAAGCAGAATGATGTTGACAAAACTATCTTTTGCCGCTTTTTACCTCGGAAAAAATGAAAAGAAGGTGGCTTAAGTTGATACAGTAAGTTGGATCTCAAATTATAATCAGTACAGCCTAATGCCATTACCTCACGTTAATGTTAGCACCAGGTTACCCATCTCTGTTTATAGAGACAGGTAGCAAAGTAGCACAACCAGATCGTACCATAACAAACATTATTTGTTTGAATAATCCAGAATGTGCTAGTTCGAAATAGAAATGGAAATGTCTATAAAAGTGAACCAAAATGCCATGTACCTGTTATAATCTGCAATTGTTGCTTTGCAGCTTTCTCAAAGAAGACAATTACATCCTCGTAGCTAGGGGGCAGTCATATCATACGCAGGGCCAGGAACAAATAAATTCAAGGACACCAACAGAATGAAATGGTAAAGTAAGCGAAATCACAAATACTACCCACCCGTGTCATATTTAATAAACCAATAACTTAGATAAACAGCAGGTTTACACGTGGGTTGTCAGAATATTGTGGAGAAGTGCGCTCATGTAGTTGAGAGGTGGCCGGGCGTTAGCTTGCCAGATGCAAGTTGACATGTATAAATCTGACGATGGTATAAGGTGCAACAAATAGACCCAACAAGAAATATGATGCGGTCAAAATAATATGTGCTGTGAATTTCTTGCCAACTAGAGCCACGGCGGGCAAAAAATAAATGAAACCTATTGTCCTACCTTAAAACTTCGTAGCTACAGTTAATGTTGTCGTTAGCTGTGTGATCCTTTTGTCTTCTTGCCGGCTCATGGAAGTCTTTATCACTTTAAATTTGCGATTGTAGATCTACTTTTATTACATTACTTTTCGTTCTTTTACTTTATGCCATATAGATTTAAGAGGGCAAGCATACTATAATACAGATTGAAACAAAAAAAAAAAACACGTTGCGCCACGACAAGAAAAACATATCCATGATTTCAACTTGGGAATGCCCACTAGAAATGTCTACCGCACGCCCATATAATTCTTTTCTTTTCTTCATTTAAATTGCTTAATTTTCTGTGAAATCCGTGTGCATTTGCTATTACTGACCAATTGGGCTGAAATTAACGATACACTTGTTTAAAAGCATGGCTTTTCTTCCCTTAGCAACCGTTGGCATGGGTAAACAAAATCAACTAAGCAATATGATCTAGCTTATTTTGCTGATAAAATCGGCAATGTATTTGGTACAATAACGTGGATTAAAATAGCATTAAAACAATGTATTGTATGCAGAACTTCCTAGAGTAGAATAACACCCTAGAATCTTTGATCCGAATATTAGCAACATTCCATAATCTGTGTCACGTTCTTAAGGGGGAGGGAGGGAGATTTTGATACATTTGGAAAATAATTCACCATGAACCAGTTGTGAAACTTTGGGGACTTTTTATGCAGCTAAAGGGAGAAATAACATTTAATTTTACTGTTCCTACTCCAAGTCACCATTTTGAATAATATGGATAACATTTAGGTCTAATTATAGATATTTTGTGAAAAAGTTAAAAAAAAATAAAAAAAATGAAAATGTTAAACCACCTGTCAAACACTAACCCTAACCCATCTGTCAATAGCCTACCTTACATAACTTTCTTTCTACTCTTCCTTCTTGCAAAGTCATCCACTAATTCATGAAAGTTAAGCTGTCTAACCAACTCTGATTCGATGGCCAGAAGTGACAGTGAATTCAGGCGGTTTTGGCATCCTAATCCTGAGTTCATTTTTAATGCGAGTGAGTTTGGAAAATGAGTGCTCCCCTTCAGAGTTTGTAATAGGCAGGGTCAAAAAAAGTCGAAGTGCTATGTACACATTTGGAAAGGTTGATTGCAAATCTAAATCTATCATTGTTCTGAGCATTTTACTTGGGCATGTCTCTTTTTCTGACATGATTGACTTGTACTGCATCAGTTCATCTGCCAGGCTCATGTTCAGATCTGAAGGATATGCTGCAACGAGTGAGTTAGCCTTTAAAGTGAGCTCACTGTTGGACATATTTTCAGATAGGTAAAGAGCACCAAATAGCTCAGTTACGTGTGTGTATGCACTCAAACGATGGTTAAGACAAGACACAAGTTTGTCGATAACAACGTTGAATGTTTCAATCCGAAAGTGGTCCCTACTAGGGCTGCAACTAACGACTATTTTAATAGTCGACTAGTCACCGACTATTGAAACAATTAGTCGACTAATCGAATAATTATTAAATTTTTTGCTTTAATTCTGTGGAAAATGATAGTAAACACAAGAAAGAAGGGGGTACTTCAATGAAAAATGCATATTTTATTGAACTTTGCTGCTGATAGGCCGATTCATACGAAAAGTAAATAAAAATGCCCTGTCTAAAACCAATTAGGCACAGTGCTCGGTCAGTATAGACATAAATGCATAAATAAAGAAACTCTATCATTTTTTTAAAGGACAGGCACATTTGTTTTATAAGAAAAAATAAATTAAAATCAAGTAAACATTTTCTTCCTGTAAACCAGGGGCAGGCACATTAGCAGCAATAAAACAGTAAACAAAAATATTAAGTGCATTTTGTGAGATACATTCAGTGGTCAATCTGTTGCAAAAGAACTTTACAACTCGTCTCAACATTATGAAATCTAACGGTTTTAAAATAAGCTTTCAGAGTCATCTGAATTTAAGTTGTAAACATGGACTGTGTGATACTACCTGGACACAAACCTGTCATGGTGGACAGACGAAGTTTAAAATCAACATGAGGCTCAGGCTATGTCGTTCAGTTTATTCATATTAAGGAAAGTCAGCATATCCACATGGTCTCGTCTGCTGCTGAGAAGATTCGCTCTGCAGGGGTGGATGTTGCAGGAATGCACAGAAGAGATCTTGCTAGGTTTGACAGTGTGGGAAAACGCCCCTCATTTTCGCTCCACCAGCTGAGAGGGTCTTCTTTTTTGGCTATTGGTGGCTCTGTGAAGAACATCTGAACTTCCCTCCTCACCATTTGGATTTTTTTGTCCTCCTGGGTTTCCTCCTCTTCCTCATTCAGACTGTCAGTGTCAGACTGAAGCAGGTTATCCAGTGCTGACTTTCCCCCTGGGATATGACCCCTCTTCTTCTGCTGTAGCTCCTCAGGGTACTCATGTAGCCCAGTCTTGGCCTTTGCTTCTTTGATAGCAAGAACTTCAACTGTACTTTGCACCCTTGTGCCATCTTCAGGTGAGATAAACTTCAGCTTTCTGAATCTTGGGTCGATGGCAGCTGCAAGAACAAGTGGGTTGTCTCTCTCTGCAGACACAGTGTTAAGATTCTCCCATCTCTCACTTATTCCTTTTCCTGCAATGGCTTGAAAGGCTTTTCCTGAGCTTGTCTCAAACTGGGTTTGCTGTATGGACCGTTGCAGCCCTTTGACCAGCTGTGGAAGACATGAAGCAGTAGCATACTCCTGCCCACTGAGGAAAACGGTAGCACATTCAAAAGGCCCTAACCCTTGCACCAGCTCTTCAAGTAGTACCCACTGCTCTGGTTTCAGGTCAAAGTAGTGCTTGCCTCTTGGTGTTACCTCAGGGTCTGAGAGAGTTGCAGTGACTGGCCAGCGCTGCTCCAGGAGTCTTGCTACCATGTAATAGGTACTCTTCCATCGCATACTGACATCCTGGATCAGCTTGTGCTCTGTGGTGTTCATTTGCTGCTGCTTCTTCTTCAGTTTTGAATTTGCCAGCTCACTTCTCCTAAAGTGCTCCACTAGGTTTCTTGCAGCACCAGTAGCTTTGTTGATGCTGGGCTCTTTGAGGGCACTGTTGACGATAAGTTGGAGGGTGTGGCCAGCACAGCGGACTGAAGACCAACTGTGTTTTTCTTCCAGGAGTCGAGCTGCCGCCACCATGTTAGACCCGTTATCATGTACTATTGCTTTAATTTTGCTAGGCAAGATGTCAAATTTCTCTATCACCTTTTCCATCCATATCATGATGTTCGCAGCAGTATGCCTCTCCTCCAGGGGTAGAGTGGCAAGGTTCAAAGTCTTCATTTGCCAGTCTTTGGTGATGAAATGACACGAAACTCCAAGATATGCCTCTGTGGCACGGCTGGTCCAAACATCACACGTCAGTGTGATGGAGCTGTTTACCTCTTTTAGGATCTGCTTTACCTTTAAACACAAAATTTGATTTTTGAAAATATTTAACATGCAAAAACCTACATGTCAACAGAAACTATTCAACATACAAGTTTTACATTTTTAATAATTGCAGCTACTATGATTTTACCAAAACGAAGTTATGTATTTCAGCTATTTTAATATATATATATATATATATATTTATATATAAAATTGCTTTTAAATTAAATTTGTGATTTTTTTTTTGTATGAAATATGTCTGACTGTGTGTGCATTCTAAACAGTTACCTTCAGAAACGTTGTACTGTATTTCTGCTCCATCAAGTGGGTGAAATGGGTTCTGGATGGCAGGATGTAGTCTGGATTGAACTGGGCTATCATTTGTTGAAACCCAGCACCATCGACCATGGAGAGCGGCCTCATATCATAGATCAGCATCTGCAATACTGACTCAGTGAGGGCGTTCGCCTGTTGTGGGGTGCACGTCTGCTTCTTTTGCAGAAAAGGGTCCATGGTGGCTCTCTTCTTCAGACTGCATGCATTTAATTTAAAATACTTTTGTCAGGCACAGTCAGGCATAACGTTAAATCTCTCTTTTTTTAAAGCGAAAATACGCTTATAAAATGTACAATGTACATCCAAAACAAAACGTATTGGCTTCCATGTTATTTAAATCTTACCGAGGCGAGTCAAGCTCCGTTTCATTCAACTGTCCGACGTGCTTTCTCTTTAAATGTTCGTGCATCACCAAGGTGCTGCCGTGATACACAAGGACTGCTTTGCAGACCATGCAGGTAATCTTTTTATTCGCCATATCCAGGCTAAAATGCTCCCAAACTTTAGACGTTTTGGTACGCGCAGCTGCTGCGTTGGACGCTGCCATTTCTGTATGTTATCGCTCAGTAGAGAAGCTAATGCGCATGTGTGACTCTCGGCAGAGATTGTAATGAAGAGAGATGCCTCACTCGGTCGGAAAAAACATGTCTGGCGACAACTTCGACAATGAAATTCATTGTCGACTATTTCTATTATCGATTTTTGTCGACAACGTCGAAGAATCGTTGCAGCCCTAGTCCCTACCATTAAGTGTAACACCTGGCTCTGCGCTTTCATCAAACATTCGTGGGCGCTTCTTTGTGCGCTGGAGGTCATGCCTATAGTCCTGGGAGACAGTAGTGGTGATATTTAAAGCGGCCGTTTCAAATACCTCAAAATTGTCTCTTTGTGCTGCCACAAAGTCTCATAAAGATGACAGTAGACATTTAGCTGTACATATGTTAATGTCTGGCTTCTGAAACTGCAGGCTGGTGGCTTGGAACCTCTGTAATATTGTATTCCAGAAGTGTGCCATGAAAGCCATCTCCAGTGTATCCAATTTCCCACAAAGTGCAGAGGCTTCACTGCGAGTTTCTCGCTTCTCCTCCTTATCTTTGGAAATATTATTCAATGCCTCTCTCAGTTGTGCATAATACCTCCACAGAGCCTGAGTTGAGTCAGCCCGTGCACTCCACCGAGTACCTGACAGCGATTTCAGTGTGAGTTTGACACCAGTGTTATGGAAGACCTTCCCCCACCTGTGCGTAGATGATGCACAAAAAGTGTACATTGTCTGTAGCAGGTCAAAGAAATGTCCAGCCTCTGAGCTGCTGTCTACAGCATTGACACCAACTAAATTCAATGAATGTGCTGCACAAGGGACATAACAAATCAGTGGGTTTCGTCATTTAAGATGAGCTTGGACTCCATTGTACTTTCCCGACATGTTACTTGCATTATCATATGACTGCCCTCTACAGTTAGACAAGTCTAGGCCCAGATTCTCCACCATAGCAATGACACACTCAGCCAAACTGTCCCCCCTATGGTTGTCAACAGGCTCAAATGCCAGAAAACGCTCGACTACATGTCCGCCCTGATTAACAAATCTGAAAATAAAGGTGAGTTGGTCCACATGAGCAAGGTCTGGAGTGGAGTCAACTATAACAGAGAAATATTTTGAATCTTTTATTTCATTAACAATTGCTTGTTTTGTTCTTTCTCCCATTAGATGAATAAATTCTTCACAGACGGTTGATGACAAATAGGACACAGAGCCTTTTCCCTTGCCACCAAACCTTTGGAGGTGTTCAGCTAGGAATGGATCAAACTTGGCCAACAGTTCTATGATGCCCAAAAAATTACCATTGTGAGCTGATCCCAGTAGCTCATCGTCTCCCCTGAAAGCGAGTCCCCTCTCCCCCAAAAACTGGATGACGGCAACAACTCATTTTAAAACATCCTGCCAGTATTGTCTCTCTGCATCAATTTGTTTGATGATATCAGAATAAATTGTTGCTGTGTCTTTGGAGCAATTGTGTAATGCTAGCATGCAAGCTCTATGCTCTGCACTCCTCTCATGCTCACCAATCCGCTCTGAATGTTTCCAGTCAGAAAATCCATGAACAAAAGTATTGTCCTTAATGGAAAACAGTTTGCAAGCAAACTTTTCTTTTTGAAGCACCACTTTTTTGTTTGGGATCCATGTTATTTATGGAAATTGTGTCTTTATAAGGTGATCTAGAATTACTCTTGCAATACTATAGCTAAAATATAAAAGAACAACAACCTTTTAAAAAGGCTGTGAGTTGCTAGGTAGCAACTGCTACTTAGACTAGCCTTTAAAAAGGCCTGGATCCTTGGTGTACTGTTATTACAACTATGAAATATAATACAGTATAAAATAATATGCTAAGACTTTCAGCCTGTTATAAGACTAGAAAATCATATACTTCTGGTAATGAATAGTACAGAATATAATATGCAATATATAATATAGTATAATATAATTACAAATAATATATTATACAATTATATAGAATAAGAGAGAGAGGTTTAGAGAGAGAGAGGTGGAAAGAGAGAGTGAGAGATTGTCAAGGAGATAGAGGGAGAGAGATGCAATATAAAAGGTAATGAGCCTTTAAAAAGGCTTTTGGTTGTTAATCTTGTGATAACAAAGAAGTATACTGTAGAAGAGATCCTAAAAGAGGTATAGAGAGTACAAAGCAAGTTCTCAAGCTGAACTGTCTGAATGAGGAGTTTTGATACTGGCAGGGGGTTTAATATCTGCAGTGAATTTTCAGTTGGATTTTGAAAAGTGCTCACAACACCTGATTGGCTGACTGGAGGAAATGTAACAATTTTGCAACACTCTGAGTGAGAGAGTGGGGGAGGGGTAGCAACAGTCTACTACAGCATGCTGTCTACTGTTCTAGCATCGAGTGAAATAACCATCAGACAGAAGTCAGAAAATATTAGAACTTGTCCAGTTTTAATCAACAATGCAAACTGATCATGCAATTTGAATGTCATACAATTCATGCTCTAAATCAAAGCACTTTTGCTAATCATCCCATTTCTATTCAGCAGCCTGGTTATTACCATGGGAAAAGATAGGTCTCTCCCCATGATTTACTTGCATTGCAAGTTCTCCAATGTGAAAAAAATTGTTATTAACACCAACTTTCTCAAATTAATTCAAATATTTATTATTTGCAGTGTCATTATTGATGTCACGTACATTCACATCAGAAGAGACCACAGCGACGAAAGTCATTATTTCTCTATGGAGAGTCGGCGAATTGGCCGAACAAAGCAAATTCACTGGCAGCGAAGCGAATTGGGCGACCAGAGCGAAAAAGAGAAGTTAAACGTCAGTTAACCTTATGTAATGAGTTATGACGCGGTTCGGTGAAAACCAATTCTAATATATAGATTTACCAACGCCCCACGGTAACAGGCTAAATCAAACATTCCAATGAGCGAACAAAGTGAATAAAGCAAATTCAACAACAAAGCTTCTTCAACGACCTTGGCGACGTGTTCGCTTTGGTCTCTCCTGGTGTGAACGTACAGTGAGAGCCATGTTGGGGCACGGTTAGTGATCACACTACATGTGTACCGTGTCCAGGTGAATCATGCCAGAATCCACCTGTGTACCATATCCCCTTACAGAATGGAGTGATCAGGGGTGTAGTGGTAAAATAAGAGGTGGGTGAACTACGAATTCTGTGATCACATTTTGTGCATAAACTATACTATGATGTGCATTTAGATCAATTGAGAAGTGGGTAAACTCTAACTCTGAAATTTCAGAGGTGGGTAAATTGTGTTTACTTGCGTTTAGCCTCCACTACAGCCCTGGGAGTGATTACACTGGTCAAACTCTTACACTGCTACACTGGTCTGGGGGCCACTCAGCGGGCAGGTTAACCGCCTCCATCCCACCATGCTACCTCTCCCTAGTCAGAGGGCCTTCTGTAAGGCTGTTAACATGCTCCCCTCCCCTCCCCCCAGAAGCCAGGGGCCCCATGGTAGGGGCCCTTGTAATCAGATGGCCCTCTAAAGGTACACTACACCCTCCTCCCTAGGGCCTCCTAGTAGGGCCCTCATAATCAGAGGGCCCTCTAAAAGCCCCCAAAGCCCCCATCCTCCCTAGGACCCCCTGGTAGCCAGAAGCCAGGACCATAATAGGAGGGCCTAAGAGGGCCTTCTAAAAGTAGGCTCCCATGCACCCATTTCCCTTTAAAGTTCCTATAGCAGGGCCGGGGGCCCCCTGAAAGCACTGACACCCCCACCACCACCAGCATCACCACCACAATTCAAGGGCCCTTGGCAGCCAAACGCCCTCCCTTCATGTTTCCATCAGAGGCCCTATAGGGTCAGGGGCCCTTGTAGGCACAGGATCAAAGAATGTAGGCCCTCTAAAATAGACAAACGAAAATACATTGTTGATAAGCGTTGCAAATTGTTTTGGGCTAGGGGCCCCACGGGCCCGGTCCGTAATCCGTCCCTGATCTGGACACAATATATCTTGGTTGGTGTGGCTTATTCTAATTGATCTTCTCCAAAATGGACAATGTACACCTTAATTCAGTTCTTTTTAATATAGTATGTTAGAACACAGAAACTTGGTAACGGTCCACCAAGATCAGATAAGGACCACAAAGGAATGTTGGAAGAGAAGGGGGGTTGTTAACAAAGAAGACTCTCTAAAAGATAGGACACATTGGTTACACTCACTTTCCAGATTCTTCTGGTATACCATGAGAACATATATACAATGGTAGCTATACCTATCTATTTATTTAAATTTATATGTGTTCAAGTGCAAAGGGGTAAAATAGGTGATACTCTGTGAACATGGTTATAAGGGTGGCACACAAAACACTAAGATTGTCTAAGGACACAAACAAACATAACCTATCTGTATATTGAGACTAGTAGTCGTGAGAAAAAAAATAATATACAGGGTATACAAAAGCCAAACTTAAATGAAATTTCCTTTAGGGTGTTCGTCTGTTGGGTGAGTGATATGTAAGGCAGAATGTATGGGGAGGGGGTTCTGTGCCAAGTCGAGGGACCCCTGTCCATTAGGTCCAATCTGCTTGTCTGTAGGTCCCTAAATCTTTGGGCAATAAAAGTTGGAGTGCTGGCCTCCCTTGTTGTCTGTGTGTGTGTGTTTATGTGTGTAACCCCCCTTTAGTGCCTCTCGTACCAGGCTCGGCCTCCTGGAATTTAGGCCTTGTGATATGTGCATGTGTGATCCTACATATCCCCCCTTTCTGCTAATGATGGCATTGCCATCATTCAGGCGACGGAAGTTGAAACAGGATCACCACCATGCAACGAGGCATTGTTGACATCCCATTGTTTGGCACTCTGGATGGCACAGTGACAGGATGGACAGGGAGGAGGCGCAGGGGCTGGCACCTGGCTTCTGGGACCGCGAGGAGTGGTGAACCCTATGTCGAACAGGGTGCCCATGGCTGCTGCAGCTCCCAGCAGGGTGCCCAGGAGCCTCTTGGGCCGTCGATTGGACTCAGCTTGGGTCTGCTCCAACCTGTGGGTAGTGTCCGCGGCAGCATGATGCAGAGCATCTTGGGTCCATCGGACATCTGTCCCACTAGTTTGGGGTCTCTTGTGCAGGTAATGGGGTCGGTTGACGTCGTCAGACGAATACTCTTTCTATGTGGGTACAACAGTTGGTAATCACGAGACCAGGCTGTCCCTGGAAGACGGTGCCAGGCGGAGGTCCAGGGAACGCCGTGTCAGAATGGAGCCTCAGCCTCCTAGGCAGAGTAATGCTAATAGTGGGGGTAGCAACATCCTAGTGGTAGGGGGTAGAAAATAAAAGACCAGATTAGGAGTGAGGTGGTGAGTCGAGACTCTGAATGTTGTGCACACCGGTGCAAAAGGGAACAGGAGAACGAAATAGTGGGCAACAATTCTCGGCCAGAGAACAATTGCAAAGAAACAAACAGGACAAAGAAAATTGCAAAACCGGATCCTCTTCAGTAATTTCCCGGGCACGCGTGAGCCACTCCAGGTCCTTACCAAAAACAACAACAAAATAAAGTGAAAAGTTATCAAAACAAAGGAACAGATAAACTAAAAAAAAAAAAAAATGAAAAGGTCACCCAGATATCAGTAGTCAAGCCCACCACCTTAGTCTACCCTATCTGTGACCATCTTTCCTCCCCTTTCTCTTTGGTCTTTCTTGGGGTTTTGGAGGAGATTTCGGCTGGAAAAGTTGTCCTTCTTTTGGTTGGAATGTGGTTCATTCCAAGCTGCTGGCTTCATCTTGAGTGCCTCGTTGCTTGTTTTGGCATTGCGGTGTCCTGCACAGGGTGCGTCGTGGGCATACAGTAGCATGACTAGGGTGACTACCTAATCCATGTCAGGAGGGACACTATGAGCTACAACAGGATTTGTAAACTACCATTTCATACATTTCAATTAAAAGGACCAGGATTTCACTTAAGCACTGGGTTCTTGCCGTATGCTGATTGGTCAGTCTCCTATAATCATGCATATGCGTCGGTAATGTTAATGAGAAACAGCTGGATGAGGCTTTCAATCTAGGAACTAACCAAACATTTTAGCAGAGCACAGAATCCTTTCAGCTTTAAAGTAGTTCGTAAAAGCTGAAGTAGCTCATAGTGTCCCTCCTGACATGGATTAGGTGGTCACCCTAAGCATGACCCCCCCTTTGTGCCTGAGGGACCACGAGCTGTGGTGAAGTGTGGGCATCAGGGACATCAAGTGGTACGCCCTCGGCAAGATAAAGAAAGAGTAAAGCCATCATCAGGTGATGGAGGTCAGGAAGGGATGCCTGATCAGTTGTGGAGATCGAGTTAGCAGAGAGGTCGCGGAGGTGATCGCAGACCTTGCTGAGCACAGCATCAGTGGGCTGGAGAGAGATGATGTCAGAGTTGGAGACCTGAAGGGAAAGTTCCAGCAGTGAGGCCTCTGGCATCAAGGTACGTGCTCGGCTGTGGCTGCAGGTGACGACCTGGACAGAATGGGTGGGCGGGAGGGGACAGTCACCATGCAGTGCTCCTGCTTTAGCGAGTGCGTCCGTGCGGTCATTGTATGTCTTGTCAAGTCCTGGGAGTCTGGAATGACCACAAACCTTCTTCCAGTAAATCTGTGTGTTTCGTGCGGTAATCAGAGCATCGCACGTGTGCAGGAGGTCTTGGTGTTTGACTGGCTTGTTCCCTGATGTCTTGAAGCCATTCCGTGTCCAGTGAGGGAGATGGCACATGAAGCTGAGACGTGCATAGCTGAAGTCTTTGCAGATCAGCAGGTCCTTTACTTCACGTTCGGAGGCCATCTCCAGGATGATTAAGATTGCTGCCAGCTCTGCGTACTGCGATGTGTGAGGACCAAGCTTGAGCTGTTGTGGTGGGACGAGGTCGTCATGGAGCCACAGAATGCCGGCTCCAGCTTTCAGGGTCCCCTGATGTTTGAATGAGCACCCATCTACATAAATGGTGATCATGTCTTGACAGACATTTTCATCAAAGTAGTGGTGTTGCGACGGTTCCATTGGTGTGGGCGTGTCCAAAATGTTGGGTGCTGCTGGTCCCTCCTGAGAATAGCTGTGGCAACTGGGTGACTGTACTGCGTCAGGCAGGGCAGTTATGGCATGGATTGTCAGGTGCTGGTCATCAGCAAGCTCCACGTGACATCCAGTCTCTTTTGTCACTGGTGACTCTTCTACCTCCATGGTCATGACCACATCTGTGACTTCCATGCTTTGGAGCCACATGCATTTCCCGATCTTGGGGCAGAAGGATCCCAGGGTAGGGTCCTGCCTGCACAGGAAGGAGTCATGATGCTAGCATGGGTCTCTTGCGTCAAGACACTGATCTCCAGCTGTGTTATCTCCATGGTGTGGAGTGAGTTCTGAGGAAACAGCCAGGGTTTGACATTCCCATGTGGCTGTGTCAGGTGTCCACAGTGGCAGCGGTTTGGGCAACTTGAGCTCAAATTTTCTGACGTTGGGAGTCTAACAATGGCTCGAACTGGTTCAGCAAATCTTTCCCAATGAGGAATAGAATGGACTCAAGTTGGGAAATGTATACAGGGTGCATTACATTCCTTTCCATCAGGTCACCCAGAAGCTGTGGCACAGGGGCCTGGCCAGGAATTGGTGAGGCGTCGCCACAGTCGGATTGGTGCTCTGAGTCAAGGCACACAACCAGGACAGTGCTGCTGGGCACCGGCGGGGGCTCATCCCCTTGATCAAGCTCTGTGTTGGTGATGGCAGCATCAGGTGCTCTTACCAGGTCTGAGTCAGCAGCTCTTTCTGGTTGAGGTGGGACTTCTTCAGTTATCCCAATATCTCTGGTAGGGAAGGCCGATGGCTGTTGAGTGTCACTTGGGGCTGACCTCTGAGGGAGTTTGTAGGCATTGTCTGGTGTGGGTTCAGGTGAGGGTTGTGGGGTCCTGCGTGATTTGTCCTTCCGTCCTAGTCATTTTGGATCTTTCTTCCGAAAGTCCTCTTGACCCTTGAGGGGATGCTGAGTAAAGAAATCACGCAGCAACTGTAGTAGATTAGACTCCTCTTCTTCCTTGGTTCGTCCAGGCCTCGAGTCTGGATCGTAACCTCTCCTTCTGTCTTGCCAGTTCTGTGGTGGATTCCGTCGGGAACTTGGGGGAGAGCTTAGCTTAGGAAACTGGTTTCCCTGTCGGTCTCTCCGCTTGTTCCATGGCTCCATTGGTCTTAGCTTACCCTTGTTAGGATAGCACCGTGTCTCCCACCAGTCTGGCTGGGTCTTTGACTGCTGTGGGGGTACACCAGGGCAACGCTCACTGTGGCTTGCTGCTCTCCAACCTCGGTCATGGATTGGTGTTTGATGAGGAGGGTGGCCACCTTCCAACGCTAGGTTGGGATCTGTAGTGCCAAGGTTCAGCACTGCCGGAGCCTTGGTTGCCTTCTCAGCTGCTGCTCTTTGTTTGTGGTATGCCTTGATCGCCAGGTCTCGCAGTTGTTGACTTGTCATGGTACGGGGACAAGCCATGAGCCCCAGGTAGTGGTTAATGGTTGGGTGGAGGTTCCGAAGGAAGAGAGCCTTGAAGTTCTTCTTCCATGTCTGGCTCATTTCTGGACCCAAAATATGCCCGACGAAGGCGATTGTAGTAGGCTTGGGGAGCTTCTTGTCTGCTCTGTTTAACATCAAAGGCGACGGCGATACCTTGTTCTGACTCAGGATCAGCAAACTCCCGAGTCAGTGCTTCGTGTAGCAGCACGTGTAGCAGACATGAATGTCGTGGCCTCCTCTGGGATTTGGGGTGAACGTGTTGATATTCTGAGCTACTTTATCAAGCTCCTTTGTGGTAACCCGGTGCTGGTTTAACGTTCGCTTTGGTAGGCCTGTTCCATCTGTGGTGTCTTCTCTGAGAGAGACCTCCTGGGTTCTTGGTTCCTCAAGGTCTGGTGAGGGGCAGGGAGTTACCTCGTCCCGATGAGAGATCCCCGTGTGCCTTGGGAGCGACCGCACTGTTGGAGATGACGTCGGTCCCATCGCTGATTCGTAGGGTGCCTCGAATTCCAACTTCACCTCATATGCTTGCTTCAATTCCAGTCTCACCCGGTCAATCTCTTCTGCATCAGCCCGATGTTTCATTATGGCATCGGTGAGCTGTTCCTGGGAGCTGATCAGTTGGTGATTCATCTTGTGCAGACATCTCTGTGCCTCGGCCAGATGGTTTTCCAGGGCCTGGATCCGACCATCCTTGTTCTTGAGCTCCATGTGGGCTCTGTCCAGCAGGGTGTCGGCCTGGTCCAGTCTGGCTTCAAGGTTCTCTGGTGGCTCTGGCTTGCTGTTTTTGCTGGTCAACTTCAGCTCTGAGCTCTTCCAGAGCGTGTTGAAGCTTTTTGCTGGTGTGAGGCATTTCACCTTCTTCCGTCTCTTCCTCCTCATGGGGTGGAGAGCTTCTCTTTTGGAGTTCTTGCTCCAGATTCCCAATGTGATGCAGGGCCTGGGCGGCATCTCTCTGTGCCTCTGCCAGTAGTCGTTGGATGTTTTTCTCCTGCTGTTGGAGTGCTTGTACCCTTTGCTGGAGACGGGACGTTCCCTCTTCATTCATCTTCAGCCTGGCTAGGAGTTTGTGTGCAAGGGAGCCGAGTATTTTGGTTAGCTCTTTACTCCCGCATTTCTGAGTGGGTGGCATGTCCATAAGTTCGGCAATGTCGTCCTCAATTTGGTCAGCTTCTTTGGACCATGTGAGATCGACATGACCGGGCGGCAATTTGGGAGTCACATCTTCAGACCAGATACCAAAATCTTTCCACTTTTCCAGTGGGCTTTCCATGTGGGTCATTGTGACTCAGTCAACAGGAGGGTGGCCGCAGAAATCTGTTACTCAGGCTAGGTGTTGCCTAGGTGTGTGGCCTAACACCTAAATCTGGGTGAACAAATTAAACCAACAAAATAAAATAAAGTAGAACTGGGGCCTGTCAATGGGTAACTGGAAGGGTGTAGTGAACCACGGGAATAGTTACCCATGACAAAATAAACAAACAAAAATTGTTCCCTGGGAGAAGTTGTTGCAGGTTAGAACAGTGTGAGTTACTCTAGGGCCTGAGAGATGCCCTAGTGAGGGGGAAAGGATAAAGCCTTATCCTGGAAATTGTGGGTTTGTGACTACTGACAGTGTCAGAAGACAACAGGAGAAGTTGGGAACAGGAAATGAGAAATAACAGCTTCAAAAGCAATGGGACTGCATTCAAACGTAGCTTGCTGTTGCAGATCAGATTACCCCTGGGTTGGCTCTGTTGTACAACTCCGCTTTGACCAGAAGGGGGACCACTAGCAGGTTCTGCTTTATTTGTCCCTATATGAGGTGTTGCGGTGTTAAGCTAGTCATGCAGTTAGAGAGGTTTGAATGCTGTCAGGTGTCCCTCCTGAGTAGGGCACGTCCCACAAGCTCAATCCCAGCCAAGCAGGCCCAAGTCCAGCTCCCACTTCCCCGATCCCCAGCAATGTCAACTTGGAAGGGGGTGTTCTGTACGCACAACTGAAACAACCCAGGTGGGGCTCAGCTTATCGGCTGCACTGCCTGAGACCTGACTCGACCAAGGCTGGCAAAATAGCCTTCAGGTGTCACCCACCCTAGTGAGAGTCCAAGCTAGGGCCGTTCTCAGAACTCACCCTAGACGAGGTCCTGCTCAAAAGTTGTAATGACTGCCTGAGGTACCTGTCAGCCTTGCCCTTAATGAGTCAGCGGGTGTAGCCGGGCTGGCGTGCTTTTGGGCGTCCAATTGCTGAGAACTCCCCTTCTGTTCTGACAAACTGTACGATCGTAAGCAGTGACAGCAGAGCTACAGGTAAGCTCAACCAACAGAGAGCGAATGGTAAGCACTCAGCACAGGAAAAGCTCAACCGATCACGTCCAAAGCTCAACGACTCCCTGAGGTGATTGTATATGTACTGGTTTACTGTGATTAATAATGGTTGAACTTCTATGCAAGTCTCCTTGTTGGGGGAGAGGGAGTGAATGAAAGCATAAAATGAAACAAAACCTAAAATAAATCAAAAAGGTAAAACAGAAATCAAACCAAATTAATTGTTTCTTATTGTTTAATTGTAAACATCAATTAGTTATGCAGCAATAACCTAATTAGATGTTAATGTGTTGTGATCTAATCGATTTGGTCTGTGAAGTTGATTCCTGCTTTCAGGCAAGAACCTGTGTGTAAAATTATGTGTGTTGGTATTACCGGTGTTGACCACTAGAGACCCAACTCAGATGTTGTTATACTACTATGGCTGACCACTAGAGGCGCAATTTCGAAATGGAGTGGTAGTTCTATGCCTGACCACTAGAGGCGCAAATTTGAAATGGAGTGGTAGTTCTATGCCTGACCACTAGAGGCGCAATTGGGTGTTGCTCCCTTTGTGGGGGGGGGGGGTCCCCGACAAGTGAGCCTATAAGGGGTGGGGTCACTGGTGACCCAGGAGGAAAAAAAAAACAAATGGCGTCAGGCAGGCCTTCAGGGCTCTGACCTTTAAGTGGTTAGAGTGGTGTTCGCTGACTGCACTCGTAACCAAGACGGTTGCTAGGCGGTTGCTGACGCTAGATGAGTGACATACACTTTTAATGTATGCACACGCTGCTTGCGGCTAACTTCTGTGTCTTGCGCAGTTTAAAACCCCTTAAAACAATTGCTGAAGCGAGACAGCGCTCGCTTTACGGCGACGGATCTAAATAGCGAGTGCACTATATCTCGTCGCAAATGGTGCTTAACCACGGCGGGTCTCAAGCACTGGAGACTCCCAAATTCTAAATAACACACACACTTGGCTCACAGCGCAAAGTGGTGTTAAACTTGCTTTGTCTAAAGCAGGCACACACATACGAGAAAGATCCTGATAGGTAGCTAAGCTATCGGTCTTATCTCAGGGAGTACAAGCGCAACAGAATTCCTGTTGGCTAATAGAGAGAGAGAGATCTCTGCCAGGATATATAGAAACGGAGAAACTCGTCCGAATCGATCCTGGAAACAACGCGCTATACCTGAGAATCTCATCAGATATAGGGTTTAAGTTTACTGCAGTTTAAAACGAATGAAACCTAAAATAAAATAACCGAAAATAAAACAAAAGAAAATAACTACTAATAATAGAAATAAAAATAGTAAGCCCGTATAATCCTGCTTAAATGCCTTCGGACTGCCGTGAGTGCAATTAATCCTCAACTTTGCAACCTGTTCACAGTAGCGCAACTGCACGTTCGGTCATAAAAAGTTTAAATTGTGTGCTCACAAAAAGTTTAAACCTTGTGCCCGCATTCTCCACCAATTATGTAGGAATTATTAGCTCAAGTAATTTTTAATATCTCCACCAATATGTTTGAAATTAATTAAAGTTTAATTAATTATTATTTAATGCTGATTATTAACCAATCGTTATGCCGAATGGTCGGCTCCTCCAAACTCAATTGCGGTATCCCTGTGAGTCTGTTGTGGAAGTAAAATTGGACATTAGTAGGCCCGGGAGGGGAGGCATATTGGGTCTGTTATGTCTTAGGCCTTAGGCCAGAAGAGATTGTTTTGAATACTGTGTGACCTCGCTTTGTGATAGCTGCCTGCAGTTGGCTCCACAGAAGCTCGGACCTTGGAGGGGCAGACAGTGGAGCAAAGGGGGGGAGAAACCACTTGCAGGAAGAGACTCGAAGCCACCCCAACTGGTGCACAAAGAGTTATAGCTTAATAGAATAGTAGTAGTCAATATATAATATGTTATATGCAATTGATCGTATCATGTTAATCATACTTATGTTAATCATACTAATCATATGTTAGCCATGTATTTTCAGTGATTCAGAGACAATACGTCAATGTGTTAATCATTAATCAAACATTAACACTGATTCAATGTCATATAATTAATATCTATATACATATCTCATGTAGAGTCTAGAAGCCGAGGCTGTCTCCAGTAAGTTGCGTACAATGGGTGGATTTTACCTTGCTACCAAAGTGAATCAATGGAGCGAGATAATTGTGTTTGTTATATGTTTCAGCTTAGTTTGTTGATGTTTCATGACCAGTCAGGCCTTAGAAGGCCTGGTAGTTATGTTTTATCTACTGGTTGCTCTGGGTGCCGGGTGTGACTTGGTACCAAGTGCCAGAGTGTGATGGGAGCGCTTTGCTGAACTTGCTGGAATAAAAGAGATTTTCTTTACTCACCAAACTAAGAGGTCCAGACTTTTATTCTAAGTCCTTGATTTATAATTTTTCTACCACAGTTTGGCACCCAACGTGGGGCAGCTGAGTTCTCTGCTTGTTCCAGACGGAGGGATCCTGCAAGAGAAGCGGGTACTGCCATAGCTTAGAGCCGGACGGGACCAGATCCTGAAGAGATTGAGGATTGGCCCAGTCCCTCGTCGAGGAACAATGGAGACCACGCTGTCCCAGACCTGAACATTCCTGAGACTGATTTGGCCGGACCTGTTTTGGTGAGATAAAGGCTTCTCTGTTTTTCATTCTTGCTGCTGCTTTGCTTGTTGCTGAAGGTTATGTGTTTGGTAGTGTTTGAGTGTGTTATGTGAAATTCCGCCGTGACTGAGGGGATCCAAGCACGGGGAAGCGCTGACCATGGTTAGAAAGGCCGGTGGGAGAGCGCTCATCCACCTGTAGTAGGGAAAGGGTGCTGGCCAAGTGGAGACCTGAGTGACCTATTATGTGGAAGAGGTGGATGCACGAGACCTTGGGAAAGTCCGTGATTTTGGTGGCGCCACTGTATATTGTGTGACGGGGCACAAGGAAGGCAGCAGGGAAGCCGTCACCCGCAGGGGGTCCAGACACGACGGTGATAAGGCTTGGTGCAGCAGGGGCTGAGGGCAGGGTGGTGTGTGCTCTGCGTGGTGCGGCATTGTGTGGTGAAGGCTGGACAGTGAATGTATTGCATGCGGTAGCATAGCACTGCGTAACAGGCTAAGGATGGGTAAGATTCCTGTGTGAGGACAGGAACAACCTAAGACAGGCGCTGTCGTAGACCCCTGGCACTGGGCTGAGGCACTGTTCGGGGTTTGGCCCACTCTCGGTCCCACAGGAGGATAAAGGTGTTTGTTGATAGGGTGTTTGGGTTTTGGAGAATGCGTACATGGTAAAGGGTGTGGGGTCTCCCAGGTGCAGTATCCTCAGTGGGATAAACAATACATGGAGTTGATTTTGCTCCACACTGTCGCATGCAGGTGCTAACATTAAATGGAATAGTGGAATAGCCCTGTGGACTAATACAGCAAAAAGTGTCTGGGGAATCATGTGTTGGACCTGAGATATACTGGGATAGGCTTGTTAATTTGCTTTTAGGACACTAAATGTTTGGAATAACACTTAGTTCTTTTTGATTCTGTCGTCACCCAGTAACAAGGTGTCTTGTTTAGTTTAGTGACCACCCAGCAGCTGTGTGCTTTGTACAAACAGCAACTGCCTTGAGAAGGGGAGTTTGTAGGATATCAGGGTCAGAACAGATATTTCATAGGTCTTGTGTTCAACGCCATTTGTTAAAGTGTAGATATGGGGACTGCGTCAAGTAAACATTCACACCCTCCTGAAAGGGACTCAGAGATTGAGGGAGAGATAATGAGGAAATGTAATAAAGGGGTTAAGGGGAAACAGTCCCCAAGGCAGATAATGGAACGGGTTACTGGCCTGAGACTAAAGAAGGCTTGTAGAAATTGGAACCGTCAGACTGGGGGTAGATGGCCAAAGGAGGGCACTCTAAACATATGGGAAATAGAACGTTGTGAAACACTGCTGGAAAGGAGAGGACATGGTTGTTGTAAAAGGGGAATGTACAGGCCAGAATATTATTTTCGGTGGAAGTCTGTGGCCTTCTTGAGAGCTAGGAAACCTAGGGAACAGCTAAGTGATAAGGAAAGCCGTGTAATGGTTAGCAGAGAGGAAAGGGGGGCCGATCCGACTGCTGCTGTTTCTCCGCCTGTGGCTGCTACTGATGCTGAGAGGAGGAGAAAGCCTAACTCTGATCTCCTGTATCCGGTCCTGCCTGAAGTGTCCCCTCTTCCACCGCCGCCTCCTGCACCTCACCCTCCTGCCCAGGTCCCACCTCCTCCAGGAAGAGTAGAGCCCTCTGCACCTGCTGCAGATGGGGGTCCGAGGCCCTCTGTCAAGCAGGAAGAGTCTTCCTATGATGAGGAGGATGAGGAAGATGACCAAGGGGACGAGGAGGAAGTATCCAAAGGCCGGGATAGTAAAGGTCGTTCACGCCATCTGCAGCGTAAAGGGAAGAAAGAAGAAAAGCACCAATTTCCTCTGGTGGAGGTCCTGAACCCCCGACTCGAAGGTGGGCCTATCATGGTGGTGCAACGGAACTGGGAGCCTGGTGAAATCAAGGATGTAGCAGAGGCTCTGCCCAACCCACGGAAGAGTGGGGGGATTCAGTTCTACGCAGCCGTGAAGGACATGGATGGAGTGTACCAGCCCAGCGCTTGGGAGCTGAGCCAGGTGTTAAAAAAGAAGTTGGGGCCGGCATGGGCTGCTCTGGGAGTATCCTGGGACACTGGGATCCAGAGATTGGACAACGCTAGGTGGGCCCAGCAGATGAACTCTCTGGAGAATGCTCTTAAGTCCCGTTTTCCCACAACGGTTGACTGGTCCCATTTGCATGCAGCTCGGCAAGGCGACAAAGAAGATGTGTATGACTTGGAGCTCCGCTTGCAGAGCCTGATGGAACAGTACTCAGGCGCAGGAGTAGAACGGCAGGGACAAATGATGGCTGCCTTCTATGTGGAAGGACTGCAGCCCGAGATCCGAGAGCTCCTGAAGCAAGTTTGCCCTGACTGGAGGGAGAGAAAAATGGCTGGTGTGCGAGCTTTCGCCCAGAACATCGAGCGGAATCTGAAAGACACAGAGAAAGGGAAAAGGGAGAAGGAACATGAAATTCTCATTCAGGCGGTGGCTAACTTTGCTACAGGGAAACCCCAAGGCAGAGGCAGAGGACGAGGGAGAGGCCAGGGCCCACCTGGTCCACCTAGAGGAGGGGACAGGGAATGTTGGAACTGCGGAAGTCCCACTCACTTCTACAGGAACTGCCCTGCTCTGCCTCAGGTTGCACAGGGGAATCAAGCAGGAGGAGGGGGAGAAGTGAGACCAGGGCCTGTGATTTGTTATGTTTGCAAACAGCAAGGACATCTCGCCAGCCAGTGCCCCACTCTGGGTGCACAAGGCCCCACATGGCCTACTCCTCCTGCCCCATAGGAGATTGCGGGGATGGGTGGTGAAGAGGGTCAGTTCATCGCCTTAACCTGACACCTAACAGTTGACCCATTGCTTAAATTTAGGGTGGAGGGAAGGGAAATCCTTTTCCTTGTGGATACGGGAGCTACAAGGTCAACAATCAGAGAGGTGGAAGTGTTGGGAGTCCTGAGGGAATAATTAATAAAATAAAGGGAATGATTCTATAAGGCTGTAACTAATCAAAAGGGGGAATTGAGGGAATAATTAATAAAATAAAGGGAATGATTCTATAATGCTGTAACTAATCAAAACGAGAACTGACTGGCGCGCCGGCAAGGCAAGGCTACCTAATCGGAACAGATAGGGAGGGCGACAGAGAATATCAGCGGCCCCTACTTATCTTTTAGCCTTCCAGAAGGACAACTACGAGCCGGCTGGAGTCACACATGTGGTTGTCATGTACACGGAAGGTACTGAGAAAGGGGGTGGAGATGCCCAAAGGGCTTTAAAAGGGATACAGATGATACATATGGCAGAGCCTCCTCCTGTACATGCTGAATGTATGTCAGACGGCCGCTCCCTGATTATAATCAGTCAAGACAATAAACCGGTGATTTGCAACTTCTCCCCATGTCAGCTGTGAATCTCTTCTCATCCACGGACCCGGTGGAGACGCCGTGCTCCAACAATTTGGGGGCTCGTCCGGGATCCCCAGGAGATTCGCAAGATTCGGCTAAGTGGTGACGCGGCCTACTTGGACACAGAGAACTGCGAGGCGCTGACTAGAAGAGGTAAGCAGAGCCTGTTACAGTATATCAAAATCTGCACATTGGATATGTCAAATTGAGCAGTTTGAAGTGTCCAGTGGCCCGTCGGTAAATTAAGACGGAGGAGAGGTTGCACGCACTGTGTTGTCTATGTATTGTGTATGCATTGTGTCCAGGTATCGTGCGCAGAGATATAGAACCTTAAGGAGCGGAGGGTACGGGACCCCCGCAGGGAAATAGAATTTTAAGGAGCGGAGGGTACGGGACCCCCGCATTGTCCTTGGTGTGGCAACCCCACTATTTGCTGACGAGCGGTAGAAAAGCTGGGTGGGAGACCCGGGGAATTCAGGACCCCCAAACTCTAGATTGGGAGGAGGGAATAAGGTCCCCCTCTCTAACAAAAAAAAAAAAAGGGTGAATCAAAGCACCAGCTTGGGTGCAGTTGTACTGGTTTGTGTGTGAGCAGCGTTGTGGGTTCTTCCTGTCCTGGGTGCTTGTCACTCGCTCTCCGTTGGTTGAACTTGCCCGTGGCTCTGCTGTCACTGCTTGCGGTCTTACAGTTTGTCAGAACCGAAGGGGAGTTCTCAGCAATTGGACGCCCAAAAGCGTGCCAACCCGGCCGCACCCGCTGACTCAGTACGGGCAGGACCGACAGGTACCTCGGGCGTTCATTACAACTGCCGAGCAGGACCTCGCCTAGGGTGAGTTCTAAGAACACCCCTAGCTTGGACTCTCGGGAGGGTGGATGACGCCTGAAGGCTATTTTGCCGGCCTTGGTCGAGTCAGAACACCGGTAGTGCGGTCGATAAGCTGACTCCCACCTGGGTTGTCTTAGTTGTGCGTACAGAACACCCCCTTCCAAGTTGACATTGCTGTCATCTTTTAGGCTGGGAGCGGGCCTGTTTGACTGGGATTGAGCTTGTGGGACGTGCCCTGTTCAGGGGGGACACAACAGTAAGCTGCTCTGAATATAGTCTTATTATTTTAGAAGTTGTTGACTTATGTATTGGTGGTGTTTGTTGGTTGGATATTCGACTAAGATAAGGAGGTGTACTAAGTGTGGGTGACTGAACCCACATCCGGAGGCCGAAGGGCTGCTAGACGAGGGATTAAAACAGTCAGGACTGATTAAAAATGAAACACGAGTTTGATCGGGAGCTAGATGACGGGCGATGGGCGCCCCCGGAAAATGCAGTGTGGAAGCCACTAGTGAAGCAGATCCAGGTGGTGAAGGAAGCCATAGATGGGGCAAGTGGTGATGAAGATACGGATAAGGAGGTAGCTGACGCCTGGGAGCATATGTGTGCAGTGGTCCGGGGTGCTGGACAACAGATAGGAGACAGGCGCTCATTGGGAGAGCTATTGTGGAAAATGAGAGAGAGCATGCTAGGCTGAGGGATGAAGCAGCACGTAAGAGAGAGAGCGCTAATCTGATGCAGATGTGGAAGTTGAGAAAAGAGGGAGATATGCATGAGAAGGAAAGGAGGGAGTGGGCGAGGTTAGCCCTATTTTGGCAGGAGACAAACCACCTCCACAGTGAGGAAAAGGAGGAGTGTAAGTCGCTCCCTCCTGCAAAAGAAACACAGATAGATTGTGAGGACCCTCCCCCGGCATATACAGGTCAGAGGGCGTTCTCAACAGCGCCCCTGGCCCATGGGTCCCCCGTGATTAATGTCACAGGAGGAACCCTCCATGTTCACACAAATGCGATTCAGGAAGTCTCAGACGACCTTAAGGAACTACAGACACAGTTGCTGAAGCTGCAGGTGGGCGAAGCGAGGCAAAAGGCTAATGAAACTAAAAGGAAAGAGCAGGGAAAGCAGATGGTGGCGGGGGTGTCCCCAGGGGGACCACCCATATACCCGCCCGGCCCTTGGAACGGGCCACCCACCTCCCAACAGGGAGGGTGGGGCCAGCAATGGGGAAGGGGCCGAGGCGGTTGGCGCCAGGGATACAGGGGCCGGGGTTGGGGAAGGGGTGCTCCGCTAAGGGGACCGCCATCAGGTGTCCGTTTCAGGTGCAGGGTGGAAGGACACTGGGCCAGGACTTGCCCAGCAGCGGTCCCAGCCAATGTCCACGGCAGGGGAGGCCCTTTTGAAAACCAGGTGATGGCCCCCAACCCCGAAGCGGCTCCCACGGCAGGACAATATCCGGCAGTGGAAGGAGGGGAGTGGGACTGGTACCCCTCCTCACCGTGACAGTTCCCGCGAGCGGCCCGGGACGCAGGGGAGGCAGACCCTATGCTGTCCCTTAAGAACTGCCATTTCTGGTAGACACGGGAGCCACGTATTCCACTCTTAACGTGGTTCCACAACAACATCATCTGTCTACCTCAACAGTGACCGTTGTGGGCTTCTTGGGGAAAGAACAGAGACTGCTAGTGCTTCTTCCGTTCCAGTGAACCTCCTGGGATGGGACATGTTGGTGAAGCTGGGGGCCTCGATCCTGTGCACCCTGCCGGAGGGCACTCGCCTGTGGTGCGACACCCGCACCGCGGGCTCGGGGCAGTGGCTGGTACAGCCGGTCCAGAGTCAGGCCCTGGCAGACATATATTGGGGCCTGCTGGAACCCAGCCTGACTGGCATCCTGGCGGCCTACTCAGCGTGGCGGCCCTGGATCTCGCTCCTCGAGCCCTATGTGCCCCCACCTGACCCTCCTCATGTGACCCTTTCCTACGATAGGGATAGTACTGATTGGTATGAGGAACTGTTTGTTGAGCAACTAGAAGGCCGGCAGTGGCAAGTTGCCTCTGAGAACTTATATGTGGGTCCCGAAGGGGTAGCCTCAGCCACACTGCTTACCCCAGAACAGCTGCCCTGGTACATGATGGGACAGGAAGCTGTCCCACATGTCTCTCTGGCCCTCCATCCCAAACACCAGGCCAAGGATTTGGGCCCGATGGTGAAACGGGCCAGAGAAACTGAGGACTGGGTACAGACCCAGATCCCACAGGTCTCCTTCTCGCCCTCCTGCAGTACCTATCGCATACAGGTCACAACCCAGGACACAGCCCTCCTGCAACATGATCAGATAGCTATAGATCATGGGTGTGAAAAGATGGACCACCCAAAAAAGATGGACCACCGAAAGGCGGCGGCCCTCCCAGACATACCCTGCGAAAGGTACAGCGATTCTGAGCAACTTCCCCATTATGATCCTATTTAGATTTCCCCGTCTTTACCCTGAAATTACAGCCCAAATTGCGCCCCCACACCACACGTCTCGGTCGCAAGCCGGTCTTAAAGCACCAGCATCTGAAAACCCTGTGTGTTCTACGAATTTCACGTTGTTCTATTCGTACTCACAAGGGCAAACTGACATACAGTGATTACTAGTAGCAGCAGACTCAGTCTTTAATGTATCTAATTTTTTGATATATTGCTCTTACAATAGGGGGCTATCCTTATTTCTTGATAAAAATAAAATAAAATAAAGTTCTAAAGTATATGCACATTACTCCTTTTCTCCTATGCCCTTTTAAAAATTTTAACTGGGTTTCTCTGTGCATAAAAGTGTGGTTGGTCTGTTCAACAATAAATTAAACTGAGCATTCCTTCTATGTAAAAAGTATAATATCCCCAAACAGACCCCTTGTGTTGTTGGGTGTGAAGTGGTTGAGCAGTTGCACCTCCTGTATTGATTGCTCTCTGCCTCAATCACTTCACACCTATTATACACTCACCTGAAGGATTATTAGGAACACCATACTAATACGGTGTTTGATCCCCTTTCACCTTCAGAACTGCCTTAATTCTACGTGGCATTGATTCAACAAGGTGCTGAAAGCATTCTTTAGAAATGTTGGCCCATATTGATAGGATAGCATCTTGCAGTTGATGGAGATTTGTGGGATGCACATCCAGGGCACGAAGCTCCCGTTCCACCACATCCCAAAGATGCTCTATTGGGTTAAGATCTGGTGACTGTGGGGGCCATTTCAGTACAGTGAACTCATTGTCATGTTCAAGAAACCAATTTGAAATGATTCGAGCTTTGTGACATGGTGCATTATCCTGCTGGAAGTAGCCATCAGAGGATGGGTACATGGTGGTCATAAAGGGATGGACATGGTCAGAAACAATGCTCAGGTAGGCCGTGGCATTTAAACGATGCCCAATTGGCACTAAGGGGCCTAAAGTGTGCCAAGAAAACATCCCCCACACCATTACACCACCACCACCAGCCTGCACAGTGGTAACAAGGCATGATGGATCCATGTTCTCATTCTGTTTACGCCAAATTCTGACTCTACCATTTGAATGTCTCAACAGAAATCGAGACTCATCAGACCAGGCAACATTTTACCAGTCTTCAACTGTCCAATTTTGGTGAGCTTGTGCAAATTGTAGCCTCTTTTTCCTATTTGTAGTGGAGATGAGTGGTCCCCGGTGGGGTCTTCTGCTGTTGTAGCCCATCCGCCTCAAGGTTGTGCGTGTTGTGGCTTCACAAATGCTTTGCTGCATACCTTGGTTGTAACGAGTGGTTATTTCAGTCAAAGTTGCTCTGCTATCAGCTTGAATCAGTCGGCCCATTCTCCTCTGACCTCTAGCATCAACAAGGCATTTTCGCCCACAGGACTGCCGCATACTGGATGTTTTTCCCTTTGCACACCATTCTTTGTAAACCCTAGAAATGGTTGTGCGTGAAAATCCCAGTAACTGAGCAGATTGTGAAATACTCAGACCGGCCCGTCTGGCACCAACAACCATGCCACGCTCAAAATTGCTTAAATCACCTTTCTTTCCCATTCTGACATTCAGTTTGGAGTTCAGGAGATTGTCTTGACCAGGACCACACCCCTAAATGCATTGAAGCAACTGCCATGTGATTGGTTGATTAGATAATTGCATTAATGAGAAATTGAACAGGTGTTCCTAATAATCCTTTAGGTGAGTGTATGTTTTTAGTTGGGATTAGCTGGGGCTATCAAAATGCAAATAGAGTCACAATAGATTTCAGTTTTTCTGTCTATATGTCAATGATTAGAAACAAGTCTTCAGTTTGAAGTACTGTTTTAATTGATACTGATATGGGCGGGGTTAGCTGGGGAATTCATCTGATTTTGGTGATGTCACTGGTTGGTACATGCTTAAATAGTCTGACCCCAAGACACAGGCTTCACAACTGTATCTTGTCTGTACAAGGCCAGTGACTGAATCTTTTTTCATTTCACTTTGAGAACTCCAAAGACAGAGACATGGCTTCTTCTGCGTAAGTACACTTTGGTCTGATGATGTAATTTTGTGTAATATTGGATGACTGCTATGCAAAATCTGTTTATCTGGTTATTACCCATTGGGAAAAAAGTTTTAATAACCCTAATCTCTTTGTCGTAGTCTGCCTGTCAAGAGGCACTTCCTCCTGTGCCCTTTCTGCAAGAAGACCCACTTCAGTCTCCCTGTCCACCTGAGGAGAGTGTGCATGCAGAAGGCATCGGAGCAGGAGATTTCGGTGGTTGTGGAAGCAGCAAAGATGGAGGCGGTGGAGTTGCTGCGACACGGCCGGGTGTGGGAGTACAACTTCCTCAAGGCACTCTTGGGGGACGCTGATCCCATCAGCAGGTATGTGCTTCACTTCATTTTCATTTTATTCCTTTGACTTCACAATTACTTAATTATCATTGATAAAATTTCTTACATTTATTCCAATTAAGTAAATCATTTTGTTTCACAGGGTGAATAGGATGGTCCAGGAGCTACAGGCTAGAGGGAATTCTGTGCTGAACATTCCCCCTGCTGTGGCGGCACCTGCTGTGGAAGAACCTGCTGTTCCCTCAACAGCTGGATCATCTACAGCAAGTGATCCGGAGCCTGTGACCAGTTCTGAGGGAGATCTATACCAGATCTATACCAGTTCAGACAAGTTCTTCATCTCTTCCTCTGGCAACAGCATTTACAACTGCTCAAATGACCTGCGTCACCTGCATGAGAAGTAAGGACAGTTTTCATACAGCTTTGTTTGCAAAAGTTCTTACATTCTTGTGGTGAAAGGTGATATGTCAACATCTGATATGTTTTGTTGCAGGTACAACCTCCCGAACATCACAAGTCAGATGGCCAGACGGGCATTTGAGACTGCCACCAAGGATATGTCAGATATGGACAAGTCCTTGGTGGCGGACTACCTCTCCCATAGCATGTCCACGGCAGAGAGACATTACCGGATGAGGGAGTCCAGAAATGTGATCCGGGCCCGCATGCTTCTCGGACACATTGCTGGTGAATCTGAGTAAGTAAAGTCCTTTCTTGTAACTTTCTGAAAAATCTTGATGGATTAACAATTACTAATTCCGTCTACATACTTACGTTATTAAATTTCTTTCTTTGTTTTAGTTCTAGTCCGGCTGAGCGAGCAGCTCAGACCTCAGGTTCCAGATTTCCAAAGATGGACGAGGTGGCTGCCTATGACCTATTCATGAGGTCATTTCCAGTGACCATCGATGGAACCTGCCCAGGGAAGTCGGCACGCACTGACCTCGTGGGGATTACCCATGAACGTCCGTGCTATGACCGCTGGCGCACTGAGCCAGCGGGTAGGCGCTTCGGATGCAGCATGTCATAGGTGAGTAAAGTTTCTATAACTTATTTCAAGCATCTAGATGCATCTAGACTAATGCATGTTGACTAATAATTTGGCTTTCTTCACAGAGCACTTCAGTCGACGTCTGCCAAAGGAGAGCAAGGTCCATGCCTGGATGGAGAAGCAGGGGTGGACTGTCAACCACCCAGACGTTCAGCTGCTGCTGAAGCAGTGGAAGCCTCCTGGTTCGGTGGACACGGCGATGGACTGCAGAGTGATCAGGAAGCTTGTCAGAAGTCAGAAGTGGAAGGGACTGACCATTGTGGAGACTGAAGAAAAGGGCAGAAGTGTGAAGACAAGAAGGAAGTTTGTCGCTGGTGAGGTAGTCTGTGACTACCATGGCAGGCAAGTCACGCGGCAGGAGGGTCTTCGCATCCTCAGTCACACTACGGAAGGACAGAGTGGACTTGTGTTCTTTTATCAGGACACGATGGGGCTGGCCAAATGTATCGATGCCCGTGATGAGCGATGTCAGTGCCATCCGGGCAGAGATACATTTGGGAGGCTGATTGGTCACTCGGGTAAGCGGGCAAACCTCCGGCCAAGGCTTTACTCTTTGGACGACCGGGACATCGCTCCTGGCATCGAGGGACATTGCCGTGGACGAGGAGCTTCGATTTGACTACGGGGTCAAGAAGAGATCCTTTGCTGGCGAGGGACTGGACCTGGACTGGATATGAAAAATGCTATGATGCATGCGCATGATCACGTAGTACAAGGCACAAGACTTCAGGTGATGTATTTCTAAAATAACATATTTAAAATGACTGGAGTATGTCTGCTGAAAGTGATTCAAAGGATTCAAAGATATTACAAGGCATTAAACAATATCCAAAAACCAGTACACTGAGTTTTAATAGAAATATGTAATTTTATTTCAGATCTATTTAACATAAAAACAGAAAAATAAAATAGAAGACATGAGGCAAACTGGGGTGCAGGGTTTCACAGCCAGGAGAGCTCTAATCCCTCTCCCCTGAACGATTTTCTCTGCACCCTATAATCAAATAAAAGTTCTTCCCCAACATTTATTTTCTTCAGCACCAAAAATAATATGACGTCTTGTCCCCCGACGGCTGTGCTTTATAATCTTGGCCGGAGGTTGGCTTTCTTCCGGGAATGATTAATCAGCCGGCCAAAAGTCTCAGATGTTGATGTTAACCGCTTTAGTAAGTTACCTGTGGGTCGCACTTAAAATACTGTAATACTTGGGGCAAAGACAAGGTGTTAAACTTTATACATTGTCAAAAAAAAAAACAATTATACCTGGATGTTACTAGAAAAGTCTCGCTTTAGTTCACATTTAAACAGTTATTTCACATAAAAACTGCATACAAAAAAATAGTACAGTGGGGGCTGTAATATAAACTTTAATATAAACTGTAAAGTCACCCCCCACAGTCACCATATCTCAACCCAATAGAGCATCTTTGGGATGTGGTGGAACGGGAGCTTCGTGCCCTGGATGTGCATCCCACAAATCTCCATCAACTGCAAGATGCTATCGTATCAATATGGGCCAACATTTCTAAAGAATGCTTTCAGCACCTTGTTGAATCAATGCCCACGTAGAATTAAGGCAGTTCTGAAGGCGAAAGGGGGTCAAACACCGTATTAGTATGGTGTTCCTAATAATCCTTTAGGTGAGTGTATATATAAATTTAATTTTAAATTTGATTTTGATGTATACAAGATAGAAGAGAGATAATAGAGAGAAGCTGGCCTGTTTCCCAGAAAAAAATATTTTACAGTCTTGCAACACAAAAATGTTTTAAAGTTCGCAAAGGTACAAAATAAATTGTATGAATAATATTATGAAATAGTTACATAATATTTTTTTTTAAAAGTCATGAATTCATACCAAAACAAAAAAAAAAAAAAACAGACCAAAACTGGTCCAAACCAAAAAAATATTCTTTGTGATTTCCTTTTTTCTTTAAGAGCAATTTTCAAATCCCTTGACTTGTAGGAAGACATTCCTCTCTCTCACATTAGGAGACATTCCCTAGCATTGTTGACTTTATTTTTTTAATTCCTTTAAACTTTTTACATGTCAGTACAAAAAGTTTAAACCAATGCCAGGCATTTTCTGTGGCCCACAGAGTCATATGCTTTGATCTGCCCAAGATGTGACGTCTGGCTATCACAGAGTGCTGGGGGATGGGTAGCTGTCTCACAGAGGTGTGAAACTGACATCAATCAAACAATAGCCCTGACAGTAACAGGAGGACAGGCACAGCCTGTAATGATCCTAATATTTTGTTGCATTGCTCTAAAACCACTGTGGTTATAATCAGTATTTTAATTCATGACCCAGAGTAAGCCTAAATTGTGTGTGGCCCCATGTCTTTTTGAATATTTTTGTACGTTTCCTACCACCACGGGCCGCTGAGGGAATAATTAATAAAATAAAGGGAATGATTCTATAAGGCTGTAACTAATCAAAACGAGAACTGACCGGCGCGCCGGCAAGGCAAGGCTACCTAATCGGAACAGATATGGGGGGCGACAGAGAATATCAGCGGCCCCTACTTATCTTTTAGCCTTCCAGAAGGACAACTTCGAGCCGGCTAACGAGGGCAAGTGTCAAACATGTGGTTGTCACGTACACGGAAGGTACCGAGAAAGGGGGGGGATGCCCAAAGGGCTTTAAAAGGGATACAGCTGATACATATGGCAGAGCCTCCTCCTGTACATGCTGAATGTATGTCAGATGGCCGCTCCCGGATTGCAATCTGTCAGACAATAAAACGGTGATTTGCAACTTCTCCCCGTGTCAGCTGTGGATCTCTTCTCATCCACGGACCCGGTGGAGAGGGCGTGCTCCAACACCGCAAACCGGCAAAGTGATTCAAAGGATTCAAAGATATTACAAGGCATTAAACAATATCCAAAAACGAGTATACTGGCTTTTTAATAGAAAACTGTAATTTTATTGCACATCTATTTAACATAAAACAGAAACATAAAACAGATAAACATAAAATGATAATCACACAGAGCGGACTAATTCTCTACCGTACAGATGTAAGGCAATCCACCTTCCTTTTAAAAAGCACTTTTATCCATTTGCTTGTATGTTTATTTGAGTGTGCAGGAAGAAGAGTGGGATGGGTAAGCCACTGCTGTAAACATCGATTATACACTCCTTTCCCCTTCCCCGCAATGTCCATCACCAGCAAATTTAATCAAATATTTTCTCATGTTTCTCCAAAACTAATTGTGCAATCAGGATGTACTAGGGCCAATTATTTAGAAATTAAGAGCTTTAAATTTGATGGATGAGTGTCCTAGGGATCAGGATGGGCTTGAAGATCTTTAATTTCACATTTATCTGTAATCTGTACTTTGAAAATTTGTGAATCGACCCTGCTATCTATACTACAAAGCTGCACTCAACATTTCTGATATAGTAACAGAAAATAAGCTAGCAGGGACAAGTTTAAACGACATGACTGTCTCTGTGCCACAGTTTGGGAGCCAAAAGGATAAATAACATTTAAAATAAATATATAGGTCACTGATAAATGTATGATATTATATATAAACATCCATGGTGAATCTTGCAAGCAGTGAAATATAATTCCTGATGTCATTTAATATATGTTTTTAAATTTCATTTTAAATGTGATTTTGATACATTCAGGATAGAGGTGTGGTGGAGACATGTGCGTCTTGCGCCGGTCCAAGAATTTCACCTCTAGCGGCGCAATACGAATGCCCCCGGCCGTCCCTCTTAATCATGGCCCCGGATCAGGAAACCCACAAAATAGAACCGGAGTCCTATTCCATTATTCCTAGCTGCAGCATTCAGGCGACCGGGCCTGCTTTGAACACTCTGATTTTCTCAAAGTAAACTCTTCGGACCCCGCAGGACACTCAGTTAAGAGCATCGAGGGGGCGCCGACCGGCAGGGGCCGGGACAGGCGGTAGCTCGCCTCGCGGCGGACCACCAGCCCGATCCCGAGATCCAACTACGAGCTTTTTAACTGCAGCAACTTTAATATACGCTATTGGAGCTGGAATTACTGCGGCTGCTGGCACCAGACTTGCCCTCCAATGGATCCTCGTTAAAGGATTTAAAGTGTACTCATTCTCATTACAGGGCCTCGAAAGAGTCCTGTATGGTTATTTTTCGTCACTACCTCCCTGTGTCAGGAGTGGGTAATTTGCGCGCCTGCTGCCTTCCTTGGATGTGGTAGCCGTTTCTCAGGCTCCCTCTCCGGAATCGAACCCTGATTCCCTGTTACATCCGTTGTTGGATGGCAAGGAATTTCCTCATGTTAAATACTGAAAAAACTGAGGTTCTTTTAATTGGTCCTAAGGAGGCCCGCAATAAGTTTGTAAACCCCAACCCTAGCGGCCTCCCTACTCAATTTAAAACAGTGGTCAGAAATCTTGGTGTCCTGGTAGACTCCGACCTCTGCTTCAGTGTTCACATAAATAGCATTACCAGTACGGCATATTACCATCTACGGAACATAGCCAAGCTTCGGAAGTTGCTTTCCTTTCAAGATGCAGAAAAACTAATACATGCCTTTATAACTTCTAGATTGGACTACTGCAATGCCCTCCTTTCGGGTTGTCCATCTGGATCCCTACATAAACTTCAGTTAGTACAAAATGCAGCTGCCAGAGTTCTCACAAAAACTAAAAAATGTGATCACATTAGCCCTATCCTGTCTTCTCTGCACTGGCTACCGGTCAAGTTTAGGATTGACTACAAATTATTGCTATTGACCTACAAAACTCTGAATGGCCTTGCACCACAATATCTCAATGATATTCTGGTCTCTTACAACCCTTCTCGCCTGCTTCGTTCACAAGGAGCAGGATATCTATTAGTTCCTAAAGTAGACAGGGCTACGGCAGGCTGCAGAGCATTCTCTTACAGAGCTCCGCAGCTGTGGAATGGTCTCCCGGCGGATGTGCGGGATTCAGGCACACTCTCGCTTTTCAAGTCTAGATTAAAAACGCACTTGTATAGCTTAGCGTATAGGAAACCTAGTTCTGGTTCCAGCTAGTCCCTCACTCCCAGTCAGACTAACAGTATGAGGTGATGAGCTGGGTGGGGATCGGTGTCATTGGCTTTGGATAAACTGAGGCGTCAGTGCTGTCACTCTAGCTCTACACTAGAGTGCTGATGTTCAGGGAGTCCCCATGCCTGTGTTCCCGCCTGTCTCTCCCTCTTTCTCATACTGCTATACTCAGATCTGCCGGAGCCTAGACGAATATTGCACTCGACCATTTTGCTTGCACTGCCTCTGGTTTCCTCAACTCTGGCTAATACACAATTATTCTTACTTCCTCCCTCACCCCTTCTGGGGTGTGCTCCATGGAGCACAATGTCGTTGAAGAGTTTATGCCTCTGCGGCCTGCAAGACAACTACCTCCACCTCCGGCAACTACCCTCCAACCTGCCTGCCCTTGGCTCAACACGATGCCTCGCCATCCATCCTGCGGCTGTGTGTCTATTAATCCTGCCATCGTGCATCAAGCACCACGTGCCTGCACCGGTCGGCCGCTGCATTGAGACATATATTTCAACCCCTGTATTAGCTTAGTCATTTCATCTTGTCTGTATTAGCTTAGTCATTTCATCTTGTTTGTTTGACTCATCTGCCGGCCCCTGGAGGATGGGCTCCCCCTTTGGGTCTGGTTCCTCCCAAGGTTTCTTCCTCTTAGGGAGTTTTTCCTTGCCACCGTTGCCTTTGGCTTACTCAATGGGGGGTCCTTACGAGGCAGAAATGTAAAGCGCATTGAGACAATGTAATGTTGTGATAATGCGCTATATAAATAAAATTGAATTGAATTGAATTGGTCACCATGGTAGGCACTTATAGTACCATCGAAAGTTGATAGGGCAGACATTTGGATGAGCGACCATTTAATTTATCAATATCACAACAAAAACACACTCATCAATTAAAAACATCATGGCTCCTGAAATGCAGTCATTTTGCATCCCAGTTTCTTCCCCACAGTTTCATACAGTTTTCTGCTGTCTCTCTGCATGATTCCTGTCAGCCTTGGCTCTGTGGGAGGGCTGGCCATTTCTATTGTTTGACTGATTGCCCAATTAAACCTTTTTTGTATTTTTTTTTTTTTATCTCAGCGTTGACTCCGCAGAGGAAGGACCCAGCTGTTCTGCCCATGGCACCACACGGGAGGTTGGAAAAGTGTTACGACATGCATAAGTTCTTCTTCCAGCACCCTCTGCTGGTCATAGTGAAAATAACCACAAGCTTATATTTTGATGGGGTTTTTTCTCTTCCGGTGAGTAGAGGAAACAGGAAGCTGGCTGCTTGTTAGCCTGCAGAGTATGCTGTTTGTAGCCTTAGATGCTCTTTAAAACATTTCTGCCTTGGAGAGTTATTGCTTGTGAGTATTAATGATACAACATGTTTATAAGTTTATTTACTGCATTTTTATTACAGAGATTTGTTTAGGAAGAAGTTATTTCATCTGTTATGTTTATCTTTGAGGAGGCTAAACTCGCTAAGTTCTATTGCGATCATTACTGAGTCGCTGTTGATTACGCATACTATATAACAGTATAATCTATATCTTAGAAATGTGAGTAAAGGAAAAGACATCTTGTGATATTTACTTTGTGTTTGTTTTTACTTTTACGGGGAGAGAATGAAAGGATGTTAATCATTGAACTATTGACGAAGTAAAAGCCTTAAAACTTACTTCCGTCTCCGATGTTCATAGAAGCCGTTAGCTGTCTGTCAAGTTGGGCAAAGGGACGCACAATAAGGACAGAACAAAAAGTAATATTCCCAGCACAGCCAGCGTCCTCAAGGAATGGAGACCAGTGGGTTCAGTGGACACTGCCATGGACTCCAGCCACATCCAGGAGCTCATGCACAACCAGAAGTGGAAGGGACTTCTTGTGACGGACATTGCGGGGAAGGGGTAGGAAGTCTGTGCCACCCGGCAGTTCCAAGCTGGTGAGATGGTGTGTGACTACCACGGGCCAGTAGTCACAGCCACTGAGGGGCAGCGGATTCACAAGTCGACACAAGAAGAAGAATCTGCCTACATGTTCTTCTTCCGGAACAGCCAAGGCATCCACATGTGTGTGGATGCCCATTCGCCTGAGTGTGCCTGTCACCCAGGCATACAGACTTTTGGCTGGCTGGTTAATCATTCCCGGAAGAAAGCCAACCTCTGGCCAAGGTTATACAGCACAGACAAGATGTCATTTTGTTTTTGGTGCTAAAGAAAATAAATGTTAGGGAGGAACTTTCATTTGATTATGGGGTGCAGAGGAAATCATTCAGGGGAGAGGGATTAGAGTTCTCCTGGCTGTGAAACCCTGCACCCCAGTTTGCCTATTTTTTCTGTTGTATGTTTCTGTTTAATGTTAAGTAAATGTGAAATAAAATTACACTTTTCTATTAAAAAGCAGGTATACTCATTTTTGGATAATGTTTAATGCCTTGTAATATCGTTGAATCTCTTGAATCACTTTGCCTTTCTGATGGTATGTGCCCCGTGGCGGTAGGAAACATGCAATAATATTCCTAGAGACATCGAGCCACACACAATTTAGGTTTACTCGGGCTCATTAATTAAAATACTGATTATAACCCCAGTGGTTTTAGAGCAATGCAACAAAATATTAGGATCATTACAGGCTGTGCCTGTCCTCCTTTTGCTGCCAGGGCTATTGTTTGATTGATGCCGACGCTCATCAGACCCCAGAAAAAATGTTGGTTGATATAGACAGCAGGATGGTGGCAATGGAAGTTGGAATCTGCTAAGGAGTGTATAACAACTCACCTGCCAAATCAACTAGCCCTGAAAATGGATGGCGCTGGAGCGTTGGGCCCACAGTGTACAGGGAAAGCTGGCCGGCCAACTGGAATCTACGTGACCGGGGACTCCCACGATACGAAGCGTGCCACCGGACCAAGGGGAATCTGCAAGAGGTGTTCCAGCAACCTCAACCCGTGCCTTGTCGGGACCCCCGCAGAGGACACAAGATTGGGATATTGACCCAGTAATACCTTGGCTGTGGCCTGTTGTGAGTTCCCCGGCCAGAGCTGTTTCCCAGGTCGAGCAGCTGAAGGGGCTCAAAGTAGCTTTTTTCCTTTTTCAGGATCAGATATGTGATTTTTTGGTGGATTTGTCTGACCAGATCTAAAGAATAAGCAGGGGGTATGTCTGAAAAATGGAGGCTGTGTAGTTTTGATGGGGCCGGGGAATCTAGAAGGATGCATATAAATGACGACGATAGTGAAATGCCGATGATCCCTGATCAGCATCGGTTGACTGATGAACTGAATGATGGACCACTGGCTGAAATGAACCCCTTCATGTTCGCCTTAATAAATGATTTAAATGAAAATCGTACTGGTGAAGTGGTCGAAGCTATGGGATATTTTAATATGGGTGACGCTGTAGGAAATGTAGACGGGCGGTCACCAAATGCACATGTGGCTATGCATGTGGAAATGGCTGACGACCACGTGGCTGGGTCTGGTGTTAGGGGTGACAGCAGACTGGACGCAGATGCTGAAATGCTTGATGCAAGTGGCGGATTGGCCATGCACTCTGAACTGCATCAGATGATTGCAGAACTGAATGGTGAGCATCCAGGTGAATTTAACCCCATCTTACAAAACGTATTACATGATTTAAATTATGATGATGACGAAGTTGCCGCAGCGGAGGTGGATACAGAAATTATGGACGTTGATAATGTGGGACAACAGCAACAAGATGGGGGTGCGGGTGATGGTGATGTTGGAGATGTTAATATAATATGCAGGCCACAGTTTACCAACATGGAAATAAGGCAGCGCTTTCATTTTGATGGAATTGAGCATGATGACATGATAGACATTTACAGGACTGTGATACAGATATTTCAAAATTTGGTGGACAGAGGGAATGCTTTACCGGGGCCTGGGGATATCATACAGGTGTGTAACCCACTCCTGGGTAAGTACACTTCTTCCAGGTTCGAAAGGAGCTACACACAAGTGCAATAACCAGACACTGATTACTTTATGCAGAAAATAATTTGTATTTAGGACAATTTAACAGAAACACACATTTCACACAATTAAATAAAATGGGCCCTTTTTCCTTGTAACAACAAAAGAATGTCCTTGTAGTTCAATTTAAAGTAAATTATATGGAGTTTGAAATTGCGTGACTGGTTGTCCAGTTTTTGGGTGCTGGAGTGATCCTACCACTCTTGAGTTCAAGCTCAAATAGTGCTGTGGAATCACGCAGAGCTCAGGTATCCAACTGGGTGGCTCGCCATCTGATTCACCATTATATCTCCTTCTCCAAAAAAAATCTTTGGGGGTCCTAAAACTTGACCTGCGTTGACAACCAGGTGTTACACTTCTACACATACAAATAATTCCTTGCTCATCTTTTTCCAATATGTTGTACAACATTGAATTCAAATTATTATTCCAACAGCATTTACCAATGTAAATACATCCATATACTGAAAAATACAGATTTCTCAGTGTACAAATATATTAGAACTTTTCCCTTAATATCATCTAAATACAGTTTCCAAAATATATACATTTAATTCACAAACTGATTACCGTAGTAATTAATATAACATTGCAAAACAATAGTACGTCCTAAGCACACACACCTCAAAAGAACATACATTTTCAACAGTAAATTAAAACTTGGAATATTTCTGTAACAGATTTTTTCTATGAATCCTATCCGAACTGCTAGCATAAAGCTAACAAGTTAAGAAATGCGTGCTTACCGAGACAGGGGCACAGGAACACGTACACACACAACAACAAAAGTGTCCGGTACTCCTGGTGAACTTCAAATAACTCGAATTCTTTAAAACTCTCCCTTCCAACTTTGCTATTCTCTTAACAAATATCAATATTCTCTTAACTTTTCTCTGACTCTCTCGCGCTCTCTCGCCCATACGCTATGTAGCGACACGTCAAATTAAAAGAACTTCCGGCTTCCCTCTCGCTCATACGCTATGTAGCGACACGTCAAAATAAAAGAACTTCCGGCTTCCAAAATAAAATGCTTAAGTTTAGAATAACTAATTTATTTTAACCCATCTTATCGGGGTTACAGGTGGAACTGCAGGGTGATTCAGTAACCAATAACACAGATATACATGTTTGAGGCAAGATCGATCTAAATGATCTGCTAAGTCTGATATTTTGCAAAAGAAGCTCAGATGTCTTGTTGTTTCTGAAAACTCTGAAAATAATCTATGCTTTGCTTACTGTGTAATCCACCTCTTAACACTAGAACCGCCATTTCCCACGCTAATGGGTGTCACACTCCTCTAACCACCAAGCAAGACGTATGCAGCCCTTTGTTTGTGCTAATGTGCCATTAGTGTTAATAGTATCAGCGAATCTAACACCCGCAACCAAAAAGCCGTAATTCCTGACAGAGTAGCTTCCTTGTCTTGAAATCGTAAACCTGAAACGTGCAACAGAGCTTGTTGTGGGGTCATATTCGATTTGCGGCTGCAGCGGCTTGCCATTTTCTCGCTGATGCTCCGACAAATGTAAAATGCATATGAGAAATCATTGCATGTCTCACTTTTTATATCTTTTTGACATAATGAGACCACCCATACTCAATTGTAATGTGGATAAAAGTGCTAAATTCTTGTGTTAATATGCGGCTTTGATTTTATTACCAGTGAGATTAATTTCACAAGTTTAATTGCCCATCGAAACCAATACTAAAAATATGTGACTCATAATACACGACTGTATTATGAGCTTTACGGCTTTTGTGAGGCGACAGCATCTCTGCTGCTGTGAGGATTACTGACTGTCCCATTGTTTTCTTGATGGGTGAGCAGCATGCTAATGCAATGGCCCATTAACCCCTTGGGACCGGCGATCCCGCCGGCGGGATCTGACAGAAATTTCGCAACACCGTTTAAATAACTCCGCGAGTTTTTGTCATATACACATTTTAAAAATACTCTCAGAAACCTTGGACGGTCTACTTTTCTTTTTTTTTTTTGAAAATGAAGTTTTTATTGGTTTTCTTAAACATAACATACAAGTACAAAAATCCAACAACAGCTAGGTTAATGTACTATTTACAAAACAAAACAAAAAAAAAAAAAAAAAAAAAGACACAACAATGGTGATCACTGAGTAATAACCAGAGATAGCACTGTAGAGCACAACAGGTTAGGCAAGTCACAATCTAAACATGGATCTATTATCAGTCATCCTTTGAAACCACAGTCTGAATAAATTTCTCCCATATGTCCACATCTCTATAATTTTGATTCAATTTAGCTAACAGTTTTTCATATGATACACTCTCAGTCATAAATTCAATCCACATTTTAATTGTAGGACATTGAATATCCTTCCAAAATTTAAGTATCAGTCGTATTGCTATGACGACCCCCACTGTAATAAGAGAGAACTCCTTGTTTTTGATCTGTAAGATGTCTGATTTATCTCCCAACAAACATATCCTGGGTGATAATGGAATGTCAAAACCCAAACATTCTCCTACATATTTTAACACAGCTTTCCAAAAAGGTTGAATCTTTGAACATTCCCATAGAGCATGCATATATGTACCATTTTCTTCTTTACATTTCCAGCATTTATTATCTTCCATACAACCCATTCTAAAAAGTCGAACCGGTGTGTAATAGTACCTATGTAATACCTTATATTGAATAAATTTGCCTCTTGCTTCTTTTATATACTTTCCACTGTTAGACAAAATTCTCTTCCAGGTGTCTTTATCTATATCACTATCGATATCTCTCTGCCAAATCAGTCTTAGGTTTTCACAGTTATTGTCATCGAGCCTTAAACAGAGTTGGTAAAATTTCGATGTTTTCTGGATAGGTCTTGGTAGTTCAAAAAAAATTTCTAAAGCATTTTTATTTTGTTCCATGGGAACCTTTACCTTCAAGCAGTGTCTAATTTGTAAATATTTCCAGAAATGATCACGGCCTTCTAACTGAAATTTTTCTTTCAAATTACTAAAAGACAAAAGCGTATTATTACTAAATAAATCCTTTAGTGTACGTATTCCGCTTCTAAACCACTGTCCCCAAAACAATGGCTTTCTACCAACTTTAATGTAAGGGTTATTCCATACCGAAAAATAATGTTGACACCAGTAAGAAATCCGACACTTTTTGTGGGCAATTTTCCACACCTCTTTAGAATGACGCAGTATTGGGTTGTCCATTAGGTGTTGTAAGCCCCCCTCTGAATTTTGGGAAAAAGCCTCTATTGGCCTGAAAGGGGAAGTAAGTTGTCGTTCTATCAATACCCAATCTAAATCTGAGTCCTCATTCCCCCAATGTCTAGCGAGCTTAGAGATTTCAAATGCTATTTTATAGAGCTCGACATTAGGTAATGCTAAGCCTCCCCTGTCTCTAGGCAACCATAATTTATTTACCCCAATCCTGGGTCTTTTACCTTCCCATAAAAAATTCTTAATCATAGCATTATATTGTGTATATATCTGAGGAGGCATGGTAACAGGGACCATTCCTGATATGTAATTAAACTGCGGCACTACCACCATCTTTATTATATTAATCTTCCCCCATAAAGTTAACATAAGTTTTTTCCAACTATCCAATTTTATCTGTATTTTCTGCAACAAAGGTTCCATATTTAAATACAATATATTTTCTAAATTAGGGCTCAAATTGATGCCTAAATATTTAATTCCTTTATTCATTCCATTTGAATTTAAATGTGCTCACTGAGGAGGAAAAACATACTCGTGATACTGGCATAGCTTCTGACTTATGCCAGTTTATTTTATATCCTGAAAATTTTGAATAAGATTCAATCACATTAAGAAGTACTGGTAAGGAACATGCTGGTTCTTTAATTAAAAGCAATATGTCATCGGCATATAACAATAATTTGTGTTCTCTTTCCCCAGCAAATATGCCTTTAATTCTTGGGTCTTCTCTAATCATTGACGCAAGCGGTTCTAAAACTAATATAAAAAGCAATGGACTGAGAGGGCAGCCTTGACGGGTGGACCTAGACAAATTAAAAAAAGAAGTTATTCCATTAGTTATTATAGCTGCTTTAGGGTTGGAGTAGAGAATTTTAACCCACTTCACAAAATCTGAGCCAAAACCATATTTCTCCAAGGCTGCAAACAGAAACCCCCACTCCACCCTAGCAAAAGCTTTTTCCGCATCTAGGGATATTGCCACAATGGGGTCTAAATTAGAATGATTCATCCATATCAGATGTAATAGCCTCCTTATATTGTCGGCCGAAGATCTATTTTTTATGAAGCCCACCTGGTCTTTATATATTATTTTAGGTAAAATACCTTCTAATCTCGAGGCCAGTAATTTTGTTAACACTTTGAAGTCTACATTTAATAAACTTATTGGACGGTAATTAGCAGGATCTGTCAGATCTCTTCCTGGTTTTGGTATGACTGTTATTATAGCTTCATTAAAACTGTCAGGCAGCATATTATCCTTAAGTACCTCTGAATATACCTCCGTTAATATTGGGGTCAACTCCTCAACAAACTTTTTATAATATTCTACTGGGAATCCGTCAAAGCCTGGTGATTTTCCAGATTTCAAAGACATTATGATCTTTTTGACCTCTTCTTGTGTTATCGGTGCATCTAATAAGTCTCGTTCATCAGGGGATAAAATAGGCAATAAAACATTGGTCAAAAAATCTTTTAACTCTTCCTGACTATAGCTGGATTCTGATGTATATAATTTTGAATAAAACTGGTTAAAAACCCTATTAATTTCTTTGTCCGAGGTAAGCACTTTATTTCCTTCCTTAATTGCAGGTATGATATGAGATTCATCACATTGCTTTATCTGTCTAGCTAGAAGTTTCCCAGCTTTTTCCCCACTTTCATAATACTTGGTCTTCAATTTAAATAAAGCATATTCTACTTTTTTGTTAAAGAATTCGTGTAAATCAAATTTTAACTGACAAAACTGTTTAAATTTTGGTTCCGTGAAACCTTGCACCAATTCTTTTTCTAAAACTCTAATTTGTTTTTCTAAAAGTTTCACTTTTCCGAAATATTCTTTTTTCTGTCTACTAGCATAAGCAATACATTTTCCCCTGACATATGCTTTAGACGCATCCCATACTGTTGCTAATCTTGGAGTTGACCCAATATTAAGCTCAAAAAACATCTTTATGTCATCCTGTAATGAATTTACAAAGACCTTATCATCCAACATAAAAGTATTTAATCTCCACCTCCCTCTTTTCTTATTATCAATCTTCATTTCTAATTTCAGCTCCACCTGTGCATGATCTGTCAATGATATTACACCAATTATACAGTCAGCAATAGAATCAATTAATGAGTTGGAGATTAAAAAATAATCAATTCTCGAAAAGGACTTGTGACAATTTGAGAAGAAAGTATATTCCCTTTCTCTTGGATTAACCAGTCTCCAAATATCCGTTTGTCCATTGTCATCCTTCAGAGTGTGGATAGCAGCCCTGTCTTTGGGGTTAGATCTAATCGTCGTTTGACTTCTGTCCAGGATGCCATCCATAGTTTGATTAAAGTCACCTCCAAGTATAACGTATCCCTCGAGATTAGCCAATATTTTGTTTACTTCATGAAAGAATTCAGGCTCCTCCTTATTTGGTGCATATATGTTGCACAGCACTACTTGAACATCATTAAGCTTAGCTTCTATGCAGAGTATACGGCCGTCCTTGTCTTTATGTTGATTTGTTAATACAAAATTTATTTTTTTTCTCACTAGAATAACTACTCCGCTTCTCTTGCTTGATACCGAATTGTGAAAATCATGTCCGACCCAATCCCGTGTTAGTTTCAAAGCTTCCTTTTCGTCCTTAAAATGTGATTCTTGAAAAAATGCAATATCAACTTTTCTTAGCCTAAGATATGTAAGTATTTTCTTCCTTTTAACAGGTGACCCACATCCGTTTATATTCCAAGTTATAATATTTATAATTTGCCTATCCATCCGACACTAATAAAATATAATACTTTGCACCTGAAGTGCTCCATAACAACTTCCTTGTTGTGCTCCAAATAAGAAGGTAAAATAACCCTTTAACATATAAACTGGTATTATTCTCACTGTCACATCTGAGTAAAGACCAACAGACAAACTTCCACCATTTTTGTGAACAACAGAACCTTAAAATGCATACAAAAAAAAATAAAGAAAAATGTAAACAAAAAACACTGTCCTTAAGGGACAGAAACCCGATTGTGGGTGAAACATTTTGGTCCGTGATGCTCATAGCCAGCGCACTCGCTAACTCGGGAAGACAGACCCCAAAGCTTACCCGGTCCCACCTTCTGAAACATGTCTCATAATACTTCGACTTACATATTTCCAGTGATTTACTCATCACCTCCTTGTAGCTGGATGTACTCCTTTATATAACTTTCTGCTTTCATGTGATCCGTGAAACTCTGCTTCTTCCCCTTCCAGGTAAACTTAAGTGTCGCTGGATGAACCAGCGTATGTCGAACCTCGTGGTTCCAAAGTAACTTCTTTGCTGCGGAGAATTTTTTCCTCATCATTGCTCTCTCCCTCGACATATCCTCAAAAAAGGACAACTTGCAATCTTCCCATTTCAATCCTTTGCTCTTTTTCGCTTCTGCCAGGACTCTCTCCCTCGCAGTGTAACGCAGAAATTTCACCATCACAACTCGGGGACGTTGATCATCGTTAGGCTTAGGTCCGAAGCTCCGGTGACTGCGCTCTATCTCGAACTCCAGTCCCGTCAACCCGAAGCCTTCTGACAGGATCTTAAGTACGTACTCGTTCATTTTGTAGCCTGCTTCTTTCCCCTCTTTAAGGCCGAGTATTTTAATATTATTCCGTCGACTACGGTTTTCTAAGTCCTCGGTTTTAGTCCAAAGCTCGTCCACAAGTTTCACCATCCTCTCGTTATCACCTTCCAGACGAGTCGATACATCCTCCATGTGCGAAATACGATTCTCAGCTTCATCGAGTCGGGCCTGCACGGAGCTAATCGCATCTTTAAGTTCCGTAGTAGTCGCTTTAATAGTGATCACATCAGTTGCTACCCCTTGCAAAGTATAGTTCATTTTGCTGATTTCGGCAAAAAGATCTTTCAAGTTTGGGTTTTGATTAATTTTACTTGACTCTGGTGACGGTGGGTCGTTAGCTTCTGCGCTCGTTGTTTTTAGGCGTGTTTGAATCCCTCGAATTGGCTGCTTGGAAGACGTCATCTTGTCGTCTGTTGTTTACTTCAAATAAGAGGTAAATTATCAATCGAAATTTGTTTGAATTTGCGAAGCAAATATCCTAAGTAATGTAATTACTGGTGGGTATCCAGAGCCATGCTCTAGCGTGCTGCCATTTCCCAACTTGCCATCACGTGACTCAGGCACTGGCGCGGTGTGGCGTGACGCCCCCTTTCTGCAGACGGTCTACTTTTCAAATATATATAGGTAGAAACTAAATATATTTTTACAGCTTCGTGATACGAATTGAAAGAACAAGAGTGACTGACTTAAGCGTCTGCGTCTCGAAGCGGCTCTGATCGCCCACCCACTTGCAAATCGCGCTATTCGCATGATAATAACATGATAATCCGACAGTTAGTATTGGGTAAAGAAATATGTGAATACGCCCATTGTGACCGAAATAAACAAGAGCACATGTCTGGGTAGTGTTTACACTGATCGGCTACAATATAGCACACGGATACGTCTCTGCCGCTGAAGCTTTGCGCCAGTGTTGCCACTTTCAGCAGCGAAGCTCATACCTGTGTTCATAGCTCAGTGGGCTAAGCCTGTGTGCCTGCAATCACGTGGTCGCCGATTCAAACGCAGCGTATTTAGAACGTGAATAGCGATCGGACCGCTGAGAGCGGTCCTACACGCTCCCGACGCAAGTAAAACAAAGAAAGATGACACGATTTGCTTTTTTGCCTATTTAACCTAATTTTAAAAACGTTAATACTTCTGACAATGGAAGTTTTGAAAAGAAGACAGATAACGGATTTAGTCAGTGTTTTTTTCATGATTCTACATAATGATTTCAGCGAGATATAAACTGAAATACACGAGAAAGATACGCGGTCGATGATGCCCTCGTCCCCAGAGCGTCAATAATAGTCACTGCATCATATTTATCGCTTTCTATATTTATATAGTCACAGTTTTTCATTTTTCATTCCATCTATCAATAAACTGTGAAAGGGATTTTATTGTTGCTACTTTTCTTGCGTTTCAAACTGCCTTTCCAAAGTGATGGGTGTGGGGTGCAGTGACATTCCAGACTGATGGGCCATTGACAGTATGCAAACTACTACAGGTGTGAGGACACCTATCTCATCAATATTCATTGTGAAGACCACTGACTTTGAGAAAAAGAGTGTCACTCCAAAGTTCTAACACTTTAGTAATCAAACTACATGAAATTTCAGAATGTCACTTTCACCTATGTGTAGCCAACCCCTGTGTCTATAAGCTTCAGAGCTCAAAAGTCTTACCTAGAAATGTCTATAATGTGATTTTTTATAATGTGATTTCTCAGCATGTCTGAAAATAGGTTTTTCAAAAGTATGTTTAAAGTTGATTTTAACAAAAAATAGAATAATAACATTCTAAGAGGTCTCAGATTATTGGTGCTGAGTTTGTGCTGAATAAAAGCAAATGTATCACTTTGGGATAAATGTTTTTTAGATAGGTGAAATATTTTAAAATGTCAAGGCATGTCAGACTACCTCGAAAGTGGAAAAAAGGCCTCAGGCCCCAGGGGGTTAACCAAAACAAAAGGTGTGATACACCAAAAAACGTACTGCTGGTGGTTAAAGGAGACCCCGGCGGTTCTAGTGTTAAACCCTGACATACCACATGAGGTTGCAGAGCTAGAAGCTAAGCGTTTGCAGGAATGAGTCGGTCTAACTGTGGCCGACATGGTCTCATTCTCAAACATAGCAGAGTCTGAGCGAATGCTTGGTGTAAAAATTGTTATGTGGTACCGCTGTGACAAGTCTGACATTTTTAAGAAATTTCAGACAAACCCTGAGCCTTGTGATAAAACAATCTTTGTGTACCTTCAAGATCAACATTATTTTGGTATAAAAAGCTTGACGGCGTTTTTTTGGGTGGTCATACATCTGTGATTATTACACGGCTCTCTGGAATGCTTGATTCTGATTGGTCAGTTGAGACATTTGCAGGTTCGTTCTTTTCAAATAATAACTGCTCCAAAGGAATAACGCATAGCCGGTATTACTTATATGTTTAAAATCCCTCCGCGCCAACAAAGATTACAGTTTGGCGCCATCTTGTGACAAACACTGGACAACCAGAATTAACAATGGAAAATTTCAAAATTAATTTTAACATGTACGGTAAAAACAAAACGTTTGAACAGTGGATAGATTCGGACGAATCAAATGACTCCCCAATTAAGACGAAAAAACGAAAATTGAACTACGAAGAACTTACAACGACAAGACACAGAGAGCTTACTGAGACTGAACTTGACAAAATACAGCATGACAGCTACGAAGCCAACACACAAAAAAATACAGAATGGGCAATAAAACTTCTCAAAGACTGGCTAAAAGAGAAAAAATGGAGACAGCTAGACTACGACAAGTATGAAGCAGAGGATCTTAAGGTATTACGATCATTTTATGCATCTGTTCAAAGTGCGAACGGTCAGACTTATTCAATAGCCAGCTATATGGCCATCAGGACTGGCATTGCCAGATATTTAAAAAAGTTTGATATCCTGAAAAGTCCAACCTTCAGCTCCAGCAATGCAGTTTTGAAATCTACAATTAAAGCCATTCGTAAAGCTGGCAAAGACATTAGTCACCATCATCCACTGATCTCACCAGCAGACATGCATCTAATACGAAACTCCGATGTGCTGTTGCCAGACACAGCAACTGGTCTAGTTCAGAAAGTGTGGTTTTATGTACAACTACATCTAGTAAGACGAGGCAGAGAAGGGAACCGAGATTTAAGAAGGGATTCTTTTACCATGAAATGTGACGACAATGGCACCGAATACATTACTCTGTCCCACAATGCAGAGACTAAAAACCACAAAGACCCGAAAGATACTTGTAAAGAAAATTACAGAGGCTGCATCTTCGCTGAACCCAACAACCCTAAGTGTCCTGTTGCTACTTTCAAAAAATACCTGGCACTCTGTCCGTCAGACGCAGACGCATTTTATCTTCATCCACTATGACAAAACCAGGAAACACTGAACAAAAGAACAGTCTGGTACTCTAAAGAGCCGATGGGACATAACTACCTTGCCAAGATGATGCCCACAATCAGCAAAGCAGCTGGCCTCTCACGAAGATACACAAACCACAGTTTAAGAAGCACGGCTGTGCAACTTCTCTCGCATGCCGGATTGGAAACAAGAGAGATTATGACTGTGACCGGACATAGATGTGAAAGCAGTCTAAAGACTTACTGGACTCTGACCACCACTGACAGACAGAAATGGAGCAGTATACTCTCATCAAATCCTGACAACAAATCATCAAATCCTTGGCAAGCAGTAAGTGTTCGTATTAAATATAATATTTATCATAAAATTCAATCACCAACATAGTTAAATGATAAGTGTGATTTTAGGTGCAGTCAACAAAAAGTCCATAGAGAAAACTTTCGCTGACTCTACCAAAAACATCAACTTCAACATCCCCGCTTGGACCACATTTACAATGTCACAGTTCACAATTAATGGAAATGTGCAATTTAATACTTGGAAATAAATAAAATACATACGTTATTATATAATCATATGTAGATGTTATAAATTGTCTTACTAACGTTTGAATGTTAGTCACGTGGTACTATATCGTTTCGCGGAAGGATAAAAATGTTAATTTAAATCAAATATGCCAATAAAATGTTTCAAATTCATATTCATGTCCAGTTTTGTTAGCCGTGTAATAAGTGGGATAATGTACAGGCAGCCGGTAGTTATCGCAGAAATAAGCCCCGACAGTGTGATCTTGTATCACACTGAAGGGGCTTATTTCGCGATAACTACCGGCTGCCTGTACATTATCCCTTACTTATTGTTACACCTCGTACAGCTATAAAATACAACGCAAATGCAAGTATCAATGCAATGTATGTGTCAATCCTGAGTGCCATAAGCACAGCACGGCGTACATACATTGTGAGGACTTCCGGTCTTTCTGTCGCTCACGGTATTGCTTTGAGCAGCACAAAATCTCAAAACAGCAACCAGACGATGATTTTAATACTCTGTGTGATTCGGTCAAGTATTGTGACATAAGAACATAAGAACATAAGAACATAAGAAATTTACAAACGAGAGGAGGCCATTCGGCCCATCAAGCTCGTTTGGGGAGAACTTAGCTAATATCTCAGAGTTGTTAAAATCTTATCTAGCTCTGATTTAAAGGAACCCATGGTTTTAGCTTCCACTACAATAGCAGGAAGACTATTCCATACTCTGACTACACGCTGTGTAAAGAAGTGCTTCCTCAAATTTGTTTTAAAATGTTCTCCCGCTAATTTCCACTTATGGCCACGAGTTCTAGTATTTAGACTAATATTGAAATAGTCATTTGGCTGAACAGGATCCAGACCCGTTAGAATCTTATAGACCTGAATCATATCCCCCCTTAGTCTCCTTTGCTCAAGGCTGAACAGATTCAGTTCCGCTAACCTCTCCTCGTAAGACATTCCTCTAAGACCAGGAATCATTCTCGTAGCTCTTCGTTGCACCTTTTCTAAGGCAGCAATGTCCTTCTTGAGGTATGGTGACCAAACCTGCACACAGTATTCTAGGTGGGGTCTTACCAAGGACAAGTGACAAGTGTAACCGTCACTAAAAAAAATAATCCAATGGCTCATAAATGTAAACCTAATAGGAGATGTGTTTTTTGTAAAGAAGACTTGATGCCTGAGTGTGAACATCAGTGCTTTATTGTGCCAGTAGCAGGGTTCGTACGGGTGCTGGAAATCCTGGAAAATGCTTGATTTTTAATATAGTGTTTTCAAGGTTAGAAAAGTGCTTGGATTTTGGACAATGTGCTTGAACCTGCTTGAATTTGAAATTGCATTGCTTTTATAATAATTCGTTATCTTACGGAGTAGTTTTCCTTTTAGCTAAAAATGCATTTTGCACGTAACGAAAATAACTCCGCTCGAGTCCGCGCTTGTGGCTGTAGTGGTGTAATCGTGCATTCCATTTGCCTCGGGATCCGATTTTCGGATTCCGATATTACGTCACATCCGCTAAAAACTCGGGAAAACCGAGTCGGATATAGTAGCAATACCATGGATCCATATGGAAAAAGCAAGATTTTTTGCTTAGCCGGACAACTTGTCGGATTTAAGGTACCTCAGTTTAAATGGCCTTTATCTTCGTTCACTTACAATTAGCCCGAACTACCTTAAATCCGACAAATAATCCGACTAATCATGAGAGAGATGGAGAATACCGGTTATGTCAAAATGACAGGTTGGGTCAAAGGTCACAAAGGTCAAATAAATCAAAAAGTGACAGGCGGGGGCTGCAAGCCGGGTGACGTCATGAGGTAGTGGGAGGGGGGGTTTTTTTTTTTGGCTGTGAGCCAGTTGAGCGAGTTGAGCGTTGGGATAGGGGTTTATTTGTATATAGTTTATTTATTATAATTATTATAATTTAATTATGTATTATTATTTAATTATTTATTATAATGTAATTATTATTATTTTAATTTTTAGGAGAGTGCTTATGAGTGTGGTGTTTTGTCTGCATCCACCGGGTGCCGAGCAGGGGACTGAGCAGGGGGGTTGGTGCGTTAAGGTCCCAAACACTGGGTCTGAGTGGGGGTGGGTTACCTGATGGAGTGTGAGCGTACGCTGTACCGTGGTAAGGTCCGTGGCTTTGGAGAATCTGTGGAAAAGGGCTCGGAGAGAGCGATGCTGTGTCTGTTGCGGTACCGTGGTAAGGTCCCATGGCTTTGGATAATCCGCAAAGGACTCGGAGAGAGCGATGCCGGAGAGCTGAGAGTTGTGCTGCGCGAGACTGAAAGAAATCCTGTGAGAATGACCAAGTTGGAGCTAAGAATGAGAGGAGGAGCTGGGTCTGACGTCCAGTAAAAAAACGCTTAGCAGTAGTTTGACCATCTGTGTGTGTGTGTATGTGTGTGTGTGTGTGTGTGTGAAAGCCGACACCCCCCTGCAGCAGTAGCAGTTTGGCCTTGTGTTTTTCCTCATGCAACCTATGTACATCCCGATAGGTCAAATCCCGGTCAAACTGTAATTTGGGGCACAGATCAAGTTTGACACTTTGTATTTCAGTAAATTTTGTTAAAGTTTTGTCTTTTCCCCCCCGACTCCCCGCCACACATCAAGTTTGACATTTTGTATTTCAGTAAATTTTGTCTTTTCCCCCCGACTCGCCCCATACCGTCTGCGCAGTTAAAACGTACATCGAAATAGACAACAGATAAAACTTGACAGGCCGTATATTTCTCCTTAAATAAATCCTAAAAAGTAAGCAACCGGTGAAATTTTTAGTATGCCGAGAAGGGTTTCACTCCTTTGGTAAAGAGACACAAGTACCCCCACCCAGTATCATCATCATGGCCTTACCATGCGTGCCACGCCCCCCACCATCAGGCCGTGGAGAATATAGGGAGCTTTGCGCTGTAGGGCCAACACTGATTTTTTAAGAAACACAGACATGTCTGGCACTATGGAAATGAACGATTCAGCCTCAACACCACCTAAGACTCAGCAGGAGCAGGAGGAGGCTGTTATGCGGCCTCCGGGGGCTCCCAAGAAGAAGACTCCTACGAGGCGTAGACGGGTACTTTTGATGCAGCCGTCTGGAGACCTGAGAGGTACCTGGGAGCTGCCCAACGGGGATAAAGTGGTCTGCCTCTTTGACAATGTTGCGGAGGAACTACGCATCTTTCAGGTCACCGGAGATGCCGCAGACCCGGGGAAAGATGACCCGCATCTGGCATGTTTTTCTGAAATGGAATGGGGAAACTTGAAGACTGTCGTTATCCCGTTGATGAAGGAGAGCACCGACCCCGACTTTGAGACAGAGACTGCTAGAATGGAGATGCACTATAGGGATGCTGACACTGGTAAACAACGGAGCACCTTTATGAAGTGGGACGCGACCGGGGAGCTGGACAAGAGAATGCTGAATATATGGCAGCTGCCTAAATGCGACTGTTGTGGAATGAGAATTCCGTTCATGATTTGGATGCGGCTGATTGAAGAAAAGAGCGATTACTTCCAAGCGCTGTTCAAGGAGAGTCGGATACAGTAAGGAGATGCAAAAACCTACGCCCTAAGGATCACCCCCCTCCCCTCACCCTCCGCCTGTATATAACTGGACGCCTTTACAACCCCCTTTCACAAACATCATCATCATCATGGCAGCAGCAGCAAATTACAGCGACAAACTGTTCTCCGACGACGAAAGCGGGGAGGATGAGGCCTTTTCACCCCCTTCACCAGCAGCATCACAGGCCTCTGATGCCGGAGAGCTCCCTCCGACCCCTCCACCGACACCGGCCTCTGTTCCTGGAGAGGTCCCTCCGACCCCCTGCACGCTTCGCTCCAGACCGGCTTTGTGCATAGGGATGCTCAGCTGCATAAAAGCCATGATAGTGGGGCTTTTAGCCTCAGTCATCAGGAAGCATCAGCAGAAAAACTGCTACGGCTGCGAGGTGGATCATCCCAGTCAAAGACAGCACCCTTGCCTGTTTCCCGCCGGCAGGAATTACTTTTACATACACTTTGACTCTGTGCTGAGTGACCTGTGGACCAGCCGGCTGACACCCGCCTTGATTCACGTTCTGACGACCCTGGGCATCCAAGCTTCCATCGGCAGGTTGGAGGGGACCGTGGAAGCTATCCTGTATGATCTACGCGAGGCCCGCGACGGAATGCTGGAAATCACTCGCCTGGAACAGGATCTGTTTGAACAGACCCCCGCGCTTAAGCAGATCCTGGAAGAAGAGTTTCTGAGTCGTTGGGAGGCCCAAGACTAAAACAAAACGCAATTTGTAATGGGGAACGGTATCGGCAGCGTTTTACGGCGGTTTATGTTAAATGTTTTTTTAGAAAAAGTTAGCCCACTGTTGTTGCATGCTATCGATAAAAAGAAAAGCGATTGTCGGGATGATTATACTTGTTGCTGCTTTCATAGACTGATATTTGACATTGCTCAAGTCGGAGAACATTATCAGCGGGGAATAGTTTTACTTACTCAGCCGATGGCAGAGAGAGAAGGACAATCGTCAGAAAGTCTCATACGCGCGTGTCTATCTTGTATTCCCGACGATGAATTTGACTGTAATCACATTTTTATATTTTATGCTTTAATCGTAGATGTAGTTGCCTTTAAATTTCATAATAAGCAGCCTTTCGATGTTAATCAGATGCTTTCTACTCTGCATACATGCATCGCTGAAAAGGCCTCTATACGGACCTTACTGCATGTGACATCGCTAATCTACCTCAACAACTGTCACGGCTGTAACTACCTGTAATTGTGTACCCTTGTAATAATGTTTTTAAACTATATCTACCTCAACAACTGTCACGGCTGTAACTAATTGTATGCCCTTGTAATAACGTTTTTAAAACTATATCTTTCACTAAATGTGTACCCTTGTAATAGCGTTTTTAAAACTATATCTTTCACAAAGAAAATGTATACCAGCATTTTGAAAATGTATCTTTCACTAAAATGTATGCCCTTGCAATAAAATTGAGTTGAACAACATTGCAATAGTCTTTGTATATACATGTTCAGCAGGGTGGCCGAGTGGTTAAGGCGTTGGACTTAAGATCCAATGGACGTATGTCCGCGTGGGTTCGAATCCCGCCCCAGCTAAAACTCTTTTCTAAACTCTACACACAATTTCATTAATGTGTTCACTCACCCCCCTCCCCAGACAGCTATAAAACGCCGCATCCCTGCTCTCACCCCCCACACTCTCGCTGTGTGAAAAAGCATGTCTGTTGCCAAGACTACAGCTCGTGTCTTGAGCCGCTCGTACTATGACCCCAGCCAGCCGGGGTCATACGGGGGTGTCTCCAGACTGCAGAGAGCCGTGGAGGATGATACTGGGAAAAAAGTGGCTACCGATGATATCAGAGAGTGGCTGTCTACGCAAGACAGTTATACTTTACATAAGCCGGCTAAAAAGAATTTCCCCAGGAACAGAGTGTTTGTACCGAGAGCCATGTATCAGTGGCAGGCCGATTTATGCGACATGCAAGGGCTGGCCACGTACAACGACGGGTTAAAATACCTCCTTACGGTGATTGATGTTTTTTCTAAAAAGGCCTACGCGCGTGCCATAAGAAACAAGACGGGGGTGGCCGTAACGGAGGCCTTTGATTCTATTTTAACTGAGGGGGGTGTGCCCCTCAAGTTACAGACGGATGCCGGTAAGGAGTTTTTAAATGGGACTTTTCAGAAACTTTTAAAAAGTCATAAAATCACCCATTTCACCACGGGTAGTGAACTTAAAGCTTCAGTCGTAGAGAGATTTAACCGAACGTTAAAAGAGAGGATGTACAGGTACTTTACGGCTAAAAACACTCGACGATACGTGGATGTGTTGGACGATCTAATAAAGGGGTACAACCAGTCATTTCACAGCGCTATTAAAATGAAACCTTTCGAGGTCACGAGCGATAATGCTCATCTAGTATTTGATAATCTATACGGTCCTCTGAAGAAGAAAAGCAGACGGCCACGTTTTAAGTTTAACATAGGGGACACTGTGAGAGTCTCCAAGCACAGTCAGATATTTGACAAAAAGTACGAGCAGACATTTACTGACGAGTACTTTGTCATATGCGAACGTGTACCCAGATCCCCGCCGGTGTATAAATTGAGGGACGTGCGCGGTGAAATACTCAAGGGGACATTCTATGAAGCTGAGCTGCAGAAAGTCAAAATATCTCCGAAACGCGCGTTCAAGGTCGAGAAGGTTATAGGCTCAAAGACCGACGAAAAGGGGAAAAAGCGGATTTTAGTACGCTGGCAGGGTTGGCCCTCGAGGTTTGATTCGTGGATACCGCGGTCGGACTTGATACGGATTTAATTTTTAAAAGAAAAAGGGAAAAAAATGGAGGATCGCCCCTCTTTTTACCTCACGCTACCGTCAAACTCTTGTCTCTCCATCTTCCCCGATAACCAGAGTTCGGATTACACCGTGATGCTCTCGCGACCTATAGAGCTACGGGGGCCTTACGAAGTAGGACTGGCTGAAATCATGTATTGTTACACGTGGCGAAATATTACACACCCCGAAAATACTTTTGAATTGCGGGATACGGAGGTGCAGGCAAGAAGAGACGCCGATCCTCTAGTGGATTTGCCTTACCTGTACCCTCGGAAAATTAAAGTCGGATATTATGAATCCATTTCACAGATTGTGTCAGAAATCAACGCTTCGTTAAAAAAGTTAGGTACGGAAGTTTTCTTTGCATACAACGAGATTACGCGAAGGGTTAATATAACCGGAAATCAGAAATACAAGATCAAATTTAAACCTACTTTGGCCTACATGCTGGGCTTTGAGCCCGGTGCCTGGTATAACGTAGGAGGTACCATGCCAACCTCACCCTACCCGTCCGACATTCACGCGGGATTCTATAATATGTACGTCTACTGTAACATTGTGGATCCGCAGCACGTGGGGGAATTTGTAGTGCCGCTCCTGAGAACCGTTAAAATAGACGGTGGGTTCGGCGACGTAGTCACTTTGCCGTTCCACAAGCTGCACTACGTACCGGTGAACAAGCAGAGCCTCCAGAATTTGCATATTGAGATAAAGAACGATCAGAATACTCTGATTAATTTCTCCTACGGAAAAACGATCGTCAAGCTGCACTTTCGCCCAGTGCCAAAGATCCCCGTTTAAAAAAAAAAAAGAGAGAAAGCTGAGGGGGGTGGGAGAGCATGGCGTACCACAATTCGCAGAGATTTATTCAGTATTACACCAGTCAGGCGGGACATGGGCTCCCCGGTTTTGCGGGGAGCCCCGTGATGTACGGGCGTGGGTTGGGCTCCATGCTCAGTAGGGCTTTTAGATTCGTTTTACCCTTTCTTAAGCGTGGAGTTGATTTAGCGAAACCTCATTTGAAATCGGCGGCCAAAGGAATAGCTTCGGATCTCGCCAGCTCTGTAATCAGCGGCCGTTTTACAAACACCGGTGACCCCAAGCAGGAAGGCTCTGGTCTGCTGTTCCTATCTCAGAGGGGTAGGAAGAGAGCCCCAGCGCCTTTACCCAGGCAGCACGGTCATAAAAAACCTCGCAGCAGCAGAGCTGTCAGGATTCCCAAGTCTCGACCTTCAAAGAGAAACAGGAAACCCCCCGGGGACATATTTTAAGAGCGTAAGGAAGAATGGCTCTAGCTCACCGCCTCTCGGCCGAATGCACCAAATCTGAGCTGGACCTGTTTGCGGCCCCTATGACGCAATTATCCATAGATCAGACCAATTATGTAGAAATCAACCCATTAAATTCCATTACCGATCAGGATGTTTTGGATTTCCTAATACCGGGGTCGGGCAATTTCTATCTGGACCTCAACTCTACACTGCTATATCTAAGGCTCAAGATCGTTAGGGCGGACGGCGCCCCCCTGGTTGACGCTGACCCCTGCGGTATTATACAGTACCCACTAAACTGTATATTCTCTCAGCTGGACGTGAGTCTGAACGACGTCCTGATCAGTTCCTCATCGGCCACGCACCCCTATAGGTCATTCATAGAGACCCTGCTCAATTTTTCTACGGATACGCTAGAGAGTCAGTTTTCGGCAGGGCTCTGGTACAAAGACGGCGGAGCCGACTTGGATAGCGTGGACATCACCCCCCAGGGCCCTAACGTGGGGTTGCAGAAGCGAGCTGCCTTCTGTAGAAACTCTCGGGAATTCTCTCTGATAGGCCCTGTACACGCTGATATTTTTTTCAGCGAACGAATGCTGTTAAACAATGTGGATATACGCTTAAAGTTTGTAAAGGCTAAAAGCGATTTTAGTCTCATGTGTAGAAATGACGCCGATTATGAGCTGAAAATACTGAGGGCCAGCCTGTTTGTGAAAAAAGTGGACGTCTCCCCGGCGGTGTCACTGGGTCACTCGGCCGCTCTCATGAAAGCAAACGCCCTGTACCCTATAAGCAGGGTAGTCGTTAAAAATTACACGCTGCCCGCGCAGTCGCGGGTCTGCCCGCAGGACAATCTTTTCCTGGGCAACTTACCGCGCTACATCGTTTTGGGGATCGTGGACCACGCCGCGTTCGTGGGCACGCGAAACAGAAACCCATTCAGGTTTCAGCATTGTGACCTGGAATTTCTGAGTCTCTCTGTAAACGGTCGACACATACCCAGCAAACCGTTCCAGCCCGATTTTAACGCGAGGCAGTCGGTCAGAGAGTTTTACAACCTTTTCCTGGCTACAAACAGGCATTTAAGGGATTCGGCGCTATGCATTAACCGTGAGGATTTTGAAAACGGATACTCGCTATTTGCTCTCAATCTCTCCCGAGACGACGAGCTGGACGGAGGTGCCCTGTCACCCGTCATCAGCGGCACGTGCCGTCTGGATTTAAGGTTCAGAGCCCCGCTACCTCGAACAATGAGTCTCATCGTCTACGCCTGCTTCGACACCGTGATTGAAATAAACTCCAAAAGACAGGTTTTGGTGGACTTTTAATCATGAACACTCACCAGCTGGAATGCCTTTTACGACCCCTGCTGGGGGATGCTTTTGGAGGTGTGTGGGCTAGCGATTTATTACCCACCAGCGTACAGACGAGGCCCACTTTTCTGGTCGCAAACACGCACGACAGCAATAGAGAGGGTGAACACTGGATCGGGATAATTTTGGAGCCCCAAGAGGGGAAAGCCTCCTTCTTTGATTCTTACGGTTATCCCCCCGATTCCCCTTACTACCCTAAAAGTTTTATGCGCTTCTTGGGGAGGCACGCTAGCGAAATAAGGTATAATACGCGTCAAGTTCAACACGACTTTTCCTCCACGTGCGGGGCCCACGTCTCCTTTTTCCTCTACCAGCGCTTCAAGGGACTTTCATTTCAAGAGACTATGATGCTGTACTCTGATGACTTGAGGAAAAACGATGCTCTAGTATCCAAGTTTATCAAGAAATATTCAAAGTGTATTAGCCGTGTTAATGCCGATAAACTTTCAAAGCCGCAAAATGTATGTTCCTTAAAACTATTTAAAGATTGTTATAGTTGTTAGATTATTGTAGAGAAAAATAAAAAAAAAAAACACCGTGACACCATTTATTCAATAAAATCAACATTTTATTAACCATATTTTTTCGTTGTTACAGGCGTCTTTTTTTTCCCCACATGCATAAAACACTTAATCGCTGTAATCTATCCACGGAGAATAAGGGGTACCCTTTAAAGGCCATAAACGATATTCAGGGGAGGAATCACGCGGTGTGTGAGGGGTACCCACAAGCGGAGAGTCGTCCGTACTAAATTTTGCACGTCTCTTGCGCTTCTTTTTCACAGGAGGGGGCGAGGAGGGTGGCGGGGGACCCCTCGCCGTGGCGTTTCCAGCGCCGTAATCTTTAAGATGGCTTAGGGCTTTCCTAGCTTGAATGTTACCGACGGTCGTGAGGGGGATGTTTAATTCGGATATTACGTTTAAAAAGGGTTCCCAGCCTTTAGGATATCCGACGGCCTGGGATTTCGGCTGGGATAAAGTTTTCATCAAATCCAAAATATGGGAACCTTTAATGGGACTCTCTCTGATGATGAGTTCACCCGACTGGGTCCAACGTACTGCCCCGTCGGAATCGAGCAGTTTCTGCATGATGTACCCCACATTCTTTCTAGCCCTGGGCGCCACTTGCTGGACAACTTCCTGTACAGATTTGTCCCTAGTCGCGCCGCCGGGCTGTCTCTCCTCCTCCTCCTCCCCCGGCACATCTCTCTTTTCCTCATCCGTTTTTTCTTTCCGCTCGGTAAGGATAATTTCTCGCCCCTGATTTTCCTCTTTTCGGACTAAATTCAGATACCTCTGTAGCAATTGGTTGTATCTCTTTACTTTTTCGTGCGAGTTCATACCCGGCTGATTTAATAAACCGTGCATCTGGGTTTCAAGTTCACCCAGGGCCGATTCCCCGATGGTGGTGGTATGCGGGGTCGCCCTCTGGGTCAGCATACGGAGTTGTTGGGGGCTCAACAGGAACATTTTTTTTACCTCGCTCATGCCGGTGGTGGAAAAAAAAAACAACACACAAAAGCTAGTTAGCCGTCTTACTGGTGAACAGGCTTGTGATGAATGGCAGAGCCACTGACAGCAGCGGTAACAAAAATCCTCCTTTCTGAAGCACGGCCTTGCGTTTCCTCGCGACGCTGTTTTTCTTACAGGCGAAAAGCTTAATCAGCCTTTTCTGCTTCTTAAGCTTGTTAAATTGAGCTACGGATAAAGGTATACGGCCTCTTATAAGATTGAGACAGATTTCGGAGAGAGCCAAAATTATGTTATTAGATGGGTCCGAAAGAATCTTTTTACGTTTCACCCCCCTCATCCTCTGTAAAACTTTAAGGGTCGGCAGTTGTTTCCTGAGATGCTCGGACATGGCTCAGTAATGTTAAATCAAGCAATCAATGGCTCGCTGGTAGAAAGAGGACGGGAAGCGTCCCCGGTAATAAACCGGTCCTGAGTCGGAACTCTTCTGGGCACGTGGCTCTTAAATCGACCAATAAATACCCGTGCGCGGGTCGAGTGGCCTCTTCATAGGCATCTAGAAAAAACTTTTTCTGCCAAGGAAACATTTGCTGAGCTAAAACTTTGATTTGCATTCTGTCCCGCACATTCTTAAACAGACAATAATAAGTAGTATTTAGGCCTATAGTCCTACTGTACTTGCCCTGGTGAAATACGTTCTGCACTAGGTATATGACCGAGATTTGACGGTGATGTCTGAATCTCGTGAACGCTTCTGCCACGAGTTTATTTTCGGACGCGCTGTCCATCAAATCATCGATGATTATCAAGGAGCCGGAGGGGAAACGCTCCTCATCTTCCCAGCTTTTAGGCAGCCCTTGTATAAATTCAATTTCGCTGATCCGATCACGCAATTCATCATAAAGCGGCTGATGGGAAGCGTAACACCACACAATTTTTTTAACGGGTCCCCCTATGAAACAGTGACTCTGATTTAACAGCAATTCTTTAGTAAAATAGGTTTTCCCCGAAGAACTCGCCCCGGCGATTATCGCCGTAAACGGCAATTCTAAACGGTGATCAAAGTCGACCTCTCTCACGTCGCTACCCATCATCTTCCAAAAAAACACTGATGAAACGGTAAACACTACCCTATTGTTTTAAATCCTTTCCACACACACACACACATACACACACACACACACACACACACACACACACACAAACCCAAAATGCGTGTATAAAAGTTTTTATAAAATCTTGTGGTAAATGTACAAAACATTTTCGTACACAAGTTACATTTTAAAACAAATGAACATCTTTGAAAAAAACAACTTTAAAAAACATCTTACTTTCATGATACATTTTAAAAAACTTTCACTTTAAAACATCTTACTTTCATGATACATTTTAAAAAACATCTTTGGAAAAACTTTTAAAACATCATACTATGAACATTTTTCATTTTAAAACAAATGAACATCTTTGGAAAAGCTTTTCATTTTAAAACATCTTTGAACATTTTACATTTCAGTAACCAAAAGGCAGAGTTTCCCCGCTAGTCAACAATCTGCGTTTGTCGTAGACGACCCTGACCTTTTTGTCTAGAGGCCTATTAAACAGTCGAAAACTTTTCATGTCGCGTTCGATTTTGTTGTAGTGCGTCATTATAGGGGGATCATTCCTACATCCACCGATGTAGTTTTCAATCAATCCAATCATACTGTCAAGGTTTACCTTTTGACAGGCTTCATAATTTAGAGTTATACCCTTACATTTCAACTGTGTTTTCCCGTTGTTGAGTCGGTAACAGTAACTTTTTGGTCCCAGCGCACCCCACGAAGCAATGTATTCGTCGGGGGCTAATTCGGACGTGAGCTCCCCCAGGTAATTGCCTAAGGCCGGCTCATATTCACCCGGCCTGCTTATGTACACGATGCTGTCTGTGTCGTGATACAGCACCCTACACCCCAATTTTTCCAGTTCTTTGTAAAGCGTCAGCCGCCCCCACGCGGTAGTTTGACACGCTATGAATATGTTGGTCTTTCCCGGCGGCACTTTGTAGGAAGACCTGTATCGCCAGCGGATGAGGGCGACCTCGTCGTTGACAAACGCGAAGCTGGAAATCTCGTACAGCTCCGAGCATAAAAAATTAAAAAACTCCCCCGGGTCAGACACTATACATGTCTGGAGCATGTTGTTCCTCTGCGCCAGTTTACCCCACAGAGAGTTAAGCAGAAGCTTGGCCACCTGCCTCTTGCCACCGTTAGACACTATCTTATCGGGCTCCAATTGGATCCCCTCGCGCTCGAGATAGTTTTCAATGTAGTCCCTGCGACCCGCGTCATCGGTCGCGTCGTCGGGGTAGCCCGAAGCCTGCTGCTTCACTTTGAGAAAGGTTTTAATGTATTCTCTAAACAGGTCGCCGCTGGTCTGGGGAAAATGCCACACTTCGTGCACCTTCACGACAGTATAGCCCCTGTCTAAAGCCTGATTGAGCTCCGCAGAGACCCACACGCCGGTCAGCGCACGCTCTGCGTCAGAATGACCACAGCTCCCCTCTTGCCTGTTGTCGATCGCGCACGTCCTGCACAGTGTAAACACGAGTTTCCCATTTGGCAGTCTGCTGGGTAGGACGGGGAAAAACAGCTCGCGCGGGGTGTTCACAGTGGCTTTGATCAGGCCAAAGTATTCATTCAGAGGTTTAAAATTTGAATGAATGATTTCCGGGTGCCCCACGGGGAATTCACATTTAGCCAGAGTGTACGGGTACAGCGACGTGAAATCCACGTAGTGGACGCGCTCTTCCCCCGTGACGTCGTAACGCAGGCGAATCGCCGACGTCCGACCCCCAAACAGCGCTTCTCGCGGCCTAAGGGGGTCAGGGGGCTGAAAGTCTGACAGGAAACTCTGCACTTGTGGGTCGTGAGTTTTAGCGTGAGCCCATTCGTGTTCCCAGATGGATTCTACGTTCATATTAAACTCTTGGCGCAACACCTCGAGTTTTTCCCTTGTTTTAACGTACAGGGCACCGAAGCTCTCGCGGGTCAGGGGGCAGACATCGTGTTCATTGTTGCACTTAGGACAGCCGTGAAACTGGCAGCCTAGAAACTCGAAAGCCCATTTCTCTCCCTCTATCTCAGCGTATCCGTCTAGGTGAAAGCGCCCCACGCGCACTTCACCCCCGCGCAGCGCGTGTCGAATTTCTATGCCGCGCGTGCGGCCCACGAATTCCAGCCACTGGATCGAGACGTTGGAATAACTTTTGTATTGCCTCCTGTAATCCCAGACGTCCGGGATCGCGATCGTATCTCTGGGCAGGAAATTTGTCCTGTAAACCAGCAACGCGGCCGAAGCGATGGTCGCCGTGGAGAAGGGGTCGCAACCCGTGAGCGTTTCAAACTCCTGCAGGAAGCGCAAGCAGCCCTCTCTCAGAATCTCCACGTCGTTCTTACAGTAAGCGATCATCTCTTTGTGAAAATTAAAGGTCTGGTGCTTTACACCGTCGTACCATTGATAAAACTTGTCGCGTTCTTTGCAGGGCATTTGCTCGGGCCCATACTGATCGGGAGGAGGGTAGGGCCCCACGTAACTAAACTTTTCCATGTCTGTGAAATGATGCGGAAAATAGCCTTTTCGCATCTGAGTCGAGCACCCCATTGCATTTTCTCAACGGCATGCTTAGAAAGCAGTGACTGTCGATGTACCTTTGCTCAAACACGCTGTCCAGGATGAGAATGATTTTATTCCCCTGTGACACCACACGCGGTTCCACTCCTTCCTTCACCATAGCGTTCAGTATTATGTAATTATCAAACGCCTTTCCATAGTGACTAATGAAACACGTCCCTGTATAGTAGGGCGTCCTGAAATGTCTGAGAAAGTGCAGCGCGCAGTCTGGCCCCTCGGCGGTCATTGTCTCATTCTGATCGGAGATGGCGCACACGTAAACCGGGATATGGGTACCCGAGCTCTGGGATGTTTCAAAGTCAAAAAACACATATTTGGGGGGCTTTTTACTGCCCTCGCCGCTTTGGGCGACCGCTTTCCCTTTGTTAGATTTCTCGATTGGATTTAAATAGCAGAGATGTGGGGTGGATATGTCTGATTCTGCTGACTGCAACTTAGCGTCGCATATATTACATTTTACTGTTTTACACGAGTGCGGTTTTGGGTTCTCGGGACTTTGGTAGTAGTTGAGCCCGCAAGCTTTGCATTTTTTGAACTTGTCACAGGGGCTAGCAATCTCCCCCCTAATGGGGCAGACCCTCGGCGTACGGTGACGCTCGAAGCACATGTTATTTAAGCATCTGAGATTACACCGCTCACACACTATCCCCGGTGTGATTTCACCTTCTCTACAATTAGTCTGACAGACGTTGCAAAAATGTTTGCAGCGATGAGAATGAGGCGAGTCGTACCCTTTGAAACAGCTAGTGCAAACATAGCCGGCCCCTAAGAAGCCCTTGGCGCTTTTAATTCCGTAAAAATGCTGTTTGTGTAAAAAGAAATACACCACCCGTCTACCGTCGGTAGGTGTGGGTGTCTGGTAAATTTGGAGATTGTTTGAATAATGTTGTTGATAATACACCACTGCTTTGCAATCAATGATTTTCTCAAAATTGATAATGTCATTCAAAGCGACTGCGTAGTCGGGGGTGAAACCCGCTTTCTCCTGTAACTCCAGGCCGAGCTTTTCAGCCTCTGCGTCAGTGAAGTTTTCGTGCAGCAGATGAGCCAAGTTTATAGCGAAACACGCTCTGCTGTCGTTCTGAATGATAAACATGTGTTTGGCTTTTTTAGAAATTATTTCTGAAGCTAACATGGTCTGTAGTTTACGTTTGTTTCCAACGCCGCCACCGCGTGGGATATTTATTACGTCTACTATTACTTCTAGGTTGGAATCGTTTAAAATCTCTTGATTAGACTGAACCAGGCGATCCAACAATTGCTGGAAATCTGTCAGCTCCCCTTCCCCATACCGTACAATTTGCGACAACTCGTCGTTTAAAAAGTCACCGCGCAGGGTGACCTGAATATAAGCTCCCCATGCGGCATAAGGTATCGCCTCATTCACAATATTTTGAAACCCCTCGATTACATTTTCATAGTACTCGCGGAAATTGGCTTCGTTTCTAGGTCGCGGAATATTTAGAATCCGCCTAATCTGTACATTATTGAATCTGCGGCGATGCACGACCCCGTCAGGCTGGTGATCCAAGTCACCACCGCCACCGTCCTGTTCAACATTTTCAAATTGCCCCAGTCCCAAGTCATTTTCAATCTCCTCGGCATCGAGAAGAAATTCTACGTCTGACAAGACTTCCCACAATTCAGAATCCGCGGGGGACCACGCGACCTCGTCGTCGGGCAGCACCGCTTCTGCTTCAGAGCCCCTTTCATTTAACATGCTTATTAATGTCTCTAAGGACGGTAGGAAACAGGGCTCTTGGACCCTGGAATCACCAGATGCCGCGGGTGGCGAGTCGTGTTGATAAACCGCATCATTTTCATCATTATTAGCGTTGTTGATGATGTCTATTTCATTTAATAACGCTTCGGGTATAGGCGCTGGTGGTGGTGCTGGCGAGTCGTGTTGATAAACCGCATCATTTTCATCATTATTACCGTTGTTGATGTTGTCCATTTCATTTAATAGCGCTTCGGGTAGAGGAGGGGGTGTTGCTCCGTCCATATCTGATGATTCAGGTCTTGCGTAGATTTTCTCTTGACCGGTCCGCACCGTCTCTCTTGTACATAAAATAATAGAGAATACCTATTATTAGAATAAGTTATTTTTAATGAAATAAGTTATTTTTATTGAATAGCGTTTTTATCACACGTATAAAAGAAATAATATACTCACTATATGGAGTTTTCTAACCGCAGCGTCTCCCGTAGAGAAAAAACAAACCCAAAATAGCTGAATCTCTAAAAATAAAATAATTATTTTAAGTTATTTTATTGTATGGTGTTTATCATAAAACACGCATAAAAGAAATAATATACTTACTCTATGCAGGTCCCGAGTAGTTTTCTCTTTCCAGTAGGGCAAGGCCTTGATGATACTGGGTGGGGGTACTTGTGTCTCTTTACCAAAGGAGTGAAACCCTTCTCGGCATACTAAAAATTTCTGGGGTTGGGTACTTTTTAGGATTCTTTAAGGAGAAATATACGTCCTGTCAAGTTTTATCTGTTGTCTATTTCGATGTACGTTTTAACTGCGCAGACGGTATGGGGGGGAGTCGGGGGGAAAAGACAAAATTTACTGAAATACAAAATGTCAAACTTGATGTGTGGCGGGGAGTCGGGGGGGAAAAGACAAAACTTTAACAAAATTTACTGAAATACAAAGTGTCAAACTTGATCTGTGCCCCAAATTACAGTTTGACCGGGATTTGACCTATCGGGATGTACATAGGTTGCATGAGGAAAAACACAAGGCCAAACTGCTACTGCTGCAGGGGGGTGTCGGCTTTCACACACACACACACATACACACACAGACGGTCAAACTACTGCTAAGCGTTTTTTTACTGGACGTCAGACCCAGCTCCTCCTCTCATTCTTAGCTCCAACTTGGTCATTCTCACAGGATTTCTTTCAGTCTCGCGCAGCACAACTCTCAGCTCTCCGGCATCGCTCTCTCCGAGTCCTTTGCGGATTATCCAAAGCCATGGGACCTTACCACGGTACCGCAACAGACACAGCATCGCTCTCTCCGAGCCCTTTTCCACAGATTCTCCAAAGCCACGGACCTTACCACGGTACAGCGTACGCTCACACTCCATCAGGTAACCCACCCCCACTCAGACCCAGTGTTTGGGACCTTAACGCACCAACCCCCCTGCTCAGTCCCCTGCTCGGCACCCGGTGGATGCAGACAAAACACCACACTCATAAGCACTCTCCTAAAAATTAAAATAATAATAATTACATTATAATAAATAATTAAATAATAATACATAATTAAATTATAATAATTATAATAAATAAACTATATACAAATAAACCCCTATCCCAACGCTCAACTCGCTCAACTGGCTCACAGCCAAAAAAAAAAACCCCCCCTCCCACTACCTCATGACGTCACCCGGCTTGCAGCCCCCACCTGTCACTTTTTGATTTATTTGACCTTTGTGACCTTTGACCCAACCTGTCATTTTGACATAACCGGTATTCTCCATCTCTCTATCATGAAATCCAATTCTAGAACGGTTAACTGGTAGCCATTGTTACCAATATCACTTGATAACACATTACGCGCGGTGCTTCACGTATAAAACTCCGTAGCAACACGTCCACAGATAAATTGGACGATATAGTGTGTGCGACCGATTTAATGAGCCACAAATGAGAAGTAGTGCTTAAACAGGATAAAGCTACAACTTTCCCTTCTGTTGATAAAGGGCGCAGCCATCTTCGATTCTGAACTCGGGATCCTCTGCGTTATCCGAGATATTTCTCAGATCTCCGAGAAATGGGAGCGCGCATGTCATCACTTCCGGCTTCGAGACTCGGAATCCGAGTTCCTAGGGCAAATGGAATGCACGATAACAGTCTAAAGGGCACTTCCTTGCCAATTTGTTATTGATCGTGTAATTCACGCGAAAGTATTCAACAATTTAAGTTGAAATGTCATATTGTGTTTTTTTTTAAAAGCACAATGGATTTAAATGTGAAAAAGTACATACAGCATATATAAACGTAATTTACTGCGGTTGTTAGGTGCTGGAAAAGCATAAAAATGCACCTTGAAAGTGCTTGAAAAGTGCTGGAATTTGAAGTTGGAAAAGGTGTAAGAACCCTGCAGTAGGCAGAGGACTTGACAGAACACTATGTGTTTCATGACTTTGAATGCAGACAAGATGAGGGGATGCACGTAGCTAATTACATCTGCTGTATTGACTTTGCGGGCAATTGTTGGTCCGCTAAGGGGGGTGGTTGTGTGGCAGCATTTTTTAAGAATTACCGCAACCGTAAATACAAGGGGTACACATTCATAGTGCACAACTCTAAAGGCTATGACAGTTACCTGCTTATGAAACATTTAGTTGAAAATGGCATCACCCCTCATATTATCACGCAGGGCAGCAAACTGCTCTCTGTGACAGACGAGGACTTTAACCAAAGATACATTGACTCACTTTGCTTTCTGCCCATGAAGCTGAGCGCATTCCCTGAAGCTCTGGGTTTTGAGAGCAAAAAGAAAGGCTATTTCCAACATTTTTGGAAAACCGTAGAAAATCAAAATTACGTCGGACCCTACCCGTCACCTGAAGCATACGGTGTGCAAACCATGATGGAAAAGGAATAGAGAGAGTTTATGGCATGGTACGGCACTGTTGTTGGCAAAGTGTTTGACTTTTGGAATGAAATGGCAGAGTACTGTAAAAATTATGTTTTCATCTTAAGAGAGGGCTGTCTCAGATTCAGGGGTGATATTATCGACAGCTGTAATCTAGACCCTTTTCAATGTGTCACCATAGCCTCAGTGTGCATGAAACAGTTTTGCATGAGTTTTTTGCCTGAAAATACAGTTGTGCTAACCACTCCAGATAATTACATCAAGCAACAAAAGACATACTCCACGCCATCTATTCAATGGCTGGAATACATTGCCCATCGTGAAAAACTAGAGATTCAGCATGCGCTCTGTAGAGGGGAGGTGAAAATGGGTTCCTACTACCTTGATGGCATACGAATTTGCGGGGTGTTTTTTTCACGGGTGCCTGGAATGCTTTGATTCAAATGAAGTGAACCATGTAACAAAATTATGTTTTGGGCACATGCATCAGCAGTTTCAGGATAAGATCTTTGCCCTTAAACACACATACAACCTCAATGTACATGTTGTAGGATCACACATGTACAAATGACAGAGATTAAATTCCAGGTGGCCTGAGACAAGGCCTACCCTGGTACGAGAGGTACTCACTGGCCTAGGCACAAAAAGGGGGTTAGTGACCCCACACACACAAACACATTTAAACACACACACACAGATAACAAAGGAGGCCAGCACTTTTATTGCCCAAATATTTAGAAACCTACAGACAGCAGAGGTGGACCTCAAGGATAGGGGTCCCTCGACTTTGCACACAACCCTCTCCCCATACATCCTGCCTTACATACCACTCACCCAACAGGCCAAAACCCTAAAGAACGTTTCTTCTAAGTCGGCTTTTGTATAATCTGTATATTTCTTTGCTTATGATTGCTAGTCTCAATATACAGGTTACGTTTGTGTGTGTCCTTAACTCTCTGGGGTCGAGTATGTCGTCGGCGACATCGCGTACTTTTCGCGTCTATTTCAGTTTATATCTCGCTGAAATCTTAATGTAGAATCATAAAAAAAACGCTGGCTAAATCCGTAATCTGTCTTCTTTTCAAAACGTCCATTGTCGGAAGTATTAAAGTTTTTTTAATTAGGGTAAATCGTCAGAAAAGTAAACCATGTCATCTTACTTTGTTTTACCTGCATCGGGGGCGTGTAGTACCGCTCTCACCTGAAGATCGCTATTCACATTATAAATAGCCGCATTAGCGCGTATTCAAATCGCATTCGCATGGTAATTTGACTAACAGCGCAACGGTGAAACGCGATCCAGATACATCCCCTTCAGCGCCATAAAAGGGGGTTGGGGACGTGGCCAGGTGACAATGGCTCATTCATACACATGAAAGTTGCTACATATTCAATGAAAGGAGCCAGAAATAGTGACATGAGTTAGGTTTTTCTTATTTATTTATCCAAATGAATGTTGCATCTACACCATTTAGTCATGTTCATGTAGCCAAGACTTTGGTGATCAGATATCTGGGATCAAAACAAACTGCCAGCATTGCTTACTATGTACTTTTATAATGTTTCTGCAAGTGTTCCAAACTGCATTTTGCAATGTCTATAATTTGATGTCAAATTTCAAACTTAACAAAAATCTGACATATTTACAATATATATTAAAATAAAGATGAGTGTAATGGCAAAACAAATATATAAGAAATAATTTATTTGCCATGAATTAAGTTTATGATATTTGAAGAAATGTGTGATCATGCCCCAGTCAGTGAAAGTGTGTTTCCTACCCCTAGACCCCAAAGGGTTAAACAATATTAGTGTTTTGTGTACCACCCTTATAACCATGTTCACGGAGTATCACCTATTTTACCCCTTTGCACTTCAACACTTATATAAATTTGAATAAATAAATAGGTATAGCTACCACTACATATATGTTCTCATGGTTATACCAGAAGAATCTTGAAGATTGAATAGTCTAACCATGTATCTTATTGTGTCCTAACTTTCAGAGATTCTTCTTTCTTTTTTTAACAAACCCCCCCTTCTCTTTCACATCCCTCTATGGCCCTTATTTGATCTTTGTGGCCCGTTAGCAAGCTCTTTGTGTTCTACCATGCAATAGTAAATTAACTGAATTAAGGTGTACATTATGCATTCCGAGGAGATCAATTGGGAAGCCACACCAACCAAAATATGTTGTTCCTAGATGTGCAACTACCCTTGTGTTCACTTCATGTCACACTGCACCACATATACCATATGGGTCCTGGGGACCCAGTTGGAATAGTTTTATTAATTCTTTTTTCTAATTCGCGAATATAAAAAATGTCTTCTTTACTGCAAAAAGTCATCCCGTATGTGTAATGTAATGCATTTTTTTGACCACTGGATGCCGACACAGACCGTGGAAAGCCTTTCAAAGTTAGCGCGACACCTAGCGGTAATCACTATATATTTTTTTTCAGTCAATATAAAATTTCGTGAAATTTTTTAAATGTAATAACTTGTGCTTTTTTTATAAATTTGATATCTTTAGAGCAAACATATAAAAAATTGCATGCTTTTGTAACGGTCTAACTAACTGTGCAAGCCCCTCAAAGTTCCTATGCTTCCCGCTTCCCATTCATTTGAATGGGATTTCCGGTACTTGGGGAATTGTTCGTTCAAGACCCACGAAAACGCCCTGAACTGTAATTTTTCATGCAAAATGCATAATTTGTTGTATAAAATGTGCTGACCTGTAAAATGCAATTTAATAAAACAAAATAAAAAGATCATGCTATTGTGTCTTTGCTTGCCTTTGGCCGGGGTTTCTCTGCTCATTCATTGTGATTGATCATTCCTGCTGCTGCTGCTGCTGCTGCTGCTGCTGCTGCTATCTCACCATTTGGTCACTGACAAAAGATTTATGCGTTAACACCTAGCACCTAGACAGTCAGGCGCCAAGAGTAATTACTGCCATGTAAGGGGAAACCTCCAGGGGAGGCAAGGGGAAAAAATGTGACCAGTGACAGTTTGGTGACAGTCACTGCAATTGGTCCTTCCCTGTTTCCGAGCTGTTTCTAGGGTCTCCTGCAATTGCATCTCTTGGGAAATAACCAAACAAAATACTGTTACCACTTAACAGGCAGACAGTCGGATCAAACAAAATTGTTTAGAAAACAATAAGAGTGTTTGCACTGGCGCGAAACCTGAGGAGAGGGTTACTTGGAGAGTTAGATATGGCAAGGTATTCTGCGCAAGAGGTGGCGGTTCGTATTGTGGGTCTGGAAACGAGCACGTTGGAGGATGACAGTATTCAGGCCAGCAATACGAGCCACTCAGTATATGAGGAGGTCTGCTCCCAAGAAGAAATCTTTGCATCCTGCAACAAATATCCTGCTCAAGCAGCGCACCTCATCGCAACAGAGGCAGACTGCCAGCGCAACATGTCCTAAAGAAGATGCCAGGACCAACACAGCTGTGTGTGTCACGGGTAGACGATATTTTGTCTACATTCAAGGCATTCATTCCGATGCAAATGGAAAGAATAATCATGGAGATGACGAACCTGGAAGGGAGAAAGCAGTTTTCCACCAGCTGGACAGAACTCACCTTAGAAGAATATGATGCCTTCGTCGGCATCTGTATTCTGGCTGGGGTCTTCAAATCCAGGGGAGAATCCGACGCCATTCTCTGGGACCTAAACATCGGGAGACCAATCTTCTCTGCAACGATGCACAGGGGGCAGTTTGGCCAGATAACAGCGGCACTCCGATTCGATGACAAGGCATCTTGGCAAGCTAGAAGGGCATCGGACAAGCTTGCACCGATCCGCGAAGTATGGGAGATGTGGTCAAGAAACCTGCCTGTCATGTATAATCTCGGCCACGATCTCACAATTGACGAGCGGCTGGTACCATTCAAAGGTTAGTAATATGTTATTACTGCTCTAGAATTATATACATTGTTACACATTTATAGTTCAAATATAGATCTCATGTTCATTAGCAATGAATCGTAATGGATCATGTATTCAACCAGTTACCTTGTTCATGATTTGAACCCTAGTAGTTACTAAATTACTTACTTAGGAATAACATTGTAACGGGTTACTAAAAATGCATAATGAACTGGGCCGCCTCTGGGTACTCTGCGACGCCAAGACAACCTATTGCTGGCGGGTCAAATTGTACACCGGGAAGCCTCCGGGGGAGGCACAGGAAGTCGATTTGGCCAAAAACGTGGTGCTGGATTTGTCTGAGGGGTTGGCGGGGCACAACATTACATTGGACAATTTCTTTACCTCCAGTGACACCTGACGATGTTAGCTACTGTGCTCCGAAATCGTCCAGAGCTGCTGCCTGCCCTGCTAATGACTAGGGGCAGGCGGCTACATTTGTCGAAATTCGCCTTTGCCCAAAACACGACACTCGTGTTTGTACTTAGCAAAAATAAATAAAAACCAAATTTATCCCAAAGGCGAGACCGAAAACTCGAAATTATAATGGATTGTAATAAAACTAAGGGGGGGGGGGGGTTGATACTATGAATCAACTAATTTCAAATTACACCTGCAAAAGGAAAACGGCTCGCTGGCCCCTTGCCCTACTTTCAATATTCTGGACATTTCGGCGGACAATGCCTACATCGTGTAGAAGGAGCTCCATCCCAGATGGAAGGCAGGTCAAAAACAAAGACGCAGACTATTTCTGCAGGAGCTGGGCAGCAGCGAACACATCTTCCCCGAGGCATCCACGCTGCTGCAACGGTGAGAGCGATTAGGGAAGCCCAGCTCATTGACAACCACCCCTCAGACGTCCAGCCCACCCAATCGCAACCCACTGTAGTCCCGCCTCCCCCGGAAAGGAAATCAAAGCGATAGAGATGCGCCATGTGCCACTACACCGCGGACCGAAAGACCAGCATGGCCTGTTGCCAGTGTGGGATGCTCGTGTGTAAGGAACATTATGATTTTGTGTGCAAGAAATGTAGAACTTAAATGTATAGTTTACTCTTTTATTATAGTGTAGTAGTTGTTGTTTTTAGATTTTACTGTGTTTTCTTGACAAGGTTCATATTGTTTATTGTATTACCAAGTTATTTCAAGAATTGCATTTACCACTTTGAGACTTGTGTTCTGTGTTTGTTTTACCTGCAATTATTATCTCATCAATTGCATTTACCACTTTGATACTTGTGTTCTGTATTTGACAAGGTTCATATCTTTTCATAAAGTTTCATCCCTTTTGCACTGGCTGGCCCATTGTTTTCATTATTGATTAGGATTCAGGTGAAGTGAATACTGGGTCCTGAGGACCTAGATGGTATCCAAAGGGATGTTTCTGGTGGACAATAAATTTTATAATTATAAATTATAATTTAAAAAAAAATTCTTGCTGGTCATAAAGGTTCATCCGTTTTGCACTGGATGGCCAGTTATTCTCAAGATTGATTAGGAATTAGTTTTATTTTATGGTCGTTGAATACGGGCTCCTCCCCTAACCCCATTCATTTGAATACTGGGTCCTGAGGACCCAGATGGTATCCAAAGGGATGGTCTGTTTTAGGACATTAAACATTTATTTTTTCATCATGATATTCTGGAATTCTTGACTTCACCCCAAGATGCACAAAGTCAGACAATATAAATTGAAGCTGAAAATGTGGCCAAAAATGACCCATGTTTGAAAGCTTCGATTGGGTCCCCGGAACCCACAAGTGAACACAAGGGTATTGGTATTACAACAAACTAACGGCCACGCTTATCTAAGGATAAGATGTGCTGTTTGAATGTGAATATGTCATGTAATGTCTCTACAATTTACCCAAAGTGTAACATCTGTTGAGATGCAACCCAAAACACCTATACCGTATACTGATGTGAGTCAGTAACACACATAATATAAGCAATTGTTTGTTAGTTAATTAATTAATTAATTAATTAATTAATTAATTCAGATGGTATGAGGTGTGAACCGCTAGGCTTGTATGGCATGTTTGGCATCAAACTGATGGAAAATCACTCCTGATTCCAAATCTGGTCAGTGGTTACCATGAAAGTGTATGTATAAAAAGTTACACCAGCTTAATCAAAATCATCAGTAAAGGGGAATCAGTCCCAAAAGAACTTTCACAGACATCCCCTCCGAAAGCCCGCCAAATGGATGGTCAGCCATTGGTTCAGGTTTCAAATTCCTGGTCATCCCTATTCATGAATTTTCAACTATAAAACCTGGCACTTCAGAACAAAGCCAGGGGAGTAGCAGAAAAACATCAGCCCGAAGAGAGGCAGAAAACATCAGCCCAGGAGAAGAGAAGCCCGCAAGAAGTCCTCCTGAAGCCTGCCGGTGAAGGCCCAGCTGGACAGAGAACTGCAACCAAGACAAAGCTTCACAAGGAGAGAGAATCCAAGGGGATCCACTCCAACAACCGCTCCAAATGCCATGCCTTCCTGATTGCCATCATCCCGTCAGCTCATCAGCCTCTGCAACGAACTGCCAAGACTCCCCCCCCCCCCCCCCCACTTTGTAACCAAGTAAACCAACTTCCTTTCATTCAAACAACCTAAGCTGTTCTGTTAACCTGCTATATGACTTTAGGGTCGTGTTTCCACAAACTTGCTGCTTGCTTTGCAGAACAGTATTTTCCTTTTAAGGTTACTCATTTAAATCCTATCATTGCATTTCCATAATTACATTCTTTATTTCTATTCTGTTATTTCGTGTTTGTTGTTTGTGTTAAGTGTAATGTCTGTCTTATGTTAGTTAGGAATAAATGCATGTCTTTTACACAACTTCAGCCTCCGTTCATTGAATGCTCACAACAGTCCCTGCCTCTGTGTGATCTGGCTACAAGCTCTGAAACCTCAAACTCACCTGAAATATTGCGAGACTCTCTCTCATCAGCCGTGAGGGGAGCTTCGCTACCGATCGTTTACCTGGTGATGCAGCTCGCTGGAGAAGCCTTCTAATCCATGTCACTAAGCGGACTGGTAATTAGTGAATCCCATTTAAGTCTCACATTAACACACTCACGGGGATACTGCAATTGAGTTTGGAGGAGCCGACCATTCGGCATAAAAACTGCTTAATAATCAGAATTAAATAATAATTAATTAAAATGTAATTAATTTCGAAACATATTTGTGGAGATACTAAAATTTACCTGAGCTAATAATTCCTACAATGTTATTTGGGAACACCAATGGAATAAATTGAAGGCTGAAATGCAGATGTACAGGCATTCTTGAGGGAATTTGACTTCCCAGAGCGCGTCGATCCTCGGGACGCTCTGTTTGGTGGCAGAACCAATGCCGTGCCATTGTAATATAAAGCAGACGGCGATGAGCGCATAGATTACTACGACTTCATGGGCCTTTAACCCTCGGTCAACAAGTTTAAGGAGTGCCTAATAGGCCATCCCGTAATCATTTACTGTGATTTTGACAGTGTTGAAAACAATTTTGGGGTGATCAAAGCCAAGGTTTACCCACCGAGAGGCCTTTACCTACCGGTTCTGCCTTACAGGTCCGGGGGTAAACTCATGTTCACACTTTGTAGAACATGCTGTGAAGTTGAGAGCCAGGGGGTCTGCTGTCATACAAGATTTATGAGGTCTGGCATTTCCCCGACAGATCAGACACACTCTTTGCTGACTATATTAACACCAATTTAAAGGGAAAACTGGAGGCATCAGGCTATCCCTCTTGGGTAAAGAGTGCTGAGGATAAAGAGAGATACATCTAGACTTACTTTGAGATGGAGGGCATCCATTTGAACCCCGAAAACATCGTGGTTAACAAAGTGAAATGCCAAATTTCCAAATTGTTTTTAAACAGCCTTTGGGGAAAGTTCCCAATGAGTTTCTCATGTTCATTTTTTCAAAGCTGGTCGATGTGTCTCACTTTTACTTTCTGAATGATAATGTGGCAATGGTCCAATGGCATAACATAAAGGGTTACCTTAGCACGCTGTGGCACGTCCATGCGTTTATTGCTGCATTCACTACTGCATATGTTAGGCTTGAGTTGTACAATCTCATGGATTGCTTGGGGTGGCACATGCTGTATCATGATACAGACTCGGTCATTTTTGTCAGCATGCCGGGTGACTGGATGCCACCTTTGGGGGACTTCCTTGGGGAGCTCACAAGCGAGATGGACCCAGCTGACAACATTGTGGAATTTGCCTCAGGGGGGCCCAAAACTTACGGGTACAGAACAGCAAAGGGCAAAACAAGTATGAAAGTGAAGGGAATCACACTGCATAGCATCAATTCAAAAGTGGTTAATATAGCCTCCCTCACAGAGTTGGTTCATGACTTTGTGAGTAACCCACGTGATCCCCCTAGAGATTTCAGGACATCAACGCAGCAGATTGTGTGGGATAAAAGAGGCTTCCTTTTGAAAAATAAGACAGCAAGTGTTTCAAGGTTGTGTACATTAAGCGGCAGCTTCAGTCTGAATACACGACCTTACCTTATGGATTATAGTGACGGGTTTGACAACAGACTTCAGCACCCATTCTCGTGTATTATATCGGGACCGAGCAACTGTGGCAAGTCGCATTTCATTAAAAGACTGTTGGAAAATGTGGATTGTGCATTGTCCAGAGTGCCTGAAAATGGTGTTATTCTTGCTGGCTACTGCTGTATGATGAATTGCTACGCAAAATAAAGAACATTAAATTTGTGGAAGGAATTCCAGAGTCTCTTTGTGTGACGATGAACTTCTGCCTCCAAATAAAATCAACCTAATCATCAGTGACGATCTTATGGAAAAAGCCTGTGACAATAACAAAGTCGAAAAAGCTTTCACCAAGTACACGCATCACAGAAATCTAAGTGTTATATATATATGGTGCAAAATCCTTTCTTCCAAGGTAAGAAAAGCCGAACCATCAATCTTAATGCCAATTACATCGTGTTATTTAAAAAATCCCAAGATAAATTACAGACGATTGTATTGGCACGTCAGATGTACTCAAAAATTTTTCTTGAAGCTTTTGAAGACACGACAAAACCCCTTTTTGGGTACCTGCTCGTGGATTTAAAAGCCATGACACCCAAGGATTGTAGGCTCAGAACAGGAATGCTCCACCCAAGTAGCTGGCTGCTTACGTGCGCAAGAAAAAATATTAATATTAAAAAATTGATGTCGGTGCATAAAAAAAGAAACTGGAGTACACTGAAAGCTTTATTTGACAGTAACGCCATTGTTACGTGCCGTAAGTTTGGGTTACGTGCCGTAAGGGATATGTGCCGTAAGTTTAGGAGGATGCCTGCAGGTCCTTCAGACGTCCTGCCCACTCGCCGATTGGTCACCCGCCCCCTCGACTCTGCCCTCAGGACCTGACCCCGCCTCCCTTGCCCTCGGAGCCGTTTCCGGTTCACCGGCTGAAGAGTTCGCTGCTTCGTCCCTTCATGGCCCGCTACTTGCTTCTCGCCTGCTAGCTCGCTCTTTGTTCGCCTTTGCTTTATTGATTGATTGTGTATGACTGTTTTGCCCTTGACTTTCGATTCTCGCCTCGCCCTTATTTGTACTTTCGCCTTGGTTTCTGATTGCTTGATTGGTTTTGGACTTTCGCCTGTGTTTCGACTTCGCCTCTCGGTTTTCCCTTTTGATACCTTTGCCTCGGCTTGGTGTTTCGTGTTTCACTAGGTGTGTAGGGAGTGTCTGCCTTTTTGGTTTATTCGTTAATGTGGGGATTGTTGTTTGTTTGGTCAGGGAGTTAGATTTAGGCATTGTTGTTTCGTTTCACCATTTTCTTTGTGTTCACTTAGGTAGCTCAGCTTGGGTTACTCGGTAGATGTGCTTTTGTTTGTTTCTTTGGCCTTTGTCACTCCTGACGTTCGTTACACCTAGTGTTTGTACTGTGTTTGTGAAAAACTATAAAAAAAACTATAAAAAAAGACTCCCTCTGTGTCCCGTGTTCCCTTCTCCTAGCCCTAGTTGTCCTGTCCTCCCCAATCCCTCCTTCCCTTTCACTTTGTTGCGGTCCAACCCTAGACTGGATCGTAACACCATCAAACAGATTTATTTGACAGAAATTTTTAAAGACAGCATCGCTGGGTTTGCTGAACACTCTTTGTGAAATAGCTTTCAACGTACTGTGCGGTAACATCCTGGTAACCAAAGCACAGATTGTAAAACTAAAGAAGCAAAAGAATAACCTTAAACTACTTGCAAACAAACGGGCCTTGATAAAAAGAAAGAAGAAGGCTATTAACGAAACTGGTGGGGGTTTCATTCTACCCCTGCTAAGTGTCACGCCACTGTTTCTCACCAGTCTTTTTCAGCGGGGATAAGTAAATGGAGCACGCTAGGAAAATGTATCTGGTTCCTAAGGTGCAGCTTGAAAAACTGCATAATGCCATAGCTCCTAAAGATACGATAAGGCAGACTGCCGAAAGTGAACTGGACACCGCAATACACAACATTTTTATCAAGAATGGATGTTGCTGACCATGATAAGCTTCGTATGTACACAGAGGTGTTGCAGAGATATTTGACTTTGGGCAGGCAAGGTGATAGTGAGGTTTTGTCTCTGACACTTACATCCCCAAATGATGATGCAGGGCCGGCACGTGCCTCAGTTAAAGATCTCATCATGGCTGACGTGATTAAAAATGATGAAAGGAAAAGGCAAAATATATGATGGGCAAAATGCTTAAATACTCTGCTGTCACTGCGTGGAACCCGCGTGGGGAGTTTAATGGTAAAACTATCGCTGTTTTCCACCTGGTAATTCATCACAAGCTAACATGCCATAAAAGTGTTTTGCCATCCATAGGTTTGTACTGAGGATGTTCGATAGCTCCAGGGTGTTCATGACTAGTAGTAATCGTACAAGACTTTTCTCCTTTGGTTAACCTCGATTATGTTGTCGAAGCACACGTAAACTATTAGTGTCACAGTCCTGGCCAACGGCTGGTGGAATCTCATCCCCAGGTGCATATTTCCGCTTTTAACCATGGAGAGATGCTGATTGCATCCTTCGTCTGGTGTCAAGTTAAAGGCATACAAAGTGTAACCGCTTATGTACTCGTTTCTGTAAACAGTGAAAGGCTCGTTTTTCAAAATTTCTCCCCGTGGCCAGAACCAAACTGTAATACTCATGGGCCACGTTTCTTCGGTTAAAATCCAGTTGAAAGAGTTTAGCGGGATACTGCTGACCATCGACAAAGCGCTACAAATTCAGCGTCGTAATGTTGAAAATTGAAGGGGTTTCGATTGTACGCGCCCATAAAACCCATGTTATCTACAAGTCCGATGACAATGGTTTTAGGCAGCTGTCATGCTCAATGTTTTCATGCAGACTCTCTCGATCGGGTATTTCGCATTTGCTGTCAGCAAGGCGCTCGTGTGACCCAATTTGACAGCCATTGACACAGAAACTTTTTTTAACAAAGAGGGATGCAGATACTATTTTGAGCGAGCACTGCTCAGCATCTTCGCTCATGAGGCAAAACTCATCTTTGTTTCAAACCATTTTAATTTTGACATCAACCCCATTTAACATTAACCTCTCCTGAAAAAATATGTTAGAGTGCATTGGTCCCATCAAATCGAAAACGCCGCTTCTTACTGAAAATGCAGCTCTTTTCTCTAATCTGCTGTTTTCGCCGCCAGGATCTGTCTCATCCATAGCGCCACTGCTGTCTTTGTAAAACAACCCACAGGTAAACTGTCTGAGATGGTCGCCCAGCTACACGTCCACTTGTAAGAAAATTGACGCGATTGGGTAATTTATGACACCGATGCGTCAATGTTTGCCCCGTTAGCTGTTGTAATTCAGCACCAAAAATGCAGTAGCATGTTGTTGAGATCTAGATAATCTTCCCCATTACCAGTGATAAAAAAAACTCCAAGGGTACATTATCTGTTAAGGCCGAGAGTGGTGGTACTTCCACGTATATATTTTTATCAATGCTTGCTTGTGTGTATGGTAATGCAAAAATATCCAATTATGATTTTATACACTGCTCTGTCATGTTGAGTATGAGGGCCGTAGTTTTAGAAAATGTATCTTTGTACTTTTTTGCCCACCTTCCTCTCTCACTACTTTTTGGCTAATATGCCTCTCTTGGGTGTTACTCTGCATTTTTAGCGATGGTAATTCGAACCCCAGGGGGTCTTTGACGCTTGCCACGTGCCAACAATATGAGCCCCGAGCCCTTCTGCGGGCGTGCAGTTAATTGCCCTGTTGTAGCACCAGTCACAACATCTTTAGCAATATTTTGCACGGCTGATTTTAAGTGTGGTTTTGCCATAGTCCTTTTCAGAAATTGTACAGCCATTCTAAGGAGTCCTCAAAAAATACCTCCCAGATTTCCACCGTACATGACGGGGGCTCCATTGTATCCAGGGAGACTGTTACCTGCTTGGTTTCTGTAGCATTCCACATATCTTTGTGGGTCTGAAAAGCCGTCGGCTTAACGTACCATTAAACCTTTCCACTACAGACGCCGTGACATCATTACCAGTAGCTAAATCTATCATTCCATGTTTCTCGGCAAGACCAAGTCTGGCCAATTCTATTAAGGCAAAAGCTAGTAGAGGTGGAGTTGTACGGGGGGGGGGAGAAAAATTTTACATTCTATGTTTCTAGAAGATGTAAGGGAAAATGAAATTCATATATTTCTAATTTGTCGGTCCAGAGTGGTATATTTCCAGAAAACATGAAGAAAGCAAAAGTAATTCCAATATTCAAAAATGGTGAAAAACATAATTTTGACAATTATAGACCGGTCTCAGTACTGCCCCAGTTTTCTAAGGTGCTTGAGAAATGGTTTGTTCAAAAATTTGATAGTTTTTTGGAAATAAATAATTTACTTAGTGAGAATCAGTATGGATTTACAGCAAATAAATCAACATCTCTTGCATTACTAGAATTGAATGAAGAAATTACGGCAACGATATAAAGAAAGCAATATACAGTGGGGTTGTTTATTGATTTAAGGAAAGCATTTGATACCATAGACCATAGTTTGTTACTTTTTAAATTACAGGATTATGGAATAAGAGGGACACCTTATAATTGGTTAAGTAGTTATTTGACTAATAGAAAACAATTTGTACAGTTAGAAAATGAAAAATCAAATCTTCAACTTATTAAATATGGAGTCCCCCAGGGTTCAGTGTTGAGTCCTAAGCTTTTTAATTTGTATATTAATGATATTTGTGAAGTGTCTCAAATATTACAGTTTATTTTGTTTGCGGATGACACAAATATATTCTGCTCTGGAAATGATCTAAATCTCATTATAAAAAATGTGGTTTGTGAGAAACTTCAGGAATGGTTTAATGACAATAAATTATTTAAAAACTGGAATAAAACTAAATTTATGATTTTTGGCAACAGAAAAATAGATGACTCAATTACAATGTCCAAAGATGGTACTTTAGTTGAAAGGGTATATGAAGTAAAATTTTTAGGGGTTGTTTTGGATCATAGACTTAACTAGAAACCTCACATAAAATATAAAACAAAAACTTCGTAAAAGTATTGGAATTTTAAATAAGGTAAAAATGTGCTAGAGACGTCGACACTGCATATATTGTATTATTCATTTATTGTTCCATATTTGACGTATTGTATAGAGGTTTGGGGCAATACATATACACTCACCTAAAGGATTATTAGGAACACCATACTAATACGGTGTTTGACCCCCTTTCGCCTTCAGAACTGCCTTAAATCTACGTGGCATTGATTCAACAAGGTGCTGAAAGCATTCTTTAGAAATGTTGGCCCATATTGATAGGATAGCATCTTGCAGTTGATGGAGATTTGTGGGATGCACATCCAGGGCAGGAAGCTCCCGTTCCACCACATCCCAAAGATGCTCTATTGGGTTGAGATCTAGTGACTGTGGGGGCCATTTTAGTACAGTGAACTCATTGTCATGTTCAAGAAACCAATTTGAAATGATTCGAGCTTTGTGACAAGGTGCATTATCCTGCTGGAAGTAGCCATCAGAGGATGGGTACATGGTGGTCATAAAGGGACGGACATGGTCAGAAACAATGCTCAGGTAGGCCGTGGCATTTAAACGATGCCCAATTGGCACCAAGGGGCCTAAAGTGTGCCAAGAAAACATACCCCACACCATTACACCACCACCACCAGCCTGCACAGTGGTAACAAGGCATGATGGATCCATGTTCTCATTCTGTTTACGCCAAATTCTGACTCTACCATTTGAATGTCTCAACAGAAATCGAGACTCATCAGACCAGGCAACATTTTACCAGTCTTCAACTGTCCAATTTTGGTGAGCTTGTGCAAATTGTAGCCTCTTTTTCCTATTTGTAGTGGAGATGAGTGGTCCCCGGTGGGGTCTTCTGCTGTTGTAGCCCATCCGCCTCAAGGTTGTGCGTGTTGTGGCTTCACAAATGCTTTGCTGCATACCTCGGTTGTAACGAGTGGTTATTTCAGTCAAAGTTGCTCTTCTATCAGCTTGAATCAGTCGGCCCATTCTCCTCTGACCTCTAGCATCAACAAGGCATTTTCGCCCACAGGACTGCCGCATACTGGATGTTTTTCCCTTTGCACACCATTCTTTGTAAACCCTAGAAATGGTTGTGCGTGAAAATCCCAGTAACTGAGCAGATTGTGAAATACTCAGACCGGCCCGTCTGGCACCAACAACCATGCCACGCTCAAAATTGCTTAAATCACCTTTCTTTCCCATTGTAGGATTACAAATTTATAAATTGTTCAATCTAGCTTCCAACATAACAGTATATGAACTGAAAGAGATAGGCAAATTGGATTTGCAGTTGGAGGTAAAGATGGTGACATTCTAATAAGATCACGTCTGGGAGCCCAGGTGTCTGAGACATTAACATTTCATCTTTATGAACTTCCTGATCACTGGGTAGGGGCCCAAAGTAAAGGTGAATGCTAATCTCAAGGCCAGGCTGTGCCTTTGTCGCTATGATAATGTGAAGGTCTGGGTGATACTATCAGGCTAATTAGATTAGCACCTGGAGAGGCATTTGAAAGGCACTGTTATGCTGATGAAATCAGGGCTGGGGAACTTCCAGGCTGATTCCTGGAATATACTATGCTTTGTTTAGTTTGTCTCCACCTCTGTGTATCCCTCCCCCCTTGAAACGTATAAACTGTGCCGAGCTGAGTTTTAGTCAGACTTGGATGACTACAGCGACGCATGGCGAGTCCTCAATAAAGAGGAACTTCGGCCGGAAAGATATCCCAACGTCTCCTGGTCTCTGCTTCGACAAAGGAAAACGTTTCCAACAGTTTTGGTGCCGTGACCCGGATAGAGCTCCTCACCTGAATCCAGATTGAAACTTTAAGCTTCAAGAACTGACTTCATTCCAGACAGAATTTTTTTGTACAACCAAGGATTGGTGAGTGCCACTCTATTCAAAAGAACCTTTAAGACCAGTACAAATTCGTCATCCTCTGCACTGTCAGGGAAGAGTTAACAGGCTGCTGTAAGGTTTGGTTAACTAAGTTATCCTCTAAAAAGTTTCTTTTTAGAGATGAAGGTTATCCTCTGTTCAGGCAGGGAAGATTAGAATTACATTCTAATATTTGTGGGTTATCCTCTGTTCAGGCAGGGAAGATTAGAATTACGTTCTAATATTTGTATGTTATCCTCTGTTCAGGCAGGGAAGAGTAGCATTATGTGCTAATATGTGTGTTATCCTCTGCTTTGCCAGGGAAGATTAACAATAGTTGATTTGTGTTAACAAGCGTAACAGGCCTCTTGATCAGAGAGGTTTGTGTTTTGATTGTGTGGTAGCGAACAAATTCACAAAATGTTCAAGAAGAATGCTAGACTGATCCCCACCACTAAAAAGGGTGGTCTTGCGACTCCTTCATGGTCTGATAGTGAATTCAAATCACTGTTAGCAGTGCAAATGAACCTAATAGTTACTGAGAAAGTGAGACAAGAACTAACTCAGAAGTATGAGATCCATCCAGACAAGACTTGGTCTGTAGATGAGTGTAAAAAGGTATTAGGAGCATGTATTCGCAAGAAAAATATAAAAGGCATTCTGTTGCCATAGAGAATTTAGTTTAGCACTAGGTACACAACAGTCCCAGCGTATCTCAGAGCTAGAGGAACAGATCCAGGAGCTCCGTGCGAGAGTATCCTCTTTGACTAAAAAATTGAACCGCAACAAAGCTTCAGTCAGAACTGATGTGGAGGAAGTTAGTCAGCCTGATAACAACTATCCTGACCTACAAGCTTTCTTTGAAACCAATGTAGCCATCCAATCAGTAACTGATGTGCCTGTAAATTCAGTGGAGGTATGTGGTGCTAAAAGGAGATCTCAGGGGATTGAGAGAATTGAAAGCGTTACTCCCAACGCTTCTGTTGTACAAGTACAAACTGTTACTAAATCACTAGGACCTAAGGATATAGAGAGACTATCCCAGAGCTTACCCTCAGCACACACTAATTTTTCTGAATTTAGAAGAGCTTTGATCAGCAAAATGCGTCTCTACAACGTCATTAGAAGAAGTCACACAGCTGATGTCACAAATTTTAACTGAATCTGAATTCAACCGTTTTGAGTCTGCTGTGACTTCTGAACTACAACATGCCAGTAAAGGTGATTTGAGAGAAGGTGTTTTGAAAATTCTAAAGGACATCATGGGACCCAAGGTAGACTGGTCCAGAATTATTAACTGTGTGCAAAAGAGAGAAGAATCTGTAAATGAATATACTGAAAGGTTTTGTCAGTCAGCTGTAACTTACAGTGGAATAATTGAGGATTCTGAAAGTGTGCTTGATGATAAGGGACCCCTAGTCCGCATCTGGTCAGATGGCCTTATAGCCGAGTACAGAAAAGCATTGCCATTCCTAGATCTAACCTGGTCTAGCATGACTCTCTGAGCTAACCTCGACAGGTTAGCGGCATGGGAAAGGGATGCTGATGTTAAGGCAAAGGTGAGAGTAGCAGCAGCTACGTTTAGCACAACAAACCAAGACAATAGATGGCCCAAAAGAAAAGGCAAATGTAAATACTGTGGAAAACTTGGACATTGGGAGAAAGATTGTAGGAAGAAGTTGCAACATGGTGGAAGAAATATTCTGCATAGTTCTGCTCCGCCTCAGCCTGCCTACAACCCTGAAGTAGATCCGCCATTGTCTACTCAAACTTTAGGACAGCTTGCTCAGGCTCTCCTAAGAGCACAAGAAGAACAGGAAAAAAACTAATTGTTGGGGCTGTGAGTAGCTACCTTTCCCCTGTAATCCATCACAATGACAAAAGAATTTTTGTGAAAGGTAGCATACAAGAGAAAGAAATTGACTTTTTGCTTGACACAGGTGCAGAAATTACAGTAATTCCTACAAAATTGGCCAGAGATTTAAACATCCCATATAAGAAAACCAAACTTTGTTTAACTGGTGTAATAGGTGAAGATTCTGTTTTGTATGAAACTCCGCCCATAGAAGCACAATTAGGCCCAAAAACTCTGACTACCAAATTGCTATGTGCTCCATTAAATACAGGTGCAATTCTAGGCATGGATCTACTGAGACAAGTACATCTAACAATAGACATGTCCTCAGAATCTGCTAGCATAAAAATTTCCTCAGCACAAGTTTCTACTAATAATGCAACCACGCCTGAGTATGCTTTCTTGCAGAATCACCCTATTTGGGCTAAAGACAAGGATGATTGTGGTCTTCTGACAGGTGTAGAACCAGTCAAATTGACTGGAACTCCCACCTCCTGTGACCAAACAATATCCAATCAGTAAGGACGCTTTACAGGGAGTCAAACCTATTGTAGAAAAATTGCTGAAACAAGGTGTGCTAGTTAAAACCAACAGTCCCTTTAACTCACCCATATGGCCCATCAAGAAAGCCAATGGGACATGGAGACTCACCATAGACTACAGAGTAGCCAATAAACACATTGATAAAATCACCCCCCTAGTAGCAGATCCATCTACAATTTGTAATGGCTTACCATTAGATTGTAAAGTTTTTTCGGTAATCGATATGTCTAATGGATTCTTTTCTGTCCCTTTGCACTCTGACAGCCAAGCATGGTTAGCTTTCACAGTTGACTATGAGCAATACCAGTGGACTCGTCTGGCACAGGGATTTCAAAATTCTCCAACCATATACCATCAGGCTGTCAGACGTGATTTGTGTGACCCAGAATGTCCAGTCAAACAGTCCACTATGATTCAATATGTCGATGATATTTTGATTGCCTCAACAGATCATGATGTTCATCAACTTGAATTGGCAGCATTGCTAGACTATTTGCATAAAAAAGGACACAAATGCAGCCTTCACAAAGCTCAAGTTGCAAAAAACCAAGTCACTTTTCTGGGTCAAACAATTGGTACAGGACATAGATCCATTACACAGGATCGAGCAGCTGCAGTCAAAGCAATACCTCCGCCTACTACCATTAAAACACTCAGATCATTTTTAGGAACAGCTGGTTACTGTAGACCTTGGATTGAAAACTATGCCGTGATTGCTCAACCGCTCTATGACTTGTTGAAAGGCCAGATTAAAGATTCTGATACTGTTTGTATGGAAGAAATCCATCTCAAAGCTTTCAATGCTTTGAAGGGAGCATTATGTCAAGCACCCGCATTAGGAATTGCACAATCTGATAGGCCCTTTGTGCTTTATGTTCATGAACACTTAGGCTTTATGACTGCATGTCTAATGCAAGATCATGGGGGCAGTTTACGCCCAATCCATTACTATTCTGCTAAACTTGACATAGTCGCTCAAGGTATGGGCCCATGTCTTAGAGCCGTGCAAGCAGTTCATCTAGCGCTTCAAGCTTCATCAGGAATGGTGTTAGGACAGACCGTAAATGTAAGATGTCCCCATGCGGTGTCTGCACTAATGAATCAAGCAAAAGTCACTTCTGTCACCTCGTCTCGTTGGGCAAATTGGTTAACGACCCTCACAGCCCCGAACATTGTTTTACAGCGTGCGTCAGTCACAAACCCCTCCACATGTATGATGTCTGCAATGACTGAAGTTGTGTTAGAGGATGAAGGAGAAATGACTCACGGCTGTGTCACCCTTACATATGCACCTACAAGTGAAGTAGCAGAAACTCCCATAAAGAATGCAGAATTGGAGTTGTTTGTTGATGGTTCAGCTCAAGTTATTGAAGGCCACAAACGAGCAGGTTATGCAGTAACTTCCATCACTAAAGTGGTAGCTTCAGGTCATCTTCCAGATCATTTTTCAGCTCAAGCTGCAGAACTAGTAGCCTTAACTAGAGCATGCACGCTAGCTTCAGGGTCAGTTGCAAATATCTACACTGATTCCAGGTATGCTTTTGGAGTAATTCATGATTTTGGTGTCATTTGGCAGAGTAGACAGTTTCTAACTTCTTTTGGATCCCCCATTAAGCATGCTGGATTAGTGAAAGATCTAATGCTTGCCATGAAACTTCCAAACAAATTAGCAGTGACCAAAGTGAAAGCACATCTCACAACTAATACTACGGAAGCTAAAGGTAATGCTCTTGCTGATGTAGCTGCGAAACAGGCTTGTTTCTATGCAACCGTACAAGTGTGTTCAGGTAGTACAGCACAGAAGACCATTCTGCCTCCTGAATCGATCATTGATCTGTACAAAGACGTCCCTCTATATGAAGCATGGACATGGTTAGACAAAGGAGCCACAGTAGATTCATCTGGCTGCTGGACCAAAGGGGGAAAGTATGTCGCTCCTGAATCACTGCTGCCATATTTGGCTCAACAAATCCTCAATTTGGGTCACAGTGGTCCAGCAACGATGAATCACAGGTTCTCAAATCAATGGTGGAATCCAAAATTCAGAACTGTAGCCATCGAGACAGTCAAAAGATGCGTTACATGTCAGAAAAACAATGATGTGCCAGCAGTAACTACAGCTGCAACACATACCCCAGCTCCACCAGGACCATTTCGTCACCTGCAAGTGGATTACATATCGTTACCTCCTTGTAAAAGAAAAACCTGACGTCTTGGTAATAATAGACAAGTTCTCAAGATGGGTAGAAGCTTATCCCACAGGACGTGCTACAGCTGCACATACTGCTAAATGTCTTGTTACTGATTTCGTTCCCAGATGGGGATTACCAGATTACATCGACTCAGATCAAGGAACACACTTCACAGGACAGGTAGTCAGGGAAGTGTCTAAGATGTTGAAGATTAAGTGGAATCTTCACTGCCCATACAGGCCACAAGCATCAGGACAGGTTGAATGAGCAAACAGAACAATCAAAGCCAGGCTAAGCAAAATGCATCAGGAAGGAGTACCATGGGTCGAAGCGCTGCCGGCGGTACTGTGTAGTATGAGAGCATCACCTAACAGAGCAGTAGGACTGAGCCCTCATGAGATTATTACTGGACGCCCAATGCAAATGCCAGGTGTGATTGATCTTAGAAATGCTGATGTACACCTTGCTTCAGATGCCCTGATCGCTTACTGTGAAAACCTCACAAAGGCAATACAAAGTGCCAGAGAGAGAGATGAATCGTGTTGGCAGACTCCACCAGAAGGTGGACACACAATCATCCCAGGTCAGTGGGTCATGATAAAATCATTTAGAAACAAGCCATTAGAGCCTAAGTGGCACGGACCACATCAAGTGATGTTGATTACAGCAGCTGCAGTGTTGTGTCAGGGAAGGAAAACCTGGACTCATGTGTCACACTGTAAAGTTGTTCCCCCACCGGCAGGGATAGGATAAGACACACGGACCAGTGAGGAGCCCAGGGAAGAACCGACTGCAACAGGCATCGGGGGCCAAACCCTGCGGTGAAGACTCCCACATAGGCCTTCCCCATCTATTAGGCCATCCTGACCTCACTGCTCTTTAGGTGTCTCGGGAACTAAGAGATAGGAAAAGAAGGAAAGATAGTAGACACAGATCGAACAGAGGATACAACCTTAGTGTTGGCAAGTTTTGTACAACAGATACTGCTCTGTCGTCTTTTGTTTTCTTTCTTTCTTTGTGCAGATACCACTTGATGGCTGTCCCGGGACCCATACACACTGACCTCCTCACCGGCAAAGGAAGCCACAACTTCTGACTGACTACTAGACCCACTACCGAGCCAACTGTCACAGAAGAGAAAATGAATTTTAAAAAAAAATTAAAATTAAAAAAAATACACAGAGAATCACATACGAGAATGTCAGTCATCCATCAACATGATCAAGATTGCCGTACTAGTAATTATCATGGACATTGCACAAGCTGTAGACTCCAGAAACATCTTCTTAGAATTGATGAGCATGTCAAGAAACGCCTTGTTGGCTGGAAAGGACATTTGCATGCCACACCCACCGTCAGTAGGCGCAGGAATCCCATGGGTGGCACATCCCATCTCCAACTGTGACACATGTACTTTACTAGAAGTTGATACCAGTGAAATATACAACAAGAGTACATGTCACAACATCACAATTCCTCCAACTTCTCCATGTTGCGTTCCTGGATTATCATCCTGCAACCTAACTTCAGCTACTCTAATCATGACAGATGTAGGATCACACATGCACATATCACAGGGCCTAAATTCCAGGTGGCCTGAGACAAGGCCGAGCCTGGTACGAGAGGCACCAAAGGGGGGTTACACACACAAACACACACACACACACAGATAACCAGGGAGGCTAGCACTCCAACTTTTATTGCCCAAAGATTTAGGGACCTACAGACAAGCAGAGTGGACTTCACGGACAGGGGTCCCTCGACTTGGCACACAACCCCCTCCCCATACATTCTGCCTTACATTTCACTCACCCAACAGACGAACACCCTAAAGGAAATTTCATTTAAGTTTGGCTTTTGTACACCCTGTATATTGATTTACTCACGACTACTAGTCTCAATATACAGAGAGGTTATGTTTGTATGTGTCCTTAGACAATCTTAGTGTTTTGTGTGCCACCCTTATAACCATGTTCACGGAGTATCACCTATTTTACCCCTTTACACGTGAGCACGTATAAATTTAAATAAATAGATAGGTATAGCTACCATTGTATGTATGTTCTCATGGTATACCAGAAGAATCTGGAAAGTCCTAACTTTTAGAGAGTCTGCTTTGTTAAACCCCCCCCCCCCTTCTCTTCCAACATTCCTTTGTGGTCCTTATCTGATCTTGGTGGACGGTTACCAAGTTTCTTTGTTTCTACCATGCTATGTTAAGAGAACTGAATTTAGTTGTATCATCCATTCTGGAGAAGATGAATTGGCATAAGCCACACCAAACAAAATATGTTGTTTCCAGATGTGCAACTTATATTGTTATTACCACAAACTATGGATAAGATGTGCTGTTTGTGATATGAATATTTGATGTAATATCTGCACAAAGTGTAACATCTGTTGAGGTGCAACTCAAAAACCCCTGTATCCCATACTGATGTGAATGAGTCACATAGATAAAATTATTAATTGTTTAATCAATTAATGCAGATGGTATGAGGTATGTACCTGTGAAGCTGGTATGGCATGTTTGGTATCAAACTGATTGTTAATCACCCCGGATTCCGAATCTGGTCAGTGATTACCATAAAAGTGGATGTATCAAAAGTTAACAGCTTAAGGAAAATCATCAGTAAAGGTAGATTCAGTCGGGCCATAAATCCCAAAAGGACTGATACAGACCCCCTTCCGAAAGCCCGCCAAATGGATGGCCAGCCATTGGGCCAGGGTTCGAATTCCTGGTCATCCCTATTCATGAACTTTAGACCATAAAAACCTGGACCTCAGAACAAAGCAGAGCAGAGAACAACCAGCAGCAGCACAGCGAACACCCAGCAGCCGTACAGAAAAGACCATCATCCCGGGAGACGAGAAGCCCACCAGAAACCCTCCGGTGAAGGCCCAGCTGAACAGAGAACAGCACCCAAGACAAAGCTTCACCAGGAGAGAGAATCCAAAGGGGCTCCACTCCACTGCTTCAAACGCCGCGCCTTCCTGAGTGCCATCGGCTCAGCAGCTCTGCCATCAACTGCCAAGACCCCCCCCCCCACTCTTCAACCAAGTAACCAAGTAACCAAGTTCCACTGAAATAAAGGTAGCTGATTACGAGAAAGATCTCGGTATGTATGTTGATGCTTCCATGTCCCACTCTCGCCAATGTGGGGAAGCAATAAAAAAGGTGAACAGAATGTTGGGTTATATCTCTAGATGTGTGGAGTTTAAGTCAAGGGAGGTGATGTTACACTTATATAATTCCTTGGTAAGACCCCACCTAGAATACTGTGTGCAGGTTTGGTCACCATACCTCAAGAAGGACATTGCTGCCTTAGAAAAGGTGCAACGAAGAGCTACGAGAATGATTCCTGGTCTTAGAGGAATGTCTTACGAGGAGAGGTTAGCGGAACTGAATCTGTTCAGCCTTGAGCAAAGGAGACTAAGGGGGGATATGATTCAGGTCTATAAGATTCTAACGGGTCTGGATGCCGTTCAGCCAAATGACTATTTCAATATTAGTCTAAATACTAGAACTCGTGGCCATAAGTGGAAATTAGCGGGAGAACATTTTAAAACAAATTTGAGGAAGGACTTCTTTACACAGCGTGTAGTCAGAGTATGGAATAGTCTTCCTGCTATTGTAGTGGAAGCTAAAACCATGGGTTCCTTTAAAATCAGAGCTAGATAAGATTTTAACAACTCTGAGCTATTAGCTAAGTTCTCCCCAAACGAGCTTGATGGGCCGAATGGCCTCCTCTCGTTTGTAAATTTCTTATGTTCTTATGTTCTAAGTAAACCAACTTCCTTTCATTCTAACAACTTAAGCTGTTCTGTTAACCTGCTATAAGACTTTAGGGTCGTGTTTCCACAAACTGTGCTTGCTTTGCAGAACAGTATTTCCCATTTAAGGTTACTCATTTAAATCCGGTCATTGCATTTTCATAAGTACATTGTTTGTTTTATTCCGTTATTTCGTGTTTGTTGTTTGTGTTACGTGTAATGTCTGTCTTATGTTAGTTATAGTGTTAGCTAGGAATAAATGCATGTCTTTTACACAACTTTAGCCTCCGTCATTGAGTGTCTCATAATGAGTTCCTGCCTTTGTGCGATCTTGCTACACGCTCTGAACCTCAAACTCGCCTGAAACATCGCGAGACTCTCTCTCATCGGCCGTGAGGGGGGGCTTCGCTACCAATTGTTTACATTACCTGGTGACGCAGCTCGGTGGACGAGCCTTCTAACCCAGGTTACTAAGTGATACTGGTAATTAGTGAATCCCATTTAAGTCTCACATTAACAGACTCACGGGGATACCACAATCGAGTTTGGAGGAGCCGACCATTCGGCATAACAATTGATTAATAATCGGCATTAAATAATAATTAAACTTTAATTAATTCAAACATATTGGTGGAGAATATTAAAATTTATTTGAGCTAATAATTCCTACACAGATCTACTCTTACCAATGACTTTTCCCTGGTGCATGGAAAATTAAACTCCAGCCTTGACTCCACTGGGTGAAATTCCTCGTGAGCATTGCAGCCTTGTGGTCAGAATGAGAACAGAATCTCACGTTGACATCACTCCATCAGCTAGGGGAGAGGAAAAGGACTTAGAAAGGTGTCTTCATAGGACATCAGCTCTACCAAAACTCTTTGCAATAAATCAGTGGTGTATGATTCCTCCACCACCTGGCACATTTTGGTTATGTGGAACTTCTGTCTACAACATCCTACCCAGCCAATTCAACGGCAGGTGCACCCTGGTTTATGTTCTGCCGGCTATCAGAGAAAATACACACTCCACTTCAAGATCTTCCCATCTACATAATTCAGCCCCTACAATTAACAGAGAAGATAACTGCATTCCAGGACTCACTTGTGCACAAACATGGTGGTCAAGAACCCTTGGAGCATTAATCCCATCTTATGGTGTCATACAAGCCCTTGATCAAGTCAGAAGCTTATCAAATTCAGTACAGAAACTGGCTAATGACATAGCTTTGGCCCTGGGTAACATCATAGACACTCTAGCTTCGGTGGAGAATATAAAAATTTATTTGAGCTAATAATTCCTACATTAATGGTGGAAGAACGCGGGCACGAGGTTCAAACTTTTTGTGAGCACACAATTTAAACTTTCTATGACCGAACGTGCAGTTGAATAAGCGCTACTGTGAACAGGTTGCAAAGTTGAGGATTAATTGCACTCACGGCAGTCCGAAGGCATTTAAGCGGGATTATACGGGCTTATTATTTTTATTTCTATTATTAGTAGTTATTTTCTTTTGTTTTAATTTTCGGTTATTTTATTTTAGGTTTCATTCGTTTTAAACTGCAGTAAACTTAAACCCTATATCTGACGAGATTCTCAGTTATAGCGCGTTGTTTCCAGGACGATTCGGACGAGTTTCTCCATTTCTATAAATCCTGGCAGAGATCTCTCTTTCTATTAGCGAACAGGAATTCTTGTTAAGAGGATCTAACCTGAATTCTGTTGCGTTTGTACTCCCTGAGATAAGACCGATAGCTTAGCTACCTATCAGGATCTTTCTCGTATGTGTGTGCCTGCTTTAGACAAAGCAAGTTTAACAACACTTTGCGCTGTGAGCCAAGTATGTGTGTTATTTAGAATTTGGGAGTCTCCAGTGCTTGAGACCCGCCGTGGTTAAGCACCATTTGCGACGAGATATAGTGCACTCGCTATTTAGATCTGTCGCCGTAACGCGAGTGCTGTCTCGCTTCAGCAATTGTTTTAAGGGGTTTTAAACTGCGCAAGATACAGAAGTTAGCCGCAAGCGGCGTGTGCATACATTGAAAGTGTATGTCACTCATCTAGCGTCGGCAACCGCCTAGCAACCGTCTTGGTTACGAGTGCAGTCAGCGAACGCCACTCTAACCACTTAAAGGTCAGAGCCCTGAAGGCCTGCCTGACGCCATTTGTTTTTTCTCCTGGGTCACCAGTGACCCAACCCCTTAGGCTCACGTACCTGGGACCCCCCCCCCCCACAAAGGGAGCAACGTCCCATTGAGCCTCTAGTGGTCAGGCATTGAACTACCACTCCATTTCGAAATTGCGCCTCTAGTGGTCAGGCATTGAACTACCACTCCATTTCGAAATTGCGCCTCTAGTGGTCAGGCATTGGACTACCACTCCATTTCGAAAGTGCGCCTCTAGTGGTCAGCCATAGTAGTGTAACAACATCTCTGTTGGGTCTCTGGTGGTCAACACCGGTAATACCAACACACATAATTGGACACACAGGTTCTTGCCTGAAAGCAGGAATCAACTTCACAGACCAAATCGATTAGATCACACCACATTAACATCTAATTAAGTTACTGCTGCATAACTAATTGATGTTTACAATTAAACAATAAAACAATTAATTTGGTTTGATTTCTGTTTTACCTTTTTGATTTATTTTAGGTTTTATTTCATTTTATGCTTTCATTCACTCTCTCTCCCCCAACAAGGAGACTTGCATAGAAGTTCAACCATTATTAATAACAGTAAACCAGTTACACATCAGGGAGGCATTGAGGTTTTGGACGTGATCGGTTGAGCTTTTCCTGTGCTGAAGTGCTTACCATTCGCTCTCTGTTGGTTGAGCTTACCTGTAGCTCTGCTGTCACTGCTTACGATCGTACAGTTTGTCAGAACCGAAGGGAAGTTCTCAGCAATTGGACACCCAAAAGCGCGCCAGCTGGGCTGCACCCGCTGACTCATTAAGGGCAAGGTTGGCAGGTATCTCGGGAGGTCATTACAAGTTTGAGCAGGACCTCGTCTAGGGCGAGGTTCAGGAGAACAGCCCTAGCTTGGACTCTCAATCGGTTGGGTGACACCCGAGTGCCGTTGCGCCGTCTCTTGTTCGAGTCAGGGCCAAAAGTGCGCCCGATAAGCTGAGCCCCACCTGGCTTGTCTCAGTTGTGCGTACAGAAAACCCCCTTCCAAGTTGACATTGCTGGGGATCGGGGGAGTGGGAGCTGGACTTGGGCCTGCTTGGCTGGGATTGAGCTTGTGGGACGTGCCCTACTCAGGAGGGACACCTGACAGCGTTCAAGCCTCTCTAACTGCATGACTAGCTTAACACCGCAACACCTCATATAGGGACAAATAAAGCAGAACCTGCTAGTGGTCCCCAGTCTGGTCAAAGCGGAGTTGTACAACAGAGCCCAACCCAGGGGTAATCTGATCTGCAACAGCAAGCTACATTTGAATGCAGTCCCATTGGTTTGAAGCTGTTATTTCTCATTTCCTGTTCCCAACTTCTCCTGTGGTCTTCTGACACTGTCAGTAGCCACAGATCTGCAATTTCCAGGATAAGGCTTTATCCTTTCCCCCTCACTAGGGCATCTCTCAGGCCCTAGAGTAACTCACACTGTTCTAACCTGCAACAACTTCTCCCAGGGAACAATTTTTGTTTGTTTATTTTGTCGCGGGTAACTATTCCCGTGGTTCACTACACCCTTCCAGTTACCCATTGACAGGCCCCAGTTCTACTTTATTTTATTTTGTTGGGTTAATTTGTTCGCCCAGATTTAGGTGTTAGGCCTCCCACCTTGGCAAGACCAAGCCTGAGTATAACAGATTTCTGCGATCACCCTCCAGTTGACCGAGTCACCATGACCCACAGAGAAAGCCCCCTTGACCAATGGAAGGATTTGGGTACCTGGCTGGATGTTGTGACTTCTGACATCCTGCCCAGTCAGGCCGATCTCACACGGTCCAAAGGAGCTGACCAGCTTGAGGAGGACATCGCCGAATTGATGGCCACACCACCCACTCAGAAATGCGGGAGTAAGGAGCTAACCAAAATACTCGGCTCCCTCGCACACAAACTCCTAGCCAGGCTGCAGATTAGCGAAGAGGAAACGTCCGGCCTCAAACAAAGAGTGCAATCACTCAAGCAGCAGGAGGAAAACACCCAACAACTACTGGCAGAGGCACAGAGAGATGCCGCCCAGGCCCAGCATCACATTGGGAATCTGGAGCAAGAACTCCAAAAGAGAAGCTCTCCACCCCATGAGGAGGAGGAGGAGACGGAAGAAGGCGAAATGCCTCACACCAGCAAAAAGCTTCAACACGCCCTGGAAGAGCTCAGAGCTGAAGCTGACCAGCAAAAACAGCAAGCCAGAGCCACCAGAGAAAACCCAGAACAGAAGCCAGACTGGACCAGGCCGACACCCTGCTGGACAGAGCCCACGCAGAGCTCAAGAACAAGGATGGTCGGATCCAGGCCCTGGAAAACCATCTGGACGAGGCACAGAGACGTCTGCACAAGCTGAATCACCAACTGATCAGCTCCCAGGAACAGCTCACCGATGCCAGAATGAAACATCGGGCAGACGCAGAAGAGATTGACCGGGTGAGACAGGAATTGAAGCAAGCATATGAGGTGAAGTCGGAATTCGAGGCACCCTACGAATCAGCGAGGGGACCGACGTCATCTCCAACAGTGCGGTCGCTCCCAAGGCACACGGGGATCTCTCATCGGGACGAGGTAACTCCCTGCCCCTCACCAGACCTTGAGGAACCAAGAACCCAGAAGGTCTCTCTCGGAGAAGACACCACGGATGGAACAGGCCTACCAAAGCGAACGTTACATCAGCACCGGGCTACCACAAAGGAGCTTGATAAAGTAGCTCGGAATATCAACACGTTCACCCCGAATCCCAGAGGAGGCCACGACATTCATGCCTACCTCCAAGACATTGACTTCCACCTCCAAAGACTGGACAATGTGACCAATGAGGACAGAGTCTACCTCCTCAGGATCACATCTAGCCTGGAAGTCCGCAGCTTCTTGGATCGACAACTTAGTCGAATCAAAGCCGACGCCACGCTGCTACACGAAGCACTGACTCGGGAGTTTGCTGATCCTGAGTCAGAACAAGGTATCACCGTCGCCTTCGATGTTAAACAGAACAGACAAGAAGCTCCCCAAGCCTACTACAATCGCCTTCGTCGGGCATATTTTGGGTCCAGAAATGAGCCAGACATGGAAGAAGATGCGAACTTCAAGGCTCTCTTCCTTCGGAACCTCTACCCAACCATTAACCACTACCTGGGGCTCATGGCTTGCCCCCGCACAATGACCAGTCAACAACTGCGAGACCTGGTGATTAAGGCATACCACAAACAAAGAGCAGCAGCTGAGAAGGCAACCAAGGCTCCGGCAGTGCTGAACCTTGGCACTACAGATCCCAACCTAGCGTTGGAAGGTGGCCACCCTCCTCATCAGCCACCAATCCATGACCGAGGTTGGAGAACAGCAAGCCACAGTGAGCGTTACCCTGGTGCGCCCCCACAGCAGTCAAAGACTCAGCCGGACCGGTGGGAGACACAACATTCTCTTAACAAAGGGAAATCAAGACCAATGGAGCCATGGAACAAACGGGGAGACCGACAGGGAAACCGGTTCCCTAAGCCAAGCTCTCCCCCAAGTTCCCGACGGAATCCACCACGGAACTGGCAAGACCGAAGGAGAGGTCACGATCCCGACTCGAGGTCTGGACGAACCAAGGAAGAAGAGGAGTCGAATCTACTACAGTTACTGCGTGATTTCTGTGCTCAGCATCCCCTTAAGGGCCCAGGAGACTTTCGGAAGAAAGATCCAAAATGACTAGGACGAAAGCACAAATCACGCAGGACCCCACAACCCTCACCTGAACCCACACCAGACAATGCCCACAAACTCCCTCAGATGTCAGCCCCAAATGACGCTCAACAGCTATCGGCCTTCCCTACCAGAGATATTGGGATAACTGAAGAAGTCCCACCTCAACCAGAAAGAGCTGCTGACTCAGGCCTGGTAAGAGCACCTGATGTCGCTGTCACCAACACCGAGCTTGACCAAGGGGATGAGCCCCCACCAGTGCCTGACAGCGCCGTCCTGGTTGTAAGCTGTGACTCAGAAGAGCACCAACCCTACTGGGGTGATGCCTCACCAATTCCTGACCAGGCCCTTGTGCCACAGCTTCTGGGTGACCTGATGGAAAGGGGGGTAGCCAAGAAATTCTACCTCTCCATCACCCTGGAAGATGTTCTCACCCTCGAGGCCCTCATCGACACTGCAGCAGACATCACCCTCATGTCAGCCAGTCTCTTCTACCAGGTGCAGCACCTAGCCGCCCAGAAGAACAAAACCCTCCAGCCGAGGAAATGCTCTTTGGACGTGCAGGCGTATTCAGCCGTGGGCACCAGGATGGATCACATGATCCCCCTCAGTTTGTCTGTCGGCCCCATGGATCTCATGCACCCTGTATACATTTCCCAACTTGAGTCCATTCCTCTCCTCATTGGGAAAGACTTGCTGAACCGGTTTCAGCCGTTATTGGATTTCCAGCAGTTGAAAATGTGGGCTCAAGTCAGAGAACCGCTGCCACTGGGGACACCTGACGCCGCCACACAGGAATGTCAAACCCTGGCTGCCTCCTCAGACCTTACTCCACGCCATGGAGTATACCCAACTGGAGATCACTGTCGTGACACAAGAGACCCATGCCAGCATCATGCCTCCTTCCTGTGCGGGCTGGACCCTACCCCGGGATCCTTCCGTCCCAAGATCAGGAAAGGCATTCGGCTCCAAGGCATGGAAGTCACCGATGTGGTGATGACCATGGGGGTGGAAAAATCAGCCATCAACCAGAAGCTGTACGATGAGCTGAAGAGTAGTGACCCTCCCGTGCCTCATGTCAGCAAAACCTCAAGGTTCCCACTGAGCATGGACCCGGAGTCCACCACTACAGCCACTGGCGTCTGCGCCCTGGACCTTGTCTGGAACAAGCGAGCCCTGAAACACTGCTTCATGGTCGTCCCAGACCTCCCACATTCAGGTACCTCGGTGCAGACCTCCTGGTCAGGTTAGCCGTTCAAGTGGACACAATCAACAACGTCCTTTGGACCTCCTTCAGGGGACAAGCACCGCCACCTGAAGTGACCCTAGACAACCTCTGTTCGGGACAAACCATCCCAGAAGCATGTGCCATGACCACTGAACACACCACGACACTCCCCGCCTACACAAAGAGCATTTCGATTCGCATAACCATGAAAAGGGGCCAGACGTTAAACCATTCCCTGGCCTTTTTCCAGCCATCCACACAAGCCACGGAAATGGGGTTAACGCTGGAAGCCACACCGCTGCTGGATGTCACATCCCGGACGGCATACGTGCTGTTCAATAACTGCACAGCAGCCGACATCACCATACCCAAGAGGACTACGGTGGGATGGCTCATCAGCCAACAATTCCACGACTTTGACTTGACTCTCCCAGTGATCGGCCAGATCCCCACCAATTTGCTGCCGGCCCAACTGGACAGGGACCGTCTGTTTACAGTACCGACAAAAGAGGCTGTGTGTCGCATTGAGCTTGCTGGTGATCAACATCTCACAATCCATGCCATAACCACCCAGCCAGACGTAGTACAATCACCTAGCATGCCGATTCCAGGAGGGGCCTGCGCAAGTGGACTCGGGGAACCCTACTCCGGTTTTGACATGGAAGTGCAACAAATCCTTGCAGACGCCGATGCTATCGACAATGAGGAAGATCGACAAAACCTTCGTCAAGTCATTTACAAGTACAAGGATTTCTTTGCCAAAGACTCCCTGGATTGTGGACTGACGGACATCCACATGGTCCGCATCCCCACCCGGCCGGGGGCCCCACCAACCTTTGTAAAGCAATACAAGATACCCATTGCCTCGCATACAGGACATCATTGACTCCATGCTGGAAAAAGGGATCATCCGACCGTGCAATAGCACTTACTCGGCCCCCATCTGGCCAGTTCTTAAGCCAAATGGAAAATGGCGGCCCACCATCGACTACCGCAAATTAAACCAACAAGTTCCCCTATCCAGTTGGCCCATGACGCAACTGGACCAGGAACTGCCTAAAGTCAGAGGCGCCAAAGTCTTCTCAACCATGGATGTGGCTTCAGGATTCTGGACTATCCCAGTCCCCCCCGAGGACCAACATAAGTTAGCCTTCACTTTTGTCAACAAACAATACACTTTCAACCGCTGCCCTTTTGGATACGCTAATTCACCAGCCGAATTCAACATCTTCCTGAACAAAGCATGCCCTGATGCCCGTGCTTGAGGGAACCTCATCTACGTGGATGACATCCTCATCAGAAGCACCACAATGGAAGAGCATCTAGCTGAAATCGACCATGTTCTGGAACAACTAGCGAAGGCTGGTGCCAAAATCGCCCTCCACAAAGGCCAGTGGTGTAAAACCAGAGTCAACTACGTGGGTCTACTGGTTGGTCTGAATGGTATCGAACCCCAATACAGCCGTACCCAAGCCATCCAGACCATTAAGGCACCATCGAACCTGACAGAGTTGCGTAGTTTCCTCGGCGTCTGTAACTACTCTCGGCAGTTCATGGAAAACTACGCCGATGTTTCCAGACCGCTAACTATACTCTTGAAGAAGGATGCTCCATTCCGGTGGTCCACGGAACAGGAAAACAGCATGAAAGAGCTGAAGCGACTTTTGTGCTCAGCCCCTTGCCTAGCTTACCCTAACCCAGACAAGGAGTTCTATTTGGAAGCGGGCTTTTCAGACCACTGCCTTAGTGCTGGGCTGTATCAAACCTACGACCAAGATAAATGCGTGGTCGCATATGCCAGCAAAACCCTTCTGGCACCAGAGCGCAAGTACTCTGATTGTGAGAAAGCACGGCTCTGCACTGTCTGGGCAATAAAGCATTTCTCCAACTACATTGGAGGGCAGAAGACAGTCATAGAAACAAACCATCAACATGTCACATTCTTGAACAGCCAGCGCATCAGGGATGGCGTGGTCACCAATGCACGGATAGCCACCTGGCTGATGGCACTCCAAGGCGGTGACATCGAAATCCGGTATGCCCAGAACCACAAGCTACCCCTGGGCATGGGACTGGCCACCTGCCAAAGCTGTTCTCAGGAAGGACCACCAACACCCAGCATTCTGGACACGTCGACCCCAATGGAACCCTCTCAACACCACTACTTTGATGAGAACATCTGTCAAGACATGACTACCGTTTATGTGGATGGGTGCGCATTCAACCAACAGGGGACCCTTAATTGTCTTAATTGCCTTGGAGGTGGCCTCCGAACATGGCGTACAAGACCTACTGCTCTGCACAGACTCCAACTACACACGTCTCGGCTTCATGTGCCATCTCCCTCACTGGAAACAAAATGGCTTTAAAACTTCAGGAAACAAGCCTGTCAAACATCAAGACCTCCTGCAGGCATGTGATGTTCTCATTACTGCACAAAACATGCATATTTACTGGAAGGAGGTTTGCGGTCATTCCAGACTCCCGGGACTTGACAAGACATACAATGACCGCACAGACGCACTCGCAAAAGCAGGGGCACTACATGGTGACCCGTGGGAGTTTCGTTCCCCCCCACCCACCCATGCTGTCCAGGTCATCACCCGCAGCCACAGCCGAGCGTCTGCCTCGCAGCCAGCGGCCTCATTGCTGGGACTTTCCCCTCAGCTTTCCGACTCGGACATCATCTCCCTCCAATCCACTGATGCTGCGCTCGGCAAGGTCTGTGATCACCTCCGCGACCCCTCTGCCAACTCGATCTCCGCAACCGACCGAGACTCCCTTCCTGAACTCCGTCACCTGACAACGATCTTACCGTCTCTTCGTCTTACCAAGGGCGTACTTCTTCATGTCCCTGATGCCCACACTTCGCCGCGGCTCGTGGTCCCTCAGGCACAAAGGGGGGTCATGCTACTGTACGCCCACGACGCACCCTGTGCAGGACACCGCAATGCCAAAACAACCTACGAGGCACTTAGTCAAGTAGCCTACTGGCCTAACATGCGACAGGATGTAACAGAATATGTGAAAGGATGTCTGGTCTGCTGCCAATTTCAACCAGCAAACCCAAACCACAAGGCCCCTCTGCAGCGACGGGGTATCAATTTCCCATGGTCAGATCTACAGATTGACTGGGTAGGACCCCTGACGAGATCAGCTCGCGGAAACAAATACTTCCTCACAGTCACCTGTCAGTTCACTAAGTGGGTAGAATGCCTCCCGGCACCCAACGACACAGCCCAGACAACGGCATATCTGCTCACGAACCATGTGTTCTCCAGGTTTGGCCTCCCACTGAAAGTCAACTCAGACCGAGGCACCCACTTCACAGCCGAAGTGATGCAGGACATCTGGAAACTGTTGGGGATCAAAGCCCAGTTCCACATCAGCCACCATCCTATGGCATCCGGCCAAGTAGAACGGACCAACCGAACCGTCGTCGGTATGCTCAAGAAATATGTGGCATCCAATCAGAAAGATTGCACAACATTCAGAGTCTCGACTCACCCCCTCAATCCTAATCTGATCTTTATTTTCTACCCCCTATTACTAGGATGATGCTGCCCCCGCTATTAGCATTACTCTGCCTAGGAGGCTGAGGCTCCAGTCTGACACGGCGTTCCCTGGGCCTCCACCTGGCACCGTCTTCCGGGGACAGCCTGGTCTTGTGATTACCAACTGTTGTACCCACACAGAAAGAGTATTCGTCTGACGACGTCAACCGAGCCCATTACCTGCACGAGAGACCCCAAACTAGTGGGACAGGTGTCAGATGGACTCAGGATGCTGCCGCTGACACTACCCACAGGTTGGAGCAGTAACCCAACGACCGTGACCCAAGCTGAGTCCAATTGACGGCCCAAGAGGCTCCTGAGCACCCTGCTGGGAGCTGCAGCAGCCGTTGGCACCCTGTTCAACATAGGATTCACCACTCCTCGCGGTCCCAGAAGCCAGGTGCCAGCCCCTGCGCCTCCTCCCTGTCCATCCTGTCACTGTGCCACCCAGAGTGCCAAACAATGGGATGTCAACAATGCCTCGTTGCATGGTGGTGATCCTGTTTCAACTTCCGTCGCCTGAATGATGGAAATGCCATCATCAGCCGAAAGGGGGGATATGTAGGATCACACATGCACATATCACAGGGCCTAAATTCCAGGTGGCCTGAGACAAGGCCGAGCCTGGTACGAGAGGCACCAAAGGGGGGTTACACACACAAACAGATAACCAGGGAGGCTAGCACTCCAACTTTTATTGCCCAAAGATTTAGGGACCTACAGACAAGCAGAGTGGACTTCACGGACAGGGGTCCCTCGACTTGGCACACAACCCCCTCCCCATACATTCTGCCTTACATTTCACTCACCCAACAGACGAACACCCTAAAGGAAATTTCATTTAAGTTTGGCTTTTGTACACCCTGTATATTGATTTACTCACGACTACTAGTCTCAATATACAGAGAGGTTATGTTTGTATGTGTCCTTAGACAATCTTAGTGTTTTGTGTGCCACCCTTATAACCATGTTCACGGAGTATCACCTATTTTACCCCTTTACACTTGAGCACGTATAAATTTAAATAAATAGATAGGTATAGCTACCATTGTATGTATGTTCTCATGGTATACCAGAAGAATCTGGAAAGTCCTAACTTTTAGAGAGTCTGCTTTGTTAAACCCCCCCCCCTTCTCTTCCAACATTCCTTTGTGGTCCTTATCTGATCTTGGTGGACGGTTACCAAGTTTCTTTGTTTCTACCATGCTATGTTAAGAGAACTGAATTTAGGTGCATCTTATCCATTCTGGAGAAGATGAATTGGCATAAGCCACACCAAACAAAATATGTTGTTTCCAGATGTGCAACTTATATTGTTATTACCACAAACTAACGGCCACGCCTATCTATGGATAAGATGTGCTGTTTGTGATATGAATATTTGATGTAATATCTGCACAAAGTGTAACATCTGTTGAGGTGCAACCCAAAAACCCCTGTATCCCATACTGATGTGAATGAGTCACATAGATCAAATAATTAATTGTTTAATCAATTAATGCAGATGGTATGAGGTATGTACCTGTGAAGCTGGTATGGCATGTTTGGTATCAAACTGATTGTTAATCACCCCGGATTCCGAATCTGGTCAGTGATTACCATAAAAGTGGATGTATCAAAAGTTAACAGCTTAAGGAAAATCATCAGTAAAGGTAGATTCAGTCGGGCCATAAATCCCAAAAGGACTGATACAGACCCCCTTCCGAAAGCCCGCCAAATGGATGGCCAGCCATTGGGCCAGGATTCGAATTCCTGGTCATCCCTATTCATGAACTTTAGACCATAAAAACCTGGACCTCAGAACAAAGCAGAGCAGAGAACAACCAGCAGCAGCGCAGAGAACACCCAGCAGCCGTACAGAAAAGACCATCATCCCGGGAGACGAGAAGCCCACCAGAAACCCTCCGGTGAAGGCCCAGCTGAACAGAGAACAGCACCCAAGACAAAGCTTCACCAGGAGAGAGAATCCAAAGGGGCTCCACTCCACTGCTTCAAACGCCGCGCCTTCCTGAGTGCCATCGGCTCAGCAGCTCTGCCATCAACTGCCAAGACCCCCCCCCCCACTCTTCAACCAAGTAAACCAACTTCCTTTCATTCTAACAACTTAAGCTGTTCTGTTAACCTGCTATAAGACTTTAGGGTCGTGTTTCCACAAACTGTGCTTGCTTTGCAGAACAGTATTTCCCATTTAAGGTTACTCATTTAAATCCGGTCATTGCATTTTCATAAGTACATTGTTTGTTTTATTCCGTTATTTCGTGTTTGTTGTTTGTGTTACGTGTAATGTCTGTCTTATGTTAGTTATAGTGTTAGCTAGGAATAAATGCATGTCTTTTACACAACTTTAGCCTCCGTCATTGAGTGTCTCATAATAAGTTCCTGCCTTTGTGCGATCTTGCTACACGCTCTGAACCTCAAACTCGCCTGAAACATCGCGAGACTCTCTCTCATCGGCCGTGAGGGGGGGCTTCGCTACCAATTGTTTACATTACCTGGTGACACAGCTCGGTGGACGAGCCTTCTAACCCAGGTTACTAAGTGATACTGGTAATTAGTGAATCCCATTTAAGTCTCACATTAACAGACTCACGGGGATACCACAATCGAGTTTGGAGGAGCCGACCATTCGGCATAACAATTGATTAATAATCGGCATTAAATAATAATTAAACTTTAATTAATTCAAACATATTGGTGGAGAATATTAAAATTTATTTGAGCTAATAATTCCTACACAGATCTACTCTTACCAATGACTTTTCCCTGGTGCATGGAAAATTAAACTCCAGCCTTGACTCCACTGGGTGAAATTCCTCGTGAGCATTGCAGCCTTGTGGTCAGAATGAGAACAGAATCTCACGTTGACATCACTCCATCAGCTAGGGGAGAGGAAAAGGACTTAGAAAGGTGTCTTCATAGGACATCAGCTCTACCAAAACGCTTTGCAATAAATCAGTGGTGTATGATTCCTCCACCACCTGGCACATTTTGGTTATGTGGAACTTCTGTCTACAACATCCTACCCAGCCAATTCAACGGCAGGTGCACCCTGGTTTATGTTCTGCCGGCTATCAGAGAAAATACACACTCCACTTCAAGATCTTCCCATCTACATAATTCAGCCCCTACAATTAACAGAGAAGATAACTGCATTCCAGGACTCACTTGTGCACAAACATGGTGGTCAAGAACCCTTGGAGCATTAATCCCATCTTATGGTGTCATACAAGCCCTTGATCAAGTCAGAAGCTTATCAAATTCAGTACAGAAACTGGCTAATGATACAGCTTTGGCCCTGGGTAACATCATAGACACTCTAGCTTCGCACAAGATAATGATCTTACAAAACAGAGTAGCTTTGGATTACATCCTTGCAGTGCAAGGGGGAGCCTGCACGGTTATAGGCCCTGAGTGCTGCACTGGGTTAATGGTTCCAACGGAGGACTTAAACAAAATCCAACAAGACATTCTGGATCTTTCAACAAAATTACACCAGATGACTGAAGATAATTCTTCATGGTTCGGAAACGTGTTAGGGAAACCCTGGCTGTGGATCAAGGAAATAGCAATTCTGCTGCTGTTTTTCCTACTGGTGTATTATCTATGTGTCCACAGTATCAAGTGTTTCATTCAACGAATAACCCGCACCCATCAAGAAGAAATGACAGCCCCAACCAGAAAAGACTATTATCCATAAGAACTTCACAGACTCTAGCTAAATGTTTTTTTTTCCCTTTCCTTTATGTCATTATGGCATTCATCACTGCCATCAACAACAGAACAAGTGCTATGTGCCTGTAACGATCACAAGTTACAAGAATTAAGTGTCTAAATTTGTATGTTGTGAGAGTTATTAGAACTCTCAAAGGGGGAATTGTAGGATTACAAATTTATAAATTGTTCAATCTAGCTTCCAACATAACAGTATATGAACTGAAAGAGATAGGCAAATTGGATTTGCAGTTGGAGGTAAAGATGGTGACATTCTAATAAGATCACGTCTGGGAGCCCAGGTGTCTGAGACATTAACATTTCATCTTTATGAACTTCCTGATCACTGGGTAGGGGCCCAAAGTAAAGGTGAATGCTAATCTCAAGGCCAGGCTGTGCCTTTGTCGCTATGATAATGTGAAGGTCTGGGTGATACTATCAGGCTAATTAGATTAGCACCTGGAGAGGCATTTGAAAGGCACTGTTATGCTGATGAAATCAGGGCTGGGGAACTTCCAGGCTGATTCCTGGAATATACTATGCTTTGTTTAGTTTGTCTCCACCTCTGTGTATCCCTCCCCCCTTAAAACGTATAAACTCTGCCGAGCTGAGTTTTAGTCAGACTTGGATGACTACAGCGACGCATGACGAGTTCTCAACAAAGAGGAACTTCGGCCGGAAAGATATCCCAACGTCTCCTGGTCTCTGCTTCGACAAAGGAAAACATTTCCAACACCATCCTGACATTCAGTTTGGAGTTCAGGAGATTGTCTTGACCAGGACCACACCCCTAAATGCATTGAAGCAACTGCCATGTGATTGGTTGATTAGATAATTGCATTAATGAGAAATTGAACAGGTGTTACTAATAATCCTTTAGGTGAGTGTAAAACAAATATTATATCCTTGGTTGCATTACAAAAGAAAGCTATGAGAATATTATATAAAAGGAATGTTAGAGAAGATACTAATAGTTTGTTTATTCAATCAAATATTTTGAAACTAAAAGATTTCATTAATTTAAAAATACTATTAGTTATGTATAAAGCTAAAAAGGCATTATTGCCAAATAGCTTACAGAAGTTTTTTGTTTTGAGAGCAAGTGATGAAAATAGTAGAAGGAAGTTTGATTTTAAAAGTATAATTGTAAGGAAAACATTAAAGCAGATGTGTATGTCAGTATATGGAGTAAAATTATGGAATACACTGGATGATGATTTGAAAAAATGTACAACTATTAATCAATTTAAGAAACTTTACAAAGAAAAAAAATTAAGATCTTATGGACTTATGAGTTAATAATGAAGATGGAGTGATAATGTTTACAATTTATTTTGTAAGCTAGTTTATGTATATGGCCATATGTAATTTATTTTATAATCATTGAGAAAGGGGAATGACATACAAGGTTTATCTTCTTCCTGTTCCCCTTTTCACTTATGGATTGTTTGTAATGAACAGTATGTGTTTGTAGTTTAACGGTGTTATTGGAAAAATTGACTAAGTGGAATAAATTGATATTGATTGATTGATTGAAACGACGTGTTAAAAAATTGGTTTGTAGCTTTTTGGGGGTCCTGCCTTCAGAGAGAATTTTTTCAAACACTTTCTTTACCTCTGTACCTGTCTTGCTTTTAAGACACTGCACCCATGCATATTTTGATAGAATGTCTATACACGTTAACATGTATTTCAAATTGTCATTCTGTTCAGAATAAGCCGACATATCAACCAAGTCAGCCTGCTACTGATAATCGATATTAGTCACAAAGACTATATTCCTTTTAAAGTTTAATCTGAGTGGGTAATGTAACGTATACGTATCTTCACCAGACAACGATGTTACAACTTGCTTTTTATCCACATTATGTCCACTTTGATCATTTATCAGAGCCCTGTATAATCTATCGGTACCACAAAATTACCCAGGGTTTGATGGCGTATAATAGACACGTTTCAAGTGCTTTGTTATCCATCGTGAACGTCTAACAATAATGACACAGTGTTTTTTGACTCAACTCATTTTATTTAGATAGCATGTAAAAATTACCAAACACATTTTGACAGATTCAGTCACATTGTTCAGCATTTACACATCAAGCTCTGTTTGAGAAATCAATAATTGCGCCATCTACAGCACACTCATAATCTTTCCCTTCAACATTACGTTTCAACTCACGCAATTTCTCATGGACATTTATTTCATCTTTAAGATCACATATGACAGTCTTGACAGCACCTTGTACTTTCACTGGGGTGGGGTGGGGGTTGAACATCGTGACCGCTTTCGTGGTGACATATTGAAACCACGGTCTATACAGCTTTTTGATCAAGTTTTCAAAATTGTTCAAGAAGTAAAATTGTTTGGGGTCGTACAGGCACGTATGCTGATGCTGCCTTGGATGGTTCACAGAGCACCCAACACAGGTCACTTGCATGTCCTCTTTGATTATTTGATCCAGAATACAGGCCAGTGCCCCTTTGATTATCTTCATGGCAGAGGTGGTGATGCTCCCATCCACCGCATCTTCCCCCAATAAAGACAGTGCCGCAAAACGGGCGCAAAGCTCATCAAGCCATGGTGTCATTTTCAAGATGGGGTCTTGGTCTATTCCCATTAGGCTGTGGGCCTCGTGTGGGGGCTGCTGCGACCCCGGCCACACAGCCCAGGTAGGACTCGGCGGGGGTGGCGGTGGCAGGCATGGATCACCCTATAGACCCCATGATGCACCCTGTGGAAGGGTGAGTTGAGGAGAAAGCTCTGGTGGGTTGTCCAGTCGCAGTCCGAAAGTCGTTGGCGGTATCCATGGAGGCCAGGATGGGTTCTGCTGTGAGGAGAAGACTCTGTTGAGTTGGTGTTCTTCGGTATCAGTCCAAATGTAAATTCAGATATCAGTGGAAGCGAATCGGCATTTATGAAAAGGAGTCTCGGGTGGTTTGCTCCGTTGCAGCTCAAAGGTTGTAGCCTGTGTCGGTGCAGGCCATGACGGATGCCACAGTAGGGTGGCTTCAGGGGATGTCAGTCTGGGTGATGCTGTCTGTTTGCTCACCATTGGACTAATGCAAGAGGCTCATTGGTTGTCTGCTGGCTCACAGGAGTGATGGGTATTAATACATTTTCAACATGGTTAAGTACAGTCTTATCTTATTGACTTCTTGTTATCGTCAGAAGTGGGTTGACCTAATGATTTCTCGCCGGCCCCACTTTGTTCAAAAAATTTCTCAAATTTTTTTCCTGATAGATTCAAGATGCAGGTATCTGTTATGCAGAGTGCACTGCTTCCGCTGTCTCACTGGCTTGCGAGGCACCCATGTTGATTTAGGCAGAGTCACCATCTCTGGATTGAACGCACTCCTTGAGGTGTCCTGTTTTATGAAATCTGCAAAACTTTGTCAGTTACCTTCCATAATGGATTCCTTGAAGCAAAATGTCTCTCGTACCCTTAATAAGGGCCTGCTTGGTGTGTGGGGGGGTGCTTGTGTCATCTGTTTTTCCAATCATTATTCTTTGGTTTGACATTTGGTTTCAGGTAAACAGGCAACGATGGTTTATGACACCCTGTTCATCCCCCTTCCATTTGCAGCAAATGGTCAATAACCTTGGGAACAGGGTACCTTAAACCATATTTGTAGTTTCCACTAACAGGTGTCCGCGGCACCCCTGCTGTGAACACCCTCCACAAACTCCATTAACAAAAAAGAGTAGACAACTGCACCTAGCGGTATGTGCTGTGACCGTACCACACCTTATTGTCTAGTTTATTCACATCCATTGTATTAAACAGGGCATTTATGTTAAAGAGAACTATTTCTAGTTTAAAACAATAGTTGCAGACAATTTTATTATCCGCACCGCTTCTGGGTTAATGCCATATGCTCATTTTTTTTTTTTTTTAAGATTTGTTTTTATTAACATAATTACTTACAAGATGTAAACAGAGTGTATTCATATGCTCATTTTAAGAAGAATTGGCTGCATTATTCTTGATTCTGGTTGTCGAAATGCTTAGGGTACTTTATTTTAAATAACATATTGGCAAAAAAGAGTTTCTTTACTTTAAAATCGCTATGGTTAATGGGTTTTATTTGAAATTACAGGCCACCATTTTGAAATGTGTCTCTGCGTGAGTGGGCGTGTTCTCAGTGCACACGCACGTGTGTGTCCGCCCCCGAAATCATTTGTTGCATGACTTTCGAAGAGCCCGGAAGCACGGGACCATAGCTCCATTGTGGAATAATGGCTGCCTTGACCCCGCTGTTTGTGTGGCATTGACGGAACCCATAGCCGCGATCGCTGGACCTTCGCGTTTGGTGAAATACTTTTTCTATTTACATTGAAATAAACTGTTAAACTGATAACGGCTTTTTCCTATTTTTTTTAAAACTTATGTTAAAATATTTGAGGTTGTTTAAACTCCTTTTTTGCTCTTTTGACAGTGTTTCTGTCATGCCCAGCTCCGTACGATCCTCGTGTGTGCCACGCCCCCTCGTGTTAATTCCTGATTGTGATCACCTTTGTCCTGTTATTTCTGGCTAGTTTGATGTATATGAGTCCACGTCTCCCACTGTCTCCCAGATCTGTCATTGTATTGTCGCGTGTAATGTCAGTAACCGTGTTGTCCTCCTCGCGGAGGAGCGCCCACCCGGACAGGACTATCCCTTCCAAAGGGCTAGAAAATGCCTCAGATGGCTGAGACTACACATTACAGAGCTACGGGAAGAGCGTGTTGCCTTGAGCCTAGGCGACGTATTCGAGGCGGCTCCGCCTTCTGCCGCAAGCGACTGGAAAAAGAAGCGGAGAAAGAGGAACAGAGGACAACAGGAAAAAACCCCGACGTTCTTCCTGGGAGCCTGCTCTCTGTTCCCCGCCTGGGAGCCAGCCCGTGGGTGAGGGAGCTCCCCGCTCACCTGGGAGGACACCGCTGCTGCCCGCCTTATCAGCCTGGGTGATATGCCGCCTCCCCTAGAGGCATCTCACTACCGGCCGATGCGCCTGGCCAGTAAGGGGATAAGCGCGGTAAGGGACGCTATTCCCCAGATCCCTAAAGCCCTTAAAGGGCACGGGACTCGGGGAAGTCAAGGGGAGGCGGCGTGTGCTTAATGGTAAACAACAGCTGGAGCAACAGCGCGAGCGCTGTTCCTCTTACACGCTCATGCACACCCAACCTGGAACTACTGTCCATCAAATGTCGTCCTTTCTATCTTTCTCGGGAATTTACATCGGTCATAATCAGCGTCGTTTACATTCCACCACAAGTGGACACAGACACTGCCTTATGCGAGCTGCATGAGGCACTCATATAGCACCAAACACAGCACCGGGACGCTGCGCTTATTGTGGCGGGGGACTTTAACAACGCCAACCTCAAACGCGCAGCGCCGAACTTCTATCAACACATCACCTGCCCCACCAAGGGTGAAAGGACACTGGATCATTGCTATACAACAGTCAAGGATGGCTACAAGGCACAATCTTGTCCCCCGTTTGGGAAATCTGACCATGTCGCCATCTTCCTCATGGCAAAATACCAACAAAGGCTCAAACAGGAAGTTCCTGTTCAGAGGGAGGTCGCGTGATGGACCAACCAATCAGTGGCCGCTCTACAGGACGCACTCGATTACGCAGACTGGGACATGTTCCGAAATAGCTCCGATGACATCAACGTGTTTACGGAAGTGGTTGTGGGATTCGTCAGGAAACTAGCGGATGATACTGTACAGAAAACGATCATCAAAATGTTTCCTAATCAAAAGCCGTGGGTGGATAAAACCATCCGCGACGCTCTGAGATCTCGCACCGCTGCCTATAACGCGGGTCTTGCGACGGGTGACATGGACTGGTACAAGGCTACGTCATACAACGTGCGGAAAGCAGTGAAGGAGGCGAAGCAGCGCTACGGGAGGAAACTAGAGTCACAGCTCCAACAGAGTGACTCTAGGAGCCTGTGGCAGGGACTAAGAACAATAATGGACTATAAAGCATCAACATCCGGTATGACGAACGTGGACGTGTCTCTGGCAGATGAGCTGAACATATTCTATGCTCGCTTCGAGGCTGCAGCTGAAGATGCTAGCGAGGCTAATGCTGGCGGCACTAACGGCTGCAGACAGGACGAACGTCAGCACCGGAAACTCATTCATCATCTCCGAGCATGACGTGAGGAGAGCCTTCAGGAGAGTGAACACCAGGAAAGCAGCAGGACCAGACGGCATCTCAGGTCGAGTCCTCAGAACCTGCGCAGACCAGCTAGCACCTGTGTTCACAGAGATATTCAACCTCTCCTTATCTCAGTCGGTGATCCCCACATGCTTCAAAGAGTCCATCATTGTTCCTGTTCAAAAGAAACCTCATCCTGTTTCCCTCAATGACTATCGACCTGTAGCCCTCACCTCAGTAGTGATGAAGTGCTTTGAGCGGCTGATCAGAGACTTCATCATCTCCTCACCTACTGACACACTGGATCCACTTCAGTTTGCTTACCGTTCAAGCCGCTCTACAGATGACGCTATCTCTCATCTCCTCCATTCATCTCTCACTCACCTGGACACTAGAAGGGGGAATTATGTTAAAATGCTTTTCATCGACTACAGTTCAGCATTTAATACCGTAATTCCCTCCACACTCACTACCAAGTTGGAGCACCTGGGACTCAGCTCATCTATATGTCAGTGGATCTCCAACTTCCTAACTGGCAGACCACAGGCAGTAAAGATGGGCGGACATGTCTCAGCCCCCCTCACTCTCAGCACTGGAGCCCCCCAGGGTTGTGTTCTGAGCCCCCTGCTGTACTCATTGTACACGCACGACTGCGTAGCCTCTACCAACTCCACCACCATCATCAAGTTTGCTGATGACACCGTCGTGGTGGGCCTGATCACTGACAATGATGAGACGGCCTACCTGGAGGAGATTGGAAATCTGGAGAACTGGTGCCAGAGGAACAATCTCCTTCTAAACGTCAGCAAGACAAAGGAATTGATAGTGGACTTTAGTACCAAGCAGGAGAGGAACTACCAAACCCCCACCATCAACAAGAGCCCAGTGGAGAGAGTGGACAGCTTCAGATACCTCGGTGTCCACATCACACAGGACCTGTCATGGTCCTGTCACATCAGCACCATGGTGAAAAAGGCCCGGCAACGTCTCTTCCACCTCAGACGCTTGAGAGACTTCAGACTGCCCTCCAGAGTGCTCAGGAATTTCTACTCCTGCACCATAGAGAGCAGCCTGACCAGATACATCACGACCTGGATTGGAAACAGCACCATGCAGGACAGACGAGCTCTACAGAGGGTGGTGCGATCAGCTAAGCGCATCATCTGCACTGAGCTCCCTGACCTGCACTCAATTTACAGCAAGCGGTGCTGGACCAGGGCCAGGAAGATCGTGAAGGACCTCAGCCACCCCAGCAATGCACTGTTCTCTCTGTTGAGGTTTGGAAAGCGGTTCCGCTCCCTGAAGACCAATACAGAAAGACTGAGGAGGAGCTCCTTCCCGCAGGCGATACAGACTCTAAACCAGTACAACACACAGCACTGATCCATTTTGCACATCCACACATATGCTTCTTGCACTGTTTCAGGCATATTTGCACACCCCCTAGATATTTCTATGTTCTACAGTATTTATATTCACTTCATTCCCACACAAAGATTTTTTATATATTTTTCTATATTGTACATTTTGTATTTGTACAGATATTTTATTCTATCTTAGTCAATTTTACTTTATTTTCTTTTCATATTTATTTCCTATTACTAATCTCTTTTTTATTATTATTCTCTTATTACTAGTCTCTTACTTTAAGGTCACGGGCAGTCGTCCAAGCATTTCACTGCATATCGTATTGTATATGACTGTGTATGTGACAAATAAAATAAAATTTGAATTTGAAGAGCTGCACAGCAAAGTGTGTCACAGCTCTCCAAACATCTTTCTACATATATTATCCATCTTCCAAGGCCACAAGGTCAGGACTGGTCTCTTAATTAGACCTTAGCTTAATTTATTTAAAATTCTAAATCCATAGGCATCAGTATCGATTTGGTCCCCCCCGTGCAGCTATAACAGCTGCCACTCATCTGGGATGGGATTCTACATGATCTTGGAGTGTGTCTGTGGAATTTTTTCCCCATTCATCCTGAAGCGCATTTGTGAGGTCAGGCACTGATGTCGACCTTGAAGGTCTGGCTCGCAAATTTACAAAACCCACAAAAAAGTGTGTACAGGGTGTGGTGCTCGTGTCTAAAGCTGCCAGTGTCGTCTTAGTCATTTGGAAATATTTTGTTTATTCAAAATCTGACATTGAGAAAAACACTATTCATCGGATAATCTGTCCTCATGTAGCTCTCCCTAACACATGCCCCTTAAAATGCCCAACCTCCTTGTTCACTCCCTAAACAAGAACCGCACCACTCATAATGAATACCTTATTGGCAGACTCTTTATTCCCACCTAAATATCTCCACCCCAGAAAGGCGCCGTCCACACGGCAAACCGCTCGGCGAAAGCCTAGTGACTAGTGAACATTATGTCATGAAAGAGTGCTTGCTCTAAGAATAAGGGCAAATGTAAAGTATTTTTCGGCTTGAAAACAAAATAAGTTACGTCGTAGTTTTTACAACAAAAAAGGTACTTGCAAACACCGGTGGTGTTTGCGTCGGGGGCTGCTGCTGCCACCCCAGAGTGTTTGCTCGTGGCTGCACAGCCAGTGTCAGCAGCACACCCCTTTTCCGGAACTCGTCTGGCTCTTAAAGGGGCCAGGTCTGTTTGGGATGCCATCCCGCAGATCCCCAAGGTCTCTAAAGGGGCAACGCCCACTTCCAAGGCGCAAACCCCAGCGGTGCCAGCGGCTGATGCAGTGCCCCTTGTGGTTCCTGTGCCGGCGGTTCCTGCAGTGCCCCCTGTGGTTTCTCTGCCGAAGGTCCTTGCGCCTCTACTGCCCGAGGTCTCTGTGCCTCCGCTCGATGCTCCGCCCTCCAGTGTTCCTGACCTGCCCATGCCTGTTGTTCCTGACCTGTCTGATGTTCCTAACCTGCCCGATAGGCCTGACCTTACTGTGCCAAGTGTTCCAGTCCTGCTAGGTCCGACAGCCGACGTCCCTGTCCCAGCGGTTCTGTCCCCGGCGGCTGACACGCCGCCCACAGAGGCTCCAGCCCCGGTGACTGACGCGCAACCCATGCCTGAGGTCCCGGCTCCTGCTGTGCCCGAGGTCCCGACGCCTCAGGCTCCGCCCATCCCTGATCCACCCACTGTACCTCCTGCTCCAGTCTCTCCAGTTCTTGACCCAATTCCAGGACCACCAGGACTCTGGTCCCTGTCCCCGAAGCAGTTCCAGGCTGCCTGACCACGACTCCTTTCCCCTTGGAAGAGGAGGAGCTTGAATGTGACCCCTCGGGGGTTTCCCTGGTGGCCCCATCGCAACCCTCCAGGGGACTGACTCCTCCGCCATTGCCCTAGCGTGGGCGATCCCGGCCAGGACCCCACCTGTCAGTCTCCCAGAAAGGGAGAGGGCACCGACATCGGGGTCATGTACCGCCCACCCTGCCGCCTGGCTCACCCTCGGTTTCCCTGGCTGTGGCTCGAGGGGCGCCTGCAAGTCCTTGGAACACTTGGCACAGTTAGCTCCGGCTTGGCTGTCGCTTGCAGGTCCCCTTATTCTGACTCGTCGGTAAGCTGCGCCTTCACCGGCTGTGGCTGCGCCGTCGCCTGCCACAGCTCCACCTCCCTCCTCGCCTACGCCAGATTCCCCTCCGACTTCCTCCTCGCCTCCCCTGGTGGCCCCTCCGAAACCCTCCTCACCTCCTCCACCTGTTCCTCCATCAGCCTCCTCGCCCCCTATGAGGTCCCCTCCGCCTCCGACCTTGCGGTCGCCTGCTGCCCCTGTGACGGCCACCTCTCGTCCGCTGGGTTTCCCTCGTGTCTCCCCATTTTGCCCCGTCCTCTGCCTTCCGGCTTCCTTGTTTTGTGCCTCCTGTGTCTGCTTCTCGTCCTCATGTGTCTCCAATGTTCCCCTTGGTCCCATTGTTCCTCCAGTCGGTGTTTCCCTGGTGTCTCCTTTTCTGGTGTGCTTGTCTGTGTTTTCTGTTCTGTGTCAGGTGCTGTCCTGGCTTCTGCCGTTGTGTCTGTTCTGTGTGTCCGTCCGGTTCCCGGTGTCTCGTTGATGGTTTTGCTTTTCTTTTCCAGGTCCCATGTATCCAGTCTCATCTCGTCCTTCGCCTCCATTGAGGAGCGCCCAGAGTGCGCATCTTAGGGGGAAATTTCTGTCATGACCTGCTCATTCGATCCTCTCATGTGCCATGCCACCTCATTAAACTTGTGTGAATTCCTGATTGTTATCAGATGTCTCCTATTATTTCAACTTGTCCTGTGTATTTAAGTCCACATAGAGTTTGTATCTCCAGTTCCATCATTAATGTCTCAATCATATTGTGCCCTGCCTGCCTGTTTGCTTTAATAAATCCCATTCCCTGGACTTCTGTGTTTGGACCCTGATTCTCCGCTCCCTGCTTGTCTGATCGATCACGACACAGTGCAGCACTTTTAACATTTTTCAAGTTACCCCTCTGGGGTCTGAGGCCTCTTTTCCAGTTTCGGGGTAGTCTGACATGCCTTGACATTTTAAAATATTTCACCTATCTAAAAAAACATTTATCCCAAAGTGTTACATGTGCTTTTATTCAGCACAAACTCAGCACCAATAATCTGAGACCACTTAGAATGTTATTCTATTTTTTGTTAAAACCAACTTTAAACATATACTTCTCAAAAACCTATTTCCAGACATGCTGAGAAATTGTAAAAAATCACATTATAGACATTTCTAGCCAAGACTTTTGAGCTCTGAAGCTCATAGACAAAGGGGTTGGCTACACATAGGTGAAAGAGACATTCTGAAATTTTATGTGGTTTGATTACTAAAGTGTTAGAACTTTGGAGTGACACTTTTTTTTGAAAATACCAAATTGTCTGACAGGAAACATTAAGTATGTCTAAATGTCGGGTTAAAAACAGCGTCCTGGTGGTCACCTGACAGAGAGATTGTATTTCCAGTGCCTAGGAAATAAAAAGCCGATAAGTAGTACTATGGACTAATGTTAATCTTTTTGTGAATTCTGGGTAGGTGAACCTTAGTCACAGATTAAAACATGTGATTGACCAAAATGCTTTACAAAGGGGAAAATAATCATACAAATGTCATACAAACTTAGGAAAAACCTTGCTAACATGTACAGTGCTAAAAAATGACTAAAAGAAAATAGACTAACATACCAGTTTTGTCGGCGCGGGATAGGGAGACACACGCCACCAACAAATATATTTTAAATGGGGTTCTTTATTATCTGCGAGACCACTAAGAGGGTCTAGTCAGTTTCCTTCACAACGTGTAATAAAATAAAAGAATACAGAAAAGGATGCCATCGATATTTCTCCCCTTACACTCCGGAAATATCAAACAAATATTTAAATAAATAAACACACTCGAGGTGCAAAACAAAAATATTCTCTATACTCCTAAAATATTACAAAATGAACAGCAGTGGTGACACTAGAAAGACAAAACACAAAACATAAGCACCAGACACGATACATTTGCCATGTATTACCTACATTTACATTAGACATCGGAAATACTTACAACTTAGTTACCCCCGTAACTCACCATTGTAGGTTCTCGATCCTCTGGATGACTCAGAACTAAATGAAATAAAATAATTTATAAATCCGCTAATATCGTCCACCTAGACAACCCGCCATTACCATGCACAGTGTTAAACCAACCAAACGACGATAATCTTACGTGAAAGAAGGTATTACTATGCATTAACAGCCCCTTACTCTGGATACTTTCCTTCCACGAAGGAAATCCATTGATCTATTTTCATACAGAGTTCTACAACTTTTACCGAGTATTTTATATCTGCATTTCTGTACTTACAAAAAAAGTTATAATTGATTGATCCCCGTGGGGAAATTGTTTTTATGCCTCCCTCAACTTGCTCTTTGCAGAGTAAGTTGTCCTCGAAGGGCAGCCACCTGTTGGGGCGCCCAGGGAGCTGGGGGTTAAGGGCCTTGCTCAAGGAACCACAGACATGCTGAGGTGGGGTTTGAACCGGCGACCTTGTGATTACAGATACACAGGCTCAGCCCACTGAGCCACACGCTGCCCACTGCAGCTACTCAGCACCCAACAGCCGCTCCGACTAACTCCCTGCTTTTTCATGATTTAGTCTGCAAAAGCTGAGGTCTTGTCTGGAAACCTTCCCTAGATAGGTGATTACCTAAAAGGCAAAGGATAAACTGTAAGCTTCAGTATTATATGAATACCCTCTGTAGGTTTATAGCTGAACCTCGAGTATGGGAAGATGTGACAACTCCGGCCACCTTACTGCTGGCACCTCAGCACGTAAAGCTGCTATGTGTAGTTTTTGTGGAATGTTTCAGTTTTGAGTTGCCTTGAACACAGCTTTACATTTACTCACATTAAATTTAACTAGTGCAGTGCCTGTTAATAAACTGGTTGCTCAATTGCATGTGTTCAGGTAGGTTTTCTTAAATGGCAGATGGGTCAATATATTGTAACGACCGCGGGTTAGTGGAGCTGAACTGGCTAGGCTGCTCATTGGCTAACACAGCTAGCGACTATCGCCGAATTTCACAGCGAACTGAGAGCGCTCGTGCCCCATACACCGCGCGACCCCGAGCGTCTCAGCAGCAGGTCTGTAATCCCCGAATGATCCGATAGGAAACAGTAGGGGTTCACACCAAACATTTATTTTACCCTTTTTCTCCTCCTCTTTAACGCTGCTGACACCGCACCCCTATCACGCTCCCAACCACACAGAGTCACGGTGTCAGCCAACCATACTAATTCAACCCGCCCCACAGAACACACATCAACTTCACTGTGGCTAACATTAACATAACACAACATGAGAATCAAACACATAGGAACTAGCAGAACGATAGAAAATACAGACAACACAATACCCAGAATGCACCTGGCTCACAACCCCAGCCAGGTCATTACACAGCCCCCCCCCAAGAGGTTCAGTGTCCTCACAACCTTAACTGTCCACTATGTAGTCCAGCAAATGTTCAGGCCGGCGTCGAGTACGCTTCGGCCTTGACTGGAAATCCACGGCACCCCCATTTGGGCCAGGCGTAGGGAGCAAGGAGTCCCCAGGCTGCACGCCAGTCCGTGGGTCAGTGGCAAGCGGATGGTACGGCGCCAGCCGGTCCTTGTGTAGCACCACCCGCCTTCCCCGCCCTGGCATCCGGACTCGGAAGACCACCTCTGATAGCTGTTCCAGGATCTCGCCCGGGCCTTGCCAGTGACTCATGAGCTTGGGGGTCAGCCCCCGCTTCCTCTGAGGGCAGAACACCCAAACCCGATCTCCGGCCCCTAGCAGGGGACCGTGCGCACGGGTATCGTACGCCCACTTCTGGCGAGCCCCAGCTCCCTCCAACATCCGCCTTGCCAGCTGATGCACCATGTGCAACCGCTCCCTGAGCCGCTGGTAGTAGTCCATCTCTGGCTCAGGGGGCGCCCCGAACACCAAGTCCACCGGGGTTCGGAGCTCCCTTCCGAACATTAACGCTGCAGGAGTACACTGACTTGACTCCTGCACTGCTGTCCGATACGCCCACAAGTGTGGGGCAGGTGTTGATCCCAGTCCCTCTGATGCTGGCTGGTCAGGATGGCCAGCTGGGTGGCCAGCGTGCGGTTGAACCGCTCAACCAGACCATCGCTCTAAGGATGAAGGGGGGTGGTCCTCGTTCTTCTCACCCCCAGCCTCCGACACACTTCTCCCAACACCTGGCTCTCAAAATTTCTCCCTTGGTCACTATGGAGCTCCTCCGGTACACCAAACCGCTTGAACATCTCGTCCACCAGGGTCTGCGCCGTCGTCGCCGCACTCTGATCTGGCACCGCGTACACCTCTGGCCACTTTGAAAAATAATCCATCGCGACCAGGACATACCGGTTGCCGGCATCAGTGACAGGGAACGGACCCAGGATGTCCACTCCAATCCGCTCCATGGGCGCCCAGACTAGGTATTGCTGCAATGGGGCATGGGAGCGCTGGCTGGGACCCTTCTGTGCCGTGCAGTCGTCACAGCAGTGAACATGGATCTCTACGTCCTGACGACACCCCGGCCAGTAGAACCGCCGTCTCAACCGCCGCAACGTCTTGCCATTCCCAAAATGACCAGTACCTGCAGCCCCATGAACCCAGCGGAGGACCTCAGGCCGCAAGGCCCGGGGAACCAGGAGCTGGAGTATGTCGCCTACCCCGTCTGGCGCTCGCCACCGCCGGTAGATTACACCGCCATGGAGCTCCAGGTTGTTCCACTGGGAGTACAGTGACTTCGTCTCGGGCCCCTGGGAAGACACGGCAGACCGGTCTGGCCATGTCCCCGCCTCCATCCAGTCCCTCACCGTCCCCAGCGCTGGATCGCTCACCTGGTGCTGCTGCAGCTCCGCCGCGGTGAAAGGCTCTTGCCCTTCATGCTCACCCTCGGGTTCTGCTGCTGCCGATGTCGGACCTCAGTCGAGCTCCTCCAGGCGCCTGCAGCGCCGGCACTCATCCGCAGAACAGGGGCGCCTAGACAGAGCATCGGCGTTAGCGTGCTGCCGCCCTGGTCGGTGCTGGGCCTCGAAGTCGTACTCCTGCAGTATTTCCAGCCACCAGGCCACCTGACCCTCCGGCTGGCGGAAGTTCAGCATCCAGGTTAGGCTGGCGTGGTCGGTCCTGAGCAGGAACTTAGTGCCCAGGAGGTAGGGTCGGAAATGACGAACCGCCAGGACCACAGCCAACAGCTCACGCCGGGTAACACAGTAATTCCTCTCGGCCCGGCTGAGGCTGCAGCTGTAGTATGCCACCACCCGCTCCCCAGTCTCTCCCCTCTGGGAGAGCACCGCTCCGACCCCCACGTTGCTGGCATCAGTGTCCAAAAGGAAAGGCTGGCCGGGGTCAGGATACGCCAAGACTGGGGCACTCACAAGGGCAGTCTTCAGCTGTTCGAAAGCCGCTGCACAGTCCTCAGCCCAACCGAACCGCCGACCCTTGTTGGTCAACTAATGCAAAGGGCTAGCGACGGTGGCAAAGTCTTTTACAAACCTCCTATAATAGGAGGCCAGCCCCAGGAAGCTTCGTAGCTCGGCGACGTTCGATGGGGGAGGCCAGTCCCCCACAGCATCCACCTTCTCTGGGTCAGTAGCCACCCCTTTCTCGCTCACCACATGTCCCAGGAACTTCACCTGGCGAGCGAGAAGGTCGCACTTGGCCGGGTTCAGCTTTAGTCCGGCCCCCCGGATGGCGGTCAGGACCTCTCGCAGGTTGGCAACAGCCTGTTCAAAGTCCTTGGCATGAGTCAGCAGGTCATCCAAATAGACCACGCAGCGGGCACGGGGAATGTCTTTGAGGACCCTTTCCATTAACCTTTCAAACGTGGCTGGTGCATTGCATAGTCCGAAAGGCATCACCCTAAACTGCCACAGTCCTTGCCCTATGGTGAATGCAGTCTTGGGCCGTGCCTCAGTAGCAAGCTCCACCTGCCAGTACCCACTGCGGAGGTCTAGCGAGCTGAACCAACTGGACCCAGCGATGTAGTCCAGTGCATCATCGATGCGAGGTAGCGGGTAAGAGTCCTTGCGGGTGACCGCGTTCAGACGCCTGTAGTCCACACAAGGGCCCCACCCCCCTGTTTTCTTCCGCACCATAACCACAGGTGCGGCCCATGGACTATCCGAGGGTTCAATGACACCATTAGCGGCCATCTCTTTTATCAGTTCCTCGGCAGCTTGGCGTTTGGCGAGGGGCAGGCGGTGGGGCCGCAGCCGGATAGGAGTAGCTGCTCCAGTGTAGTGCTGTAGCTTAGCAGCCGTCCTGCCAGGAAGCTGTGGTGTGGCCCCAGGAGTCCCCTCCGGCCGCGGGGATAGCAGGGGGCGGCTGTTCCGGGGAGCGCTGCGGCCCTCCGGCCGCCTCAGCTCGGGTCTTCTCCGCTGGGTCTCGTTAGCCATGCTTTCCAGGAGCGAGCAGTTGTCTCGGATTAGACGCTCTAATTCGCCTATGGCCGGCTCCATAGTGTCTGCTAGACACTCAGCGATCCCACTTCTGACACCAATTGTAACGACCGCGGGTTAGTGGAGCTGAACTGGCTAGGCTGCTCGTTGGCTAACACAGCTAGCGACTATCGCCGAATTTCACAGCGAACTGAGAGCGCTCGTGCCCCATACACCGCGTGACCCCGAGCGTCTCAGCAGCAGGTCTGTAATCCCCGAATGATCCGATAGGAAACAGTAGGGGTTCACACCAAACATTTATTTTACCCTTTTTCTCCTCCTCTTTAACGCTGCTGACACCGCACCCCTATCACGCTCCCACCACACAGAGTCACGGTGTCAGCCAACCATACTAATTCAACCCGCCCCACAGAACACACATCAACTTCACTGTGGCTAACATTAACATAACACAACATGAGAATCAAACACAAAGGAACTAGCAGAACGATAGAAAATACAGACAACACAATACCCAGAATGCACCTGGCTCACAACCCCAGCCAGGTCATTACAATATAATTGAGGGAGTTTTCATGTCCATGAGATTTATCTCGCAAACATGCTTATTAAAATAAAATTTTAAAAGTCTTCAGTGTTCTTCATGATCTTTACAAATTCCATAGTTAATTATTATGGAAATAATCATTTATTTATAAAAATTTACTAGATATCCCTAAAATGTCAACTAAATAACCGTCCGAAATGAATTGCAACCACAATCTCATTACCTAAAAAAACATTTTAAAAACTTATTCAAAAACAGTTTTAATTATATTATTTACATTAAGTTGAGGTAATTTTGAACAATGTGTCTTTTTGGGCAATATGTCACATTTTCAATAGAAATTGATAAATTGAATATGTGTCCGAGAAGTCGCTGTCATCTAAGTTACCCATAGCAAATACACCCCTCAAGGAAGAGTGTGTTTTCCAAATCACATGACCTGCTCCACATGATGTCATTTCCTCCTGAAGAGAAAACTAGCAAGACTGCAAGGTATGTTCTCCCTCCACATTTTCAGTTATTTCACCTAAAGTAGTGCTTGGGGCAAATGTGTACTTATCATATGTCAACAATGTTACTACAATGAATTCATAAATAACTTTGAATTTCAATTTTACTCAGTTGTACATATAATATTTAGAAGGACCTCTCTGTAAAATGCCATGTGGTGTCTGGTGCTAGGCAACCATTTTGATTTTATCCCTAAAAACAGCAAAAATGTCAACTAGGTTACCAGTCACCTATGTTACTCTGCAAAGGTAACTTAGTTGACCAAGAGTAACATAGTTGACATTCATGACATGTTCTTATAGTTTTCAGGAGTTCATTTAATATTCTAATTGTACAGTAACTATAAAATACTTTGCAATAAATATTATAAAAGTAAACTTGTTTTCAGGCAAATGCCACGATTATCCGCTGCCGAAAAGCAGCGCCGTTACCGTGCACGGCGAGATGCTGATCCTGCAAAAAGGGAGGCATACTTGGCAAAAGGCCGGCAGAAATGGAGAGAAAAGAGGGAGCAAGGTGCATACTATAAGCCCATATCTGAACAGAGTGAGAGGGAAAAACGTGCAAAGAGAAAGGCCTGGAGAAGAGCCCAGGAACAGAGCAGACGCAGAAAGAAACAGGCTTCTGCTATTGTTACCCCACCACTGAGTCCTGACAGCGAGGAACAACCAGTTCCACAACCAGGAAGGTTAGAAGGTTATGTAGAAAGAACCTCAAACAGAACTATGTAGGCAGGCTATGTAGAAAGTACCTTAAACAGAACAATGTCTCATGAAAAAGTACTTGTTAGATTATAATGTTAGATTAAAATGCAAAATTACATGGTGGCATGGTGACAATTAATTTCAAATGCTTTAAGTGACACCTGCAATGTTAAAAAATAATTTAAAAATTTCTTCATGTAATTTCAGACAGAGAATACAAGGAAGAAGGACTAGAAGAAGACGGTACCAGAAAATATACATTGAGAATCACAAACTCAAGGAAAAGCTTAAAGCTCAAACAAAAACATCAGACAAATACCGTAAGCGCTATGAACGGCTACTGTGCAGCGTCGACTCTCCTAGGAAAAGAACAAAAAGGATGCTTGGAACAAGTCCAGTCAGTAATGATGTGCGGATTCACCAGGTCATCACGCAAGCACCAGGGAAACTGACATACCGTGATGTGAGCTGCCTGTGTTCAACAAGGCAGATTCTGCAATGTCAGTGTTACCAAGCTCAGGCCTTCGACTTCAAAGTCAACTCTGCTGTTCCTGCATTGCACCAAGAACAACCAGACCTTGAAGTACAGTGGGATAGAGATGACATTGTTGGTCAGTGGTGTGTCATCAGATATGACGATGAGGTTTACCCTGGAACCATTGTTGAAGTGAGTGAGACACATGTTCATGTTAAGTGCATGCACAGAGTGGGACACAATCGTTACTACTGGCCAATGCGAGAGGATGCGCTCTGGTATCCATTTGAGGATGTGCTCAGGTTGATTCCTGCCCCACAGCACGTGACAGCACGTCATGTTGAAATAAAAAGAGATGTGTGGGAAGATATTGCCAAATCATATCTTCATGGCTAAGGACATGCGCACACACACACACACACACACGCTAACAAACACGTGGCACAAGCACACGGTCAAGCACACACACATATAGACACCAGACGTGTATAGTCCAGGTGCCAGAAAGTAAAAATCCTGCCATGTTTTTGGATCTGCCTCTACATCTAGAACAGGTGTTTTCACTAACGAGCTCATACCTGGTAGAGGAGCTGGTTTAGTGATGGTTGGAACAGCTGCTGGACAGGATTTCTACTTTCTGGCACCTGGACTATACACCTCTGATATACACACACGCACAGATAAAGACACACACACACATGCACACAAACAAACACACACACACACTCAAAGATTACTTGATTGAGCTTGACAAAGTCATTGAAAAACAAACCATAATTGGCCATGTTCTTGGGTTAGAAAATGGGGAGTGTGTTCTGTCTCCACCGGTTTCATGGGTGCCAGGAAGTTGGAGGGTATGCCAATGTTTTACTTGGGTTCTGACATATGAATGTTTTTGAGATACAACAGTTTGCACAATTAAAATTTTGATCCAATGCAGCACACTTATTCTGTTAACCAACAGAATAAAACACTATTTGGTTATTGTTACTTATTGCAGTGCACTATAATTTTTTGTTCAATACAATGCACTACTGTATTTCATTCCACAAACAAGATTTTCAAAATGTTTACATGGTGGAATTTTTGTGTAAGTGCTGTTTTTGATACTTTTGTTGTTGTTGTTTTCTATGTTAGGATCTCTTGCTTATGATATATGTGCTTGTTAATAAAGTTGTGATTGATCCTTGTAAACTGATATGTGTCTGTATTTCTCCTTTATGTCATGAAATATTCAACAGCTCTTGATTAAATGCAGTAAAAGATTAGCTAACATATAATAATTGATATAGTTTAGGATTGTTTTTGTTAAATACATCACCCTACTTTGTCATGTCCAGTCAACTATGTTACTTTTGTCAACTATGATACTGGGCTGTCAATTAAGTTACCATTATGTTTTTTAAAAAATATATGTATTTCAATGGTTCCCTAATCTCCAAGTAAATATTTAGAAACTGAGTAGCTGTCAAATATATACCTCAGCATAATTTCATCAAGAAAATTATCATGAATCAAGCAGTTTGGAAACAAAATATACAGACCGGTTACTTCAGTACTTGAAATTTGGGGTTTCAATTGAACAAAATGTGTATTTTCTTAATTAATTGGGTATTTTAATTGAAAAGGTAGGTAAATAGACACATATTCTTCCAAGAGTAATGATTTTTTTAAATGTCTGACATTTACTTAAAGTTAAAACTTATAGGTTTTGTCCGTAACATAGTTGACCAAATAATGAGTAAACTTCTTGTTTTTAAAACTAAATATCTGAAATCAATTATGCCTGAGCTTGGCAATGACTAAAAACAAAATATTTCAGGGATGATTTATCAGGGAAGATAATAATATTTTGTAAATAAATATATTTTTTCCCAGAATTATTCAAACTCAAAATCTCCCACAATTCTATATTGACTCAGATCATTATGGAGTTGGGCCCATTCAACTGGAATCCCGAGTTATTGTCCAAGGTGCAGAGACCAAGTGAAACAGTAAAATGCATAGTTGCAGGTAGCAAAAGCATAAGTTAGGTCATTTAAGGCAAGTCATACCAGTGAGGGGGGGGGGTGTTTTGTTCAGCCAAATTTAACGCAAGTCAGCCACATTAAGGTACAGAGGCCATGAATGTACAGCACTTGTTTTGTAGGCACCTCTTTCCTGTGTGGGTTGGTGTTTTGTTGAAAGATTGCAATTGAGGCAATGTGCATGTGGTTGAGATCAGACTCACTAATTATGATTGGCATTAACGATTTGTGTGTAAACATCGGCAAGCAATAGTCTTTGTAGTGACAGGCTTTGTATTTGGTTTAATTTGGATTTCCTCCTACTCATCCCTACTCTGTTTCAAGTGCACACACCAGAGGGTGCAGTATCTTATGAAGGTAAAACAGTAGCAAAACTCGAGAGCTTGCTAATTTGAATGTGAGAACTTGTAAAATTAATATTTGTATTTGTAAGTTGAAATTTATACTCACAGCTCTGATGTGAAAAGCTGCATCTATCGATTTGCACACACAGACAATACTCAGAACACCTGTGTTTTGAATTCGAAGTTGCAGATTAATAGTTAAAAAATGTGTAAAGTGTCATTCACATAAACAAAATGACAGGCACAATTGTGTACTACACATTTATCTTTGCGCTTTACTTCAGTTTCGCTGTACAACCACAAGTCGGCACTCACAACCTCTCAGATCTGGTAGTACAACCTCAAATCCTAGCGCTTTGACTTTTGCTACTCCTTTTGTGATATTCCTGTAGCAAAACTCACTCGTGCACTTGTAAATGCAAACTTGAGAGAGCAGAGTCGGGGGAGGGGCTGGGGTGGGAATGAAGTCATTTTATTGGACGATGCCTCACCAATGAACAACACCAGCCACAATGCAAACATTTGTATGCATATTGTATCAGCTATTTTTTTAAAACGCTTGGAAAATATTTTTATGAAATATCATTAGTTTTACTGGTTTTTATATATCAGTAAAAGCGCAGCAATGTCGTCACTACACAGAGGAGCTCGCGCCGTTTCGGTGGTGGTGGTGGTCGTCGTCGATTGATCGCGATGGCTGAATCGAACAATCCGAGGGTAAGTTTTTATTTTTTAATATTGTAACAGTTCTCTTGAGAGAGAGCCGCAAATGACACACTCACACACAAGTTATGCTCCTTGAACCAGTAGTGGAACCGGCCAGGTTTTATTGTTTGTTTTTACCAGCCTTTAAAAAGGCCAACCTGTTACCAGTGCGCCCCCTAGAGACTAGGATGCACACAAGCATAACCCTGTGAGCAAGCATGATAATAGAGGCCAGACCCACCGAGTTATCATTTGCCATACCTGTTACATCCATGGTGAGTCTGGACATCCATCATCAGCTTGCTCATACAACACAACACAACACAAAGAACAGCTTGCTCTTTTACCTGCAAGCCCAGAACATGCACACATAATGAGCAAAACTCCAGCATAATCCCTGTTCCCATGATGCACCTCCCACAACAGCCAATGAGAGCTCCCACAGAACCATTACAATATTTTTCTATACATTCAGTATTGTTAGTCAGAGACTGTTATATATAACTGCAAAGTTAAAATATATAAGTGCCTTCTCATGTATTTTTAGTTAATTAAATTGTTAAATAAATGTACAATGTTTATTATGTTTATGAAAATGACATATCAAAAGACAAATTCAGTGTTTGCAAACAGTGTTTTTTTTAATGGGCAGAGCCTGTGGCAGAAAGTGACAGTTTGCAAGTATTAGTCTATGGAAGAAATTAAATTAAATTAAATTAAAAAATAATTAAAGAAAAGGTTAATTTGACTTTAAATTTTAAAATTCTAACTATTTGCGCAATTACAAGATTTCATCTGACAATTCAGAAAAGGAAAAACTACTCGTCATTCTCTCTTTTGCACTTCAGCTCAGAATCTTGAATTTATATCACATTCTTCTGTTTTTTTAATCCCACATTTCTAAATTTACAAACTCACTATTGTTGGGTTATACAGAGAAAAAAAAACAGAATTGTGAGATAAAGTAGGTGAATGTTACGTAAAATGATATAGGTTTAAATAATATTACATGCTGTAACTGTAGGGCTAATACACAAGTAAAATCCATGGAATAAGAGAAAAAATGTATTGCTGTGCCTTTAATCGGCATTAAAAAAGCACTGTTTGCAAACACTGAATTTGTCTTTTGATGACAGCTCATGGATGGGCCCTAATGGGGTTCTTTCCTGCAACTATTGATTACTAGCTTTACATCTAGATTACATCTTTACCACATCACACCAACAGATTGCTTATCAACAGAAATAAAAAGACATTACTGAACCTTGAATTGCAACCTTGCATGTGATAGAACACAAATATATAAAAATGTTAAAATTTTTCCCCATAATTAAAAAAAACTATATAAATATGAACACTTGACTAAGAAGGGGGCTTTGGGTACACAATTCCTTACCTTTGCATTTCTTGTTGAACTGTGTTTGGCCTACTGACAGCCTGGCCAACCCCAAAGGAAGCACTGGTACCAGGTTGAGGTGCCACGGTGGGAGAACTGTTGGAATTCCCCTGTGCTTGAGGATTGCTATGCTTTTGGATGCAGCTAAGCAGATTCCTTACAGCACTTTCTATTTCTGAATTCGGCTCCTGTAAAAAGAAAACATAAGTGCATCCACATTAAATGCAACAACAACAATAATAATAACAATAAATTTAATTATTAGCAAGAAGTGACCCACCCCACACGAATGGTACAGTGTAATGATTCTATTACAAAAAAGTTGGTCACGAAGTATCTTGTCTTGTTTTTTTATCAGTACTCACGGTGGGATGTTTAAAAACACTGATCATTAAAATGCAGATATTTTTCTTATTTTTCAGAATCTTTCATGTTATCTTGAAAAACATGCTTAATGCATTGTAAAAACTGTCATTTTCATAAACATAATAAACATTTAGGCAATTATTGTACTATGTACATTTATTTAACAATTTAATTAACTAAAAATACATGAGAAGGCACTTATATATTTTAACTTTGCAGTTATATATAACAGTCTCTGACTAACAATACTGAATGTATAGAAAAATATAAAAAAATAGTTCATACATATGCATACAAATGTTTGCATTGTGGCTGGCGTTGTTCATTGGTGAGGCATCGACTAATAAAATGACTTAATTCCCACCCCAGCCCCTCCCCCGACTCTGCTCTCTCAAGTTTGCATTTACAAGTGCACGAGTGAGTTTTGCTACTGGAATATCGCAAAAGGAGTAGCAAAAGTCAAAGCGCTAGGATTTGAGGTTGTACTGCCAGATCTGAGAGGTTGTGAGTGCCGACTTGTGGTTGTACAGCGAAACTGAAGTAAAGCGCAAAGATAAATGTGTAGTACACAATTGTGCCTGTCATTTTGTTTATGTGAATGACACTTTACATATTTGTAACTATTAATCTGCAACTTCGAATTCAAAACACAGGTGTTCTGAGTATTGTCTGTGTGTGCAAATCGATAGATGCAGCTTTTCACATCAGAGCTGTGAGTATAAATTTCAACTTACAAATACAAATATTAATTTTACAAGTTCTCACATTCAAATTAGCAAGCACTCGAGTTTTGCTACTGTTTTACCTTCATAGTATCTGTCCTGTCGCGCATGCACAGTCAGTCAATCATTTGTATTGCCAAAGTAGCATCTCTCCAAACTTGATAGGCTTGTATAAAAACCTGTAGGGCAAGATACTGGTCAGAAATGTGAAGGATAGTGTGTTCAGGTCGATGTTTAACACATGGATCTCAAGAACGATCCAGGTGGGTGCAGGTCATTAAAAATCCTGACGCATAGTAGACAGCTACTCATATCATGCTCGATGTCCAATACGCTCAAATGATGTGTAATGTGACACAGCCTAAACATCATCAATCAAAATAAAAGCTCGACATAAGATCTGATGTGGGAGCATTTATTTTTTAAAGTTCCGGCGCCCAACCAAGAACGGCTCTGTAACCCACCAGCTAAAAAACAATGTTTAAACTAAAAATTTTACACATAGCTCCTTTAAGCCCTTTATACAAACTTGTGGAGAACCTTGTTAACATATGTACCAACAAAATGACTTAAAATTAGACAAACATACCTGTAGGTCTTGGAGGGGTCTCAAAACCTTTGTTAGGTATAGGGGAAGAAACCCATGGAGTAAATGAGAAATCACCATGTCTTTTCTTCCCCCTCCCATTTGTCTCACTGTCAGATTCTGTGTCACCAAACATGTGCCTAAAAAAACAAAAAGAACCACAGTCAAGCCTAGTGTTACGTCAACGGAGGCGGGGACAGACAGGTGCGATCCATCCGGAAGCAATTAAGCTCCTTTTAAAAGGAAGACAAGCCAGTCCTACGATGCAAAGTATTGCGCTGATGATTCAAAGCCTTAATGAGCACTTCTCTTGTCCTCCGTCTTCCCGATTACCCGTATCCTGCCTGTTAGCCCCGTGTTTGCTCCTTACCTTTGTGCTTTCCCTCCTCAGTCCAGATCCTGTCCCTGACCTACCTGTCCCGTCGAGTCCGACATCTCTCGTCCGCCCTCACCTCTGTGTTCCCGTCTGGTGTTTCTTCGTCGGACTGATCTCCCCGGTGACGACCTCTGCTTCTGGACATTGACTATGAGTACTGCATGCCGTTCCCCATCCTACCTGCCAGCTCTGTCGGAGCAGGGGCTTTGCCCTTTCCCTCTCTCGCACCGGGAACATCAGAGCTGCGGCTCATCTGCCACCTGCCTTCTCCCCTCGCTACCTTCTCCTTGTAACCTGTTTCGGTTCCTCATTAAACTTCGGTTTGCCCTGCATACCTGGATCCCTGTCTCTTTCCCTGGCAATCCGTGACAGAATACTTCGCCGCATAATGGATCCACCAGGGAACCTGGAGACCAGAGTCACCGCCATGGAGCAACTGCTTGCCGCTCGCTCTACCCAAGTGCATCTTCCTGACTCTCCTCCATGTCCTGCAGCTTCCCTAACCATTGCACTTCGCCAAAAGGTACGACAGCAATCCTGATCAATGCAAAGGTTTCCTTATGCAATGTGGCATCTATGTGGAGGAACACCCAGAGATGTTCACCTCCCCAGGGGCTGACGTACGGTTTACCATCTCCCTACTTACAGGCAGAGATTGCGAATGTACCACGGCTCTATGGATAGATAATAGCCCCCTGTTACACTCAGGCAGGGAGTTTCATCAAGCGCTAAGGGAGATATTCGATCATCCAGCAGTGGGAAAACGACCTGGGTTTAGGCTGTTGGAGTGCCGACAGGGAAACCGGTCAGCTGCTGAATTCTCTCTTGAATTCCGCACCATCGCAGCCAGCCTAAGGTGGCCGGATGACTGCCTGCAAACTATCTTCCTCCGAGCGCTGAACCACGATCTACAGGATGAGCTGTCTGGAAGAGGAGAAGCCCCTTCGTTCGATGAATTGGTTCGCCAGGCTGTCCGACTGGACAACACGGTGAGGGATCGCCGGCGCCGAAGACAGGCGGAAAGAGAGGCGGAAAGATTATAATCATTAAATTGTCTATACTTAACAAGAAGTTATGTATTGTTAGTATATATGGTCCAAATGTTGATAACCCTTCATTCTTCCACGTTTTCTTTACCGCACTCTCTGAACACCTAGATAGCGCACTCGTTCTTGGGGGCGATCTCAATTTCGCACTAAATAAAGAAATGGATAGGCTCAGTACAGCTGCTCAGCGCAATTGGGAATCCATAAATATAGTTAAGCAGTACATGAGTGACTATGGTCTTCGTGATGCATGGCGTTCTCTTCACCCCAACCGTAGGGAATATACTTTCTTCTCACACGTCCATCACTCTTACTCTCGTCTGGATTATTTCCTAATCAGTAGCTCACTGCTGAGTGACATTTCAGACACTGAGATACACCCTATAGCTGTCAGCGATCATGCTCCTGTATCTTTAACCCTAATAAATAAGAAAGCCATTCCACCAATTAGAAACTGGAGATTTAATACATCATTGCTTAAAGATGGAGATTTTATTAACTATTTCAAAAAAGAGTGGGCTTTATATTTAGACTATAATGACCTGCCTGGAACATCAGCATCTGTTCTCTGGGAAGCAGGCAAAGCTGTGATGAGAGGTAAAATAATCTCATTCTCATCACATAAAAAGAAAAGAGAAAACAAGTATATTCAGGAATTAGAAGAAAACATCAAATCCTTAGAAGAAGCTTATGTATCATCCCAGGAACAGGAAATGCTGAATAAAATACGTAAAGCAAAATTAGAATTAAATGAAATTATTCATAAAAAAACACAATTCTTAGCACAAAGACTTCGCTGGCAAAATTATGAATATGGTAATAAATCAGGTAGATTTTTAGCTAACCAGTTAAAAATAAATAAAGAAAAAACAACTATATGTGCTGTTAAAGACTCAACTGGGGATACAGTATATGACCCTGAAAGAATAAACAACACTTTCAGGGACTTTTACAAATCTTTATACTTACCACAGATAAACCCATCTAAAGACGAAATTGATCAGTTTCTTGATAGTATAACCCTTCCGAAATTATCAGATAATCAAACGATAGAACTGGATTCTCTGCTGACACCAGGTGAACTCCAGGAAGCTTTGAACAGTATGCCCAATAATAAGGCTCCAGGCCCAGATGGATTTCCAGTAGAATTCTATAAAGAATTCTGGACAATTCTGTCACCAACATTCTACAGAATGTTGCAGGAAACCAAGGAAAATGGTAGACTACCACCAAATATGAATTCTGCCAACATTAGTCTCTTGCTAAAACCAGGCAAAGACCCTATATTGCCTACCAGCTATCGTCCAATATCACTTATTAATGTTGACCTTAAAATAATCTGCAAAGCTCTCTCAAAAAGAATAGAGAAGATAACCCCTCACATAATTCATCCTGACCAAACTGGTTTCATAAAAGGGAGGCACTCATCAACAAACACACGTAGATTACTCAATCTGATAGACTATTCGTGCAATAAAAACCTTCAAATCATAATATTGTCTCTAGATGCAGAAAAAGCATTCGATAGAGTTAGTTGGAGTTTTTTATTTGCAACATTACACAAATTTGGTTTTGGAACCTCTTTCATAAACTGGTTAAAAATATTATATAGTTCCCCAACAGCATGTGTTAGGACGAATGACCAAACATCCTCTAGCTTCTGTCTCAAGAGGGGCACCAGGCAGGGATGCCCTCTCTCCCCCTCACTGTTTGCAATTTTTATTGAACCACTAGCAGCAGCAATTAGACAGGCTATAGTGATTAAAGGCATCAAATGCAAGAATGTGGAACATAAGGTCAGTCTTTATGCGGATGATGTGTTACTTTTTCTCCAGCATTCACAAACCACTCTCTCTGAGGTAATTACATTAATAAACTCTTTCTCAAGAGTCTCAGATTATTCAATAAACTGGTTAAAATCTACAGTTCTTCCAATTAACTGCTCCTTTCAGAACTCTTCCTCCACTCCACTGCAATCTGGGGATATTAAATATTTAGGTATTAATGTTTCACCTAGGCTGGCAGACTTAACTAAATTAAACCACATCCCACTTTTAAAGAAGGTAGAGGATGAGCTGGTTAGATGGAAGTCCCTGCCCATATCACTCATGGGAAGGGTTGCATCAATAAAAATGATGGTGTTACCAAGAATTAATTATTTATTTGCAATGATTCCAAGTAAACCATCACCTGACTGGTTTAGATCTCTGGACTCCGCCATCTCTAAATTCCTTTGGAAAGATAAACCACCGCGTATTAGCCTAAAAACGCTGCAAAGGACCAAGGACAAAGGAGGACTAGATCTGCCTAACTTTCACCACTACTTCTTAGCCAACAGGCTTCAAAACATCTCAGGATGGCTAAAACATACCTTCTTAGATGAACCTTGGCTAGACGTAGAACAGGCTCTATGCAATAACATAGACATTTCGGATCTACCATTCATTAGCTCAAACATTAAACGATATGAATGCTTCAAAAGCATCAGTATCAGCTCTTCTCTGACAGCATGGTGGGAGTTTCTTAAAATGACTGAGTCTTCATTAATCCCATGCAAACGTACTCCCATCTGGAACAACCCTGACATACTACTAAACAATAATATGATAAATTTCCCGGATTGGAGTTGTAAAGGTATTAAATACTTGGAACATATATTTGAAGAAATAGACTTTATCCCCTTTGACTTATTAGTTAAAAGACATGGGATTAACAAGAATAGATTTTTAGAATATCAACAAGTTAAATCTATAGTAAAAAGGAAATTCAAGTCTACTCAAATCAAATTACAAATACCACCAAGGGTGGCAGAATTCCTTAATCTCAAAACCCCCAAATTACTGTCTAAAATATACAGGACACTTTCTAAAATGGATGATTCAATATCCCTTCCTATTGCAAAATGGGAGGCAGATTTATCAATCAGCTGGAACCACAATTTCTGGTCTAAGACATGCTTAAAAACCTTTGAACTGATTAGAAGTCCCAATTTACAATTAATACAATACAAAATCCTGCATAGAGTGCACTATACAGGGCATCGGATGTTCAGGATGGGTTTTACATCTTCTAACAACTGCTCACACTGTCAAGGGGATACACCTGACAATTACATCCATGCTCTTTGGTTCTGTCCACCTGTTCAGATGTTTTGGCGCAGGATTTGTGAGGACTTATCAAAGTGTCTGAAATGTACCATTCCAGCCTCTCCTTCAGTCTGCCTGTTGGGTGACTTAGATGGTGTCACTACCGAGATTAACACAACCCACATGGCTTTCACCGCTTTATGCATTGCTAAGAAGACTGTCCTCATGAACTGGAAAAATAAAAATAACCTTAATATCAACCAATATAGAGAGAGTTTGCTGGACCATATTAGTCTTGATACAGCTTCTGCCGCCACATTAGACCAATCTCTCTGGGCTCCTTTGATCAGCTCCATCACCTAGTGGCGGTGGGGGGTCGCAGGTTTGTCCCGCTTCGGTCTTTGTTGTTGGTGTGGGGGGGGGCCTATGGGCTTGGGGTGTCTGGGGGTTCCCTGGGGGGGGGGGGTTTCTGGGGGGGTTCGGCGCTGGGACTGCGGTCCTGGCCTGGATGGGACTTTGGTGGCTCTTGGGTGGCGTCTTTCTGGTGGCTGCATGCAGCGCTGCTGGGGTAGCCTGTGCCGGCGGACGTAGGGTACCAGCCTGGCGGCCGTGCTGCTCCTGGGTGGGTCCGGGGCGGGCTTGGGGTTCTGGGGGCGCTCTGCCTCCGGGCTGGGGGGGCTTGGGTCCTGGTGGGTGGGTCGCCGGGGTGTGGGCTGGCGCGTGCACTGGGGCCCGGCCCCGGCGCGGGGACCTTCGGCGCATTGGAGGGGCTGGGGGCCTCTTTAGCTGGTGGGGAGGTTGTTACCATCTGCCCGCAGGTGGTCCCTGCCTTAGGGGTATCCACTCTGCGGGGGTGGGGGGGAATCCAATAGAGTAGGAGAATGGACCCAACCTGGGTGTCTGTTGTCTTATGTAGTCTGGGAGTTGACTGAATGGTGGGGTGGGTGTAGTTTTTCCCTCTGTGGTGGGGTCTGGTTGGCTGCCCCGGGCTCTGTGGTGCCCGGTGGTGCCGCTGCTCTGGGCCCCCGGACTGGATGGGCCTCGGCTCTCCCGCCCTGGGTGGATTTCGGGGAACGGGGGTGCTTATGGGGGTCAGCGGGGGGGCTGGCTCCAGAGGGGGGGTACTTTGCCCCCCCCGATCCTTTCCTCCCCATCCCTAAATGCTTCCCTCCTCCCGCTCCGTCACCCCAACACACATATAGGGCTTTGAGGTGCAGGTGCGTCGCTGGGATGCAGGGGATTCCTCCTCTGTCCCCCCGTGGCCACCTGTGTCTCAATCACACATCACAACTTAGACACTCTCATTACTTACTCTCTCATGACACATACATTTAGGGCCTTGGGGGTGGGCACAAGGAATGGCGTCCAGAGGGCGGTCTGTTCATTCAGCCTTACCTCTGGTGCCAGTGCCCACTTCTCAATTTTAAGTTGCATATAGACATTGAGGGTTCTGGGGAGGGGCCGAGCTGACACCAGCTGCTGATTGGCAGAGGGTGGTTAGCACCATGCCCTTCCCCTGTTTTAAAGCACTTTAGAACAACACGCACCAACACCACATATGAGCGGGCGGAGGGAAGCATGGGGTCTTTTCACACCCCCGTTCTCTGTTCACCATCTGGGGCCGGGGGCTGGGAGGAGCTGGCCGTCCGGTCGGGGTCTGGGCTGGTGGGCTTCTCGGCTGCTGTGGGGTCCGGGGTGGTCTTCTTGTCCCCATGCCAGAGGAAAAAAGGGATCCATCTCCGAGGTCTGGTGGCGGATTGCCCCTCTGGGGGCGGTGGTGCCTAGATCTCGGAGTATAGAGTATATATGGGGAGTGTGAGTGTGTGTACGGCGTTCATTTCTGTGTCTTCATGTTGGGCGAATGGGTGAATATTTGTTTATGTGTGCATGAGGGTGGGAACGTATGCTTGTGTATGTGTGTGCCTGTCTGTCTATACGTATGTGTCAGGTTGGGTCTTAGACTCCACCTGAAATAACATCTCAGGCTCTATTACCCCCCGCCACACTCCCTGCTGGTGGATGAGGCCCCCGGCCGCCGATGCGTTGGTGGTTCTCGATGTCTGGGGCTGGATGCTCTGGTGTGTGCTGGCTCACTCTCGGCGGTTGCCTGCCGGGGCCTGGCCCTTCCGGCTCTGTCGGGGCCCTGGCTGGGGGGTGGGGGGTCCCTTGGATCTCTGGGCCCGGGGTCCGGTCTGCCCTGGTGTGGCCGGCCGCCGGCGGGGCCTGCGTGCTCGTCGCCACGGCCCCCTGGGGCTCCTGTGATGTGGCTGCCGGATGGCCCCCCTCCGGAGCGCTCCTCTGCCCTTTTCTCGGTGGGGGCTGCAATTGTCCCTGCGTTGGTCCTCCTGGGGTTCCCGTGCCCTGGGGGGCCTCTGGATATCTGGGGCCCGGGTCTCCCCCGTGTCGACTTCATGTCCTGGGTGGGCGGGGCTGTGGCTCCCCACACACACTACTAGACAATTACTTGGAGAAACCTTAGGAACACCAGCGCGCTGACACACAGGTGTGCACACAGGTGCTCACGGACACGTGCTCACGGACACACACTGTCTTGATTGGCTGTTGTTTCTGGGCATGGGTTGTAAGGCTGGTTGTGTGTTGTTCAACAACATTTAACGTTTGATGGTCGTTGTGATTAGTACAGATGTTGTATGTTGTCTTTCTCTTTTCAACAGACATGGAAGCAGATTATCTGTTTTGTTTTTTTTCTTGGTTTTTTTTGGTTTTTTTTGTTTTTCTTTTGTTTTTTTTTTTTTTTCTGTTTTCTTTCCATTCCTCTGTCTCCCTCTCTCTCTCTTCCCTCCTTCTCCTTTGTCCCCCCCTCCCTCTCCTTCTTTTGAGGAAGTAAATAAAAATATAAAATAAAATAAAAAATAAATAAATAAATAATAATTTAAAAAAAAAAAAAGAAAAAAATAGATACAGTCCCCCGCAGAGGGGGGGTGGAGGAGGGAATTAAAAAAAAAAAAAAAAAAAAGGAAAGAGAGCCGTGGCTCCCCCCGCAGCCGACGCCTCAGAACCCATGCAGTTGGGCCGATCTCCACTAACTGAAGCGGAGAGGCGCCGGAGAACTCAAGGGGGACTGTGCCTCTATTGCGGAGGAACGGGTCATGCCATCTCCACCTGCCCCATTCGACCCCAACATGAAGATACCTATGTTCCGGTAGGTGTTTCGTCTTTACCACTTACCTGTCTGTCTCAATTCACGGTGTCTGTGCTGTTGGGAGGAAATGGGCAAACACGTTTAGTGAAAGCTCTCATTGACAGTGGACCTGCTGGTAACTTCATAGATGTTAATTTAGCTCGCCAGTTGAACTTACCGCTCCGGAGATTGGCATATCCCATTACAGTCCAAGGGGTGACGGGAGAAAGGATGAAGGAAGGAACCATCTGTCATCGGACACACCCCTTTGTGATGCAGGTGGGAGCTTTACACATCGAGACAGCCGAAGTCTTTGTTCTACCCCAGACCAAGGATCCTTTAATTCTAGGGCTTCCATGGTTACGTAAACACAACCCTCGAATCGAGTGGAGAACCAGTGAAATCACAGCCTGGTCTGATCAGTGTCTGCAAGAATGTATGTCTCTTCCCTGTAGAGCTACAGCTGTGGAGAGTCCTGAACCGGAGAACCTCGATGTAATTCCTCAGGAATATAAAGATCACAGGGATGTGTTCAGTAAAGACAAAGCCTTCCAACTCCCTCCTCATAGAGACTGTGACTGCGCAATCGATCTACTGGAGGGTGCCACTCTTCCCCGTGGTCGATTGTATCCCATTTCTCTACAGGAGGAGGAGTCGTTGGAGATCTACATTCGGGACGGGCTTAAACAAGGCATTATTCAGCCCTCTAGCTCACCCGTGACGGTGAGATTCTTTTTTATCAAAAAGAAAGATGGTGGACTGCGACCCGTGGTGGATTACCGTTCGCTGAACGCAATTACCATTAACACTAGAAGCGCCAAGCGTCGGTCATTTGACCGCTACGACCAAAAAAAATAAAAAAACTTTGCACTCGATCAAACTCCAGGGCCCTCCTTTCATGACTTTTCCTAGAATTGTGTGTTGTATCACCCAACACCCTTAAATTTTCAAAATCGCACTGGTATAAGCTAGTTTAAAGCCATTTTGCTCATACTTGTGCAAAATTGCGGGTAGCGGCGCGTTCGGTCATGCTGTTTCCTGCTTCCAAAGCTGCCATTCTCTTCTCTTTCAGCAGATGGTGCAAGAATCATCTATACATGTGTTTTGTGTTTGTGTGCAAATGATTACTACGATCACGTCATGACATGGCAATATTATACAGAAGCAATGGTAAATGCTAACGTTTTGAAAAGTGGATAATTAATATACACATTTATGTTTCACGCCCATGTACATAACTAATATTATTCTGATAGTTTGTGTGTAGACTATGGTAAGCTCAGTATCCGATCATTCGTTTTCCTGTATGCACCAAAAATTGAAAACAGGGCTGATTTCAGCATGCATTTTTGAGGATACCCTGACATGCTCTTACTTTTCTGTATATTTCAGCAACATATTTTGTAAAAACTGATTTTTAAAACATGCTAGAATAATGTAAAAAAACACAAATTGGTAAATAGCCAGAATACTTTGGAACACAGACACAAGTGGCACAAGTGTTGGCTATATAAATGTATTAAAGTCGTTCACAAATTCCTTTCAGTTTAATAAATAGAGAGCTATTAATTATTTCTTATTGGCACATCAATTGCGAGTCGCGCTTGAGGGCGTGTTGATCGGTAGAACGCAATCAAGAAACGTATAGCCTAAGCTGATTATTTTAATTATTTCATATAAAAGCGGACGTTTGTGTTTGTTGAGAGCGGGTATATTTCAAAAAAGACACAATAAGGTTTGTAATGATATTTTCCTTAAGTGTGTCTGACTTAAACAAGCAGAGTTATTTATGTTGTTGTTGCGCACTTCAGAAAATCTGCCTTCGGAGAGAGAGAAAAAATAAAGTAGCATGTTGTGACTTATTGTGTTATTTGTGAGGTGTTATTTTTAAATTAATTTATTTATTTTGCGCATTTTTAAGTGGACAGATAAAAAATTCTGACTATGATTTTCGAGCATGTGTAACAAGCACTGACAGAAATATTGATGTTAGTTTCACGCATTCAAAAACATTTTCTAAGTCATTTCTAATATCTAACTAACATTTTCTAACATCATTTGAGGGCAATTGGCAGGTGATAATAGGCAGGTGATAATGACAGCATGGGCGGAGCTGTTGAATAACAGACGAGAAATGCTGCCATGTACACAGGCACAGTCTGAAAGATTGGCAAATGTTCAGGGAACAAAACTTTTTACATCTACCAGACATGTAAGAGATTTGTCTGTGGCAAATGCTCCAAGAATGCACCTCCCTGAGGAAAATTTACTATTTTGAAGGGAACTTGACTGGAGTTAGTCAGCAAATCAAGCTGCAAGAAAGTACTTCTCCACTGTATCAAGTCGGCAGATAGTCAGGGAACAAAACTTATGACATCTGCCGGAAATGTAAGCCAAATAAAAAGTAAGCCTTTGAAAGACGATAAAGCCACTTGTAAAACATCGGCCTACGTTGAAGGGAACTTCTGCATTCCTGAGTCATTCAAATTAACAATAGACTGTGTCACTCTGTTGAGTGGGGGTTGGGAGGTGTTACACATCGGCTATTCGGCAGACTAGGTGTTGAGCCTTGATTGTACTTTCCCCTTCCATGAGTACCACAAGGGCACCAACTGCACATGCACTGGGAAACCAAAATGTTACCTTATGTACTGTTTTAAAATTCTAATTAAGGAAAATATTAAGGAAGTATAAACTAAAAAAAAATTACTGTGTTTTACACAGTTTTCACTTTCTTCAGTGGGAAACAATCGGACGTTCACAAACAGCTCACAAACAGCTGTTTATTAGTAAATTCACCAGGCAAATGTTACAAGCAATGTAGTTAGCCTACTGAAATTTTTGGTCCCGTTTTCCTTGAGCAGCCACACACACCACTTTCCTGCTTTCCACACCAAACTTGTGCTTGGAATGCTGCCTTGTTAGGAGGGGGTTGGGATCACACATAGGCTGTTGTTCTGGACTGTCGGTCGAATGTCTCTCCAGACGAAATGGAAACACAAAACGGCGAGGCGGAGGCACAACACTCCCTGCTTGGGTAGGCTGTGTAAAGGTGTAACTGCATCTCGACACACAGGATATTTATTTTCTGACGAATTTACTGTAAATACACACTCCATACAGCTGTTGATTTACCAAAAAGAGGTTTTGTGTTTTTCGTGCTGTGATTCACTTGGTAAAAATACAGATCCTACGCTGTTTACTGTAAAAGCATACACTTCCACACGGCTTTGTTGACAAAAATCCATTGCAGCATACATCGTTTTTATAAAATGCAATGCATATTCATTCATTAACAATGTGTGCCTACATTTTTTGTTTACATTGTGGAATTAGTTTCAGCTAAGACTCATAATATAGATGGTGGAAGGCTACTCGTTATATGAATTGGTTTCGGCTAAATCATTCAAACTAACAATAGACTGTGTCACTCTTTAGAGGGGGTTGGGAGGTGTTAGATGTTGGATATTTCGCAGGCTAGGTGTTGAGCCTTGATTGTACTTTCCGCGTCCGTGATTATGACGCTATGCTGCGAGGGCACCAACTACCCATGCACTGGGAAACCTGTTAGCTTATGTACTGTTTTAAAAAATCGAAAACCTTATGAATGTATAAACCAAAAAAAGAATTACTATGTTTTACATATTCTCTGAGGTTTTCAATGGAAAACAATCAGTTATCAATCACACGCAACTGTTTATTAGGAAATTCATTACGCAAATGTCTCAAGCAACGCAGTTACTGAATATTTTTGAATGCGTGAACTAACGTCAATATCTCAGTCAGTGCTTGTTGCAAAAATACATAAATAAAATCTCACAAATAACACAATAAATCACAACACACTGAAATTTTTGATCCTGTTCTCATCGAGCGTCCGCACGCACCACTTTCTTGCTAATGTTAATGCTTTAACGTTGTCAGTATGGAAGAACGAACGAATCGATGTAATTTTCTCATATCATCCAATAGAGTGCAGTCTTCATATATTATAGATCATATAGATTATTCAGTAGGCCTATAATGCCTAAATAAATTTCTTCATCCAATTTCCTCAAAGTTCTCTGAAGTGGGTGAATCTGAATACAAAAGAAAGTTCTGACAAACCTTCACATTATCCAAGACATAAAATAAAGACTAAAAACAAATACTATGAAACTAGTCTTTTTCAGATTATTTTCTCATTCGACTCAGAGACTATCAACATAGAAATGAATGACTCACTGGCCGAACGCACCCTGATCTTATAACCAAATTATTTTCTTAGTGCAAGAGGCGCCATCTAGTGATCATTATGTGTCAGTAACAGTGTCCCTGTCTAAAGACTTGGCGGTCATTTGACCGCCCAACCTCGCTTTAAGTAGGTCAAACCAGTGCGGCACTTCTAGTGTTAAGAGAAGAGAACCCCTTCCCTTAATTCTTTCCGCTCTAGAACAACTACGCGAAGCGGTGATCTTTACCAAATTAGACCTACGCAGTGCATATAATCTGGTTAGAATATGAGCCGGTGATGAGTGGGAGACCTCTTTTGTCACCAGTAGGGGGCAGTTTGAATATTTAGTCATGCCATATGGATTAGCTAACAGCCCGTCCATATTCCAATCCTTCATGAACCATATATTTCGAGACATGCTCCATAAGTTCGTTGTGGTGTATATACAGTAGATGATATCCTGATTTACTCCCCTTCCAAGCAGGCTCACGTGCAGCATGTACGACAGGTGCTGCAGAGACTATGGGACCACCACCTGTACGCAAAAGGGGAGAAATGTGAGTTTCACCAGTCCAAGGTTAAGTTCCTAGGCTATGTCATCCAGCCAGGGGAGGTTGCTATGGATGTACAGAAAATCGATGCGATACATGAGTGGCCTCAACCTAGAACCCTTAACCCTTAAAGAACTACAGCATTTCCTGGGCTTCGCTAATTTTTATCGTAGATTCATTAGGAATTACAGTCGTATTGCTCCACCCCTCACATCTCTCAACCGAGGGAAACCTGCTCGTCTTACCTGGACACCTGAAGCGGAACTCGCTTTTTCCCGCTTGAAACATGCCTTTTGCACAGCTCCTGTCTTGACACAACCCCGACCTGATCTTCTCTTTGAAGTAGAGGTGGACGCTTCCTAAGTCGGAGTGGGAGCTGTCCTGATCCAGAGGAATCCGGAAACGGGTTGGCGTCATCCCTGCGCCTACTACTCCCGTAAGTTGACGGCAGCTGAGAGGAACTATGTGGTGGGTGATCGAGAACTATTAGCCATAAAACTAGCCCTTGAAGAATGGAGACACTGGCTTGAAGGGGCGCGACACCCCTTCATGGTATTAACTGATCACCGTAATCTGGAGTACCTCCAATCAGCAAAGCGACTCTCCTCCCGTCAAGCTCGGTGGGCGCAGTGGTTCGCCCGCTTCTCTTTTAGGGTAAGCTATCTGCCTGGCAAGAAAAATGTTAAAGCTGATGCCTTATCCCGACAGTTTGACCCCCCAGAGAACGAAGAACAAACCCATCCCATCTTAAATCCTTCTTGCTTTATCTCGTCCGTTACCTGGGGCATTGAGGAGGCAATCAAGCTGGAGAATGAGATTCGGGTGCGCCCTGCACAATGCCACCCAGGTCTGTTGTTTGTGTCTCGTTCCCACAGGACAGGATTACTGAAATGGATTCACTCACAACCTGGTACCTGCCATCCTGGAATATTGGCTACCCAGCTTCTGGTCGCCCGTCGCTATTGGTGGCCTGGATGGCGTCAGCACGTTCAAGCTTTTGTGGAGAGCTGTCCCGATTGTGCCAGGTGCAAATCCATGAATTCCAGCCCCGCTGGCCTTCTGCAACCCTTGCCTGTGCCCTCCAGACCCTGGTCACATATTGTAATGGATTTCATTACGGACCTCCCTCGCTCAGCAGGTAAAACGGTGATTCTCACCATCGTCGACCGTTTCTCGAAGATGTGTCATGTAGGAATTATTAGCTCAGGTAATTTTTTATATCTCCACCAATATGTTTGAAATTAATTAAAGTTTAATTAATTATTATTTAATGCTGATTATTAACCAATCATTGGTCGGCTCCTCCAAACTAAATTGCGGTATCCCTGTGAGCCTGTTAATGTGAGACTTAAATGGGATTCACTAATTACCAGTATCGCTTAGTAACCTGGGTTAGAAGGCTCGTCCAGCGAGCTGCATCGCCAGGTAATGTAAACGATTAGTTGCGAAGCTCCCCTCACGGCCGATGAGAGAGAGTCTCGCGATGTTTCAGGCGAGTTTGAGGTTCAGAGCGTGTAGCAAGATCGCACAGGAACTTAGTGTGAGTACTCAATGACGGAGGCTGAAGTTGTGTAAAAGACATGCATTTATTCCTAGCTAACACTACAACTAACATAAGACAGACATTACACCTAACACAAACAACAAACACGAAATAACGAAATAAAACAAACTATGTAATTATGAAATTGTGAAAGTGTGCTTCAAGCTCTGATTTGTATTTCTTCTCTGCTAGTAAGGTAGGACTCTGTCTTTGTTTACTTTCTGTCTTGGACTCAGTTGAAACTGTTGTAGTGTCTGCTAGTTTCTGTTAATCAGTAGTTTCAGGTAGCCAATCAAGTGTAGTTTCGGTCTCGCTGAAGGTGTAAATTAGGGGTGGGGCTAACTGAGTTATATTGAAGGTGAGTCCAGCTCAGTACTCAGTGTGCTTCAAGCTCTGATCTGGATTTCTTCTCTGCTAGTAAGGTAGGACTCTGTCTTTGTTTACTTTCTGTCTTGGACTCAGTTGAAACTGTTGTAGTGTCTGCTAGTTTCTTTTAATCAGTAGTTTCAGGTAGCCAATCAAGTGTAGTTTCGGTCTCGCTGAAGGTGTAAATTAGGGGTGGGGCTAACTGAGTTATATTGAAGGTGAGTCCAGCTCAGTACTCAGTGTGCTTCAAGCTCTGATTTGGATTTCTTCTCTGCTAGTAAGGTAGGACTCTGTCTTTGTTTACTTTCTGTCTTGGACTCAGTTGAAACTGTTGTAGTGTCTGCTAGTTTCTTGTGGGCTTCTCGTCTCCCCGGCTGATGTTCTTCTTCGGGCTGGCGGTTATTCTCTGCGCACCTTTGTTCTGAGGTGCTAGATTTTTATGGTCTAAAGTTCATGAATAGGGATGACCAGGAATTTGACTCCTGGCCCAATGGCTGGCCATCCATTTGGCGGGCTTTCGGAAGGGGGTCTGTATCAGTCCTTTTGGGATTTATGGCCCGACTGATTCTCCCTTTACTGATGATTTTCATTAAGCTGTTATAACTAGGGGTGCACCGATCGATCGGCGCACCGATCGATCGGCCTCGATCACGTTAATTTGAGGGGATCAGAAATCGACCATATTCCCATGAGATCCACCGATCTTAGTTATATGCTTTTAACTCTTTGGGGTCGAGTATGTCGTCGACTTTTCGCGTACTTTTCGCGTCTATTTCAGTTTATAAATATCTCGCTGAAATCTTAATGTATAATCATGAAAAAAACGCTGGCTAAATCCGTAATCTGTCTTCTTTTCAAAACGTCCATTGTCGGAAGTATTAAAGTTTTTTTAATTAGGTTAAATCGGCAAAAAAGTAAACCATGTCATCTTACTTTGTTTTACCTGCATCGGGGGCGTGTAGTACCGCTCTCACCCGAAGATCGCTATTCACATTCTAAATAGCCGCATTAGCACGTATTCAAATCGCATTCGCATGGTAATTTGATTAACAGCGCAACGGTGAAACGCGATCCAGATACATCCCCTTCAGCGCCATAAAAGGGGGTTGGGGACGTGGCCAGGTGACAATGGCTCATTCATACACATGAAAGTTGCTACATATTCAATGAAAGGAGCCAGAAATAGTTACATGAGTTAGGTTTTTCTTATTTATTTATCCAAATTAATGTTGCATCTACACCATTTAGTCATCTTCATGTAGCCAAGACTTTGGTGATCAGATATCTGGGATCAAAACAAACTGCCAGCATTGCTTACTATGTACTTTTATAATGTTTCTGCAAGTGTTCCAAACTGCATTTTGCAATGTCTATACTTTGATGTCAAATTTCAAACTTAACAAAAATCTGACATATTTACAATATATATTAAAATAAAGATGAGTGTAATGGCAAAACAAATATATAAGAAATAATTTATTTGCCATGAATTAAGTGTGATGAAATGTGTGATCATGCCCCAGTCAGTGAAAGTGTGTTTCCTACCCCTAGGCCCCAGAGGGTTAAATCAGCCTTTTCTCCCATTCCCGAGAGAGGTGCAGTGCAGGCTGCCTCCCTCCCTATTTTTTGGACAAGTGTGTCATAACAGCTATATATATATATTTTTTTTACAAAATTAGAGAAATTAAAGTCTGGAAGAAAAATATGATTTTGTAGTTTAAACAGCAATGCTCATTTATATGTTCATTTATATTTGAGGACACTACCTCATGTTTTGTGAGTATTCATATCAATTTACTCAATAAAAATGGAAACATTGAAGTAACTGTCTTTTAGTTATGAAAGAAACAAGATCGGCAAAAAAAAATCGAGATCGGCAGGTAAGGTTGCCTAAGGATCGGTGATCGTTGATCGGCCAGAAAACTGCAATCGGTGCACCCCTAGTTATAACTTTTGATACATCCACTTTTATGGTAATCACTGACCAGATTTGGAATCAGGGGTGATTAACAATCAGTTTGACACCAAACATGCCATACCAGCTTCACAGGTACATACCTCATATCATCTGTATTAATTGATTAAACAATTAATTATTTTATCTATGTGACTCATTCACATCAGTATATGATACCGGTGTTTTGGGTTCCACCTCAACAAATGTTACACTTTGTGCAGATATTACATCAAATATTCATATTACAAACAGCACATCTTATCCATAGATAGGCGTGGCCATTAGTTTGTGGTAATATCAATATAAGTTGCACATCTGGAAAGAACATATTTTGTTTGGTGTGGCTTATGCCAATTCATCTTCTCCAGAATGGATAAGATACACCTTAATTCAGTTCTTTTAACATAGCATGGTAGAACACAGAAACTTGGTAACGGTCCACCAAGATCAGATAAGGACCACAAAGGAATGTTGGAAGAGTAGGGGTGTTGTTAACAAAGAAGACTCTCTAAAAGATAGGACACATTGGTTACACTCACTTTCCAGATTCTTCTGGTATACCATGAGAACATATATACAATGGTAGCTATACCTATCTATTTATTTAAATTTATATGTGTTCGAGTGCAAAGGGGTAAAATAGGTGATACTCCGTGAACATGGTTATAAGGGTGGCACACAAAACACTAAGATTGTCTAAGGACACATACAAACATAACGTATCTGTATATTGAGACTAGTAGTCGTGAGTAAATCAATATACAGGGTATACAAAAGCCAAACTTAACCCCTTGGGACCGGCGATCCTGCCGGCGGGATCTGACAGAAATTTCGCAAAACCGTTTAAATAACTCAGCGAGTTTTTGTCATATACACATTTTAAAAATACTCTCAGAAACCTTGGACGGTCTACTTTTCAAATATATATAGGTAGAAACTAAATATATTTTTACAGCTTCGTGATACGAATTGAAAGAACAAGAGTGACTGACTTAAGCGTCTGCGTCTCGAAGCGGCTCTGATCGCCCACCCACTTGCAAATCGCGCTATTCGCATGATAATAACATGATAATCCGACAGTTAGTATTGGGTAAAGAAATATGTGAATACGCCCATTGTGACCGAAATAAACAAGAGCACATGTCTGGGTAGTGTTTACACTGATCGGCTACAATATAGCACACGGATACGTCTCTGCTGCTGAAGCTTTGCGCCAGTGTTGCCACTTTCAGCAGCGAAGCTCATACCTGTGTTCATAGCTCAGTGGGCTAAGCCTGTGTGCCTGTAATCACGTGGTCGCCGATTCAAACGCAGCGTATTTAGAACGTGAATAGCGATCTTCCGCTGAGAGCGGTCCTACACGCTCCCGACGCAAGTAAAACAAAGAAAGATGACACGATTTGCTTTTTTGCCTATTTAACCTAATTTTAAAAACGTTAATACTTCTGACAATGGAAGTTTTGAAAAGAAGACAGATAACGGATTTAGTCAGTGTTTTTTTCATGATTCTACATAATGATTTCAGCGAGATATAAACTGAAATACACGAGAAAGATACACGGTCGATGATGCCCTCGTCCCCAGAGCGTCAACAATAGTCACTGCATCATATTTATCGCTTTCTATATTTATATAGTCACAGTTTTTCATTTTTCATTCCATCTATCAATAAACTGTGAAAGGGATTTTATTGTTGCTACTTTTCTTGCGTTTCAAACTGCCTTTCCAAAGTGATGGGTGTGGGGTGCAGTGACATTCCAGACTGATGGGCCATTGACAGTATGCAAACTACTACAGGTGTGAGGACACCTATCTCATCAATATTCATTGTGAAGACCATTGACTTTGAGAAAAAGAGTGTCACTCCAAAGTTCTAACACTTTAGTAATCAAACTACATAAAATTTCAGAATGTCACTTTCACCTATGTGTAGCCAACCCCTGTGTCTATAAGCTTCAGAGCTCAAAAGTCTTACCTAGAAATGTCTATAATGTGATTTTTTACAATTTCTCAGCATGTCTGAAAATAGGTTTTTGAAAAGTATATGTTTAAAGTTGATTTTAACAAAAAATTGAATAATAACATTCTAAGAGGTCTCAGATTATTGGTGCTGAGTTTGTGCTGAATAAAAGCAAATGTATCACTTTGGGATAAATGTTTTTTAGATAGGTGAAATATTTTAAAATGTCAAGGCATGTCAGACTACCTCGAAAGTGGAAAAAAGGCCTCAGGCCCCAGGGGGTTAAATGAAATTTCCTTTAGGGTGTTCGTCTGTTGGGTGAGTGAGATGTAAGGCAGAGTGTATGTGGAGGGGGGTTGTGTGCCAAGTCAAGGGCAATAAAAGCTGGAGTGCTGGCCTCCCTTGTTATCTGTGTGTGTGTGTTCATGTGTGTAACCCCCCTTTGGTGCCTCTCGTACCAGGCTCGGCCTTGTCTCAGGCCACCTGGAATTTAGGCCCTGTGATATGTGCATGTGTGATCCTACAGTCATTCAGTAGCACTCCCAAAGCTGCCCTCAGCTATAGAACTTTCGGGTGTGTTGGAGCTCTTTTGCTTCACGGGAATACCCGAGGACATCGTGTCAGATCGAGGACCTCAATTTGCATCTCGGGTTTTCAGGGAGTTCTGCGCCAAACTCAACGTGTCCCTCAGTCTGACTTCTGCATATCATCCTCAGTCAAATGGGTTGGCGGAACAAACCAACAGGGAGATCTCCAAGGCCCTCCGCTTACTCTGCAGGAATGACCCTGCTGACTGGTCGTCTCATCTGGTGTGGGTCAAATATTCCCAGAATTCCCGGTTGAGTCCAGTGACTAAACTAACACCTTTCCAATGTGTATTAGGCTTTCAGCCTCCCTTGTTCCCCTGGGATGCTCCTCCGGGACCTGTCCCACATGTAGACGCCTGGTACCAGGAGAGCAAACAAGCCTGGCAGCGGATCCAAACAGCTCTACGCACCCAAGCTGGCCGAGTCAAGACTCATGCCGATAACCAGGATTCCCTTATCGAGTGAGACAACAAGTATGGCTGCCGACGAAGAATCTCAAGATCCCTGGATGCCGTAAGCTGTCTGCACGTTATATCGGACCGTTCCGTATACTAAAAAGAATAGGACCAGTGTCGGTGAAATTACAGTTACCACGGGTGTACCGGATCTGCCCTACCTTCCACATATCTCTCCTTAAACCTGTCAAGTACAGCCCCTTGTGTCCTGCACCCGAGCAACCTGAGGAAATGCCCCCTCCGGTGGAAGAGGAAATGTTGTCTCAAGTTTGCTCCATTCTGGACTCCCGGAGGCGTCAAGGGAGGCTGCAATACCTGATAGACTGGGAAGGTAATGGACTGGACGAACGTAGCTGGGTACCTGCATCTTCCATCTCGGAGCCGACCTTGACCAGTGCCTTCCATGTAGCACATCCTGACAAACCTTCTCCTCGACCTAGGGGTCGTGCTCTCAAGATGCAGACTCTCAAGCGTCAACGGCCTCCAGGGGGCGACCGTCAGGGAGGGGGTACTGTTACGTCAACGGGGGCGGGGACAGACAGGTGCGATCCATCCGGAAGCAATTAAGCTCCTTTTAAAATGAAGACAAGCCAGTCCTACGATGCAAAGTATTGCGCTGATGATTCAAAGCCTTACCAAGCACTTCTCTTGTCCTCCGTCTTCCCGATTACCCGTATCCTGCCTGTTAGCCCCATGTTTGCTCCTTACCTTTGTGCCTTCCCTCCTCAATCCAGATCCCGTCCCTGACCTACCTGTTCCGTCGAGTCCGACATCTCTCGTCCGCCCTCACCTCTGTGTTCTCGTCTGGTGTTTCTTTGTCGGACTGATCTCCCCAGTGACGACCTCTGCTTCTGGACAACGACTACGAGTACTGCACGCCATTCCCCATCCTACCTGCCAGCTCTGTCGGAGCAGGGGCTTTGCCCCTTCCCTCTCTCGCTCCGGGAACATCAGAGCTGCGGCTCATCTGCCACCTGCCTTCTCCCCTCGCTACTTTCTCCTTGTAACCTGTTTCAGTTCCTCATTAAACTTCGGTTTGCCCTGCATACCTGGATCCCTGTCTCTTTCCCTGGCCATCCGTGACACCTAGTTACATATTTTTAGCATGGGTAAAAAGAGCTGGCAGACTCCTTTTCCTTCTTTCATCACTTGTGCTCAACTGACGTTAATACTGCATCTAATGTTGACAAAAAATTGCTGAAACTATAAATATTCATTAGTCTAGGAATCCCTGTTTGCTTTGACTTCTGAACTATGGCAGGACTACATTGCAAAACTTATTATTAATTTTATATTAAGAATAAACAATTTATTCAGAACAAATAGATTTACTAAGACTTACACAGCAAAAATGTTTTCCAATCATGGTCCAAGACAAATTTTTCTAAATATAAGTATACTTCATAAAACCAGCAAATTTGGCTGCCAGTGTGTTAGTGTTGGCTGCCAGTTCTTTTGAAATGTTGGTGTAGCACCCTCACGGAATGACGAAGGCACGAGATAGAGTCAAAGGCGGGTTTATTCTGGTCTGAACAACCCGTGAGAACTGCTCACAAAGAAATCAAAGAAACTTCGCATTAAAACAAGTTCCTTCACCTTTCTCATACATTTGAAACAATACATTGATCACAAATAAAATATTAAAGTCCGCAAACCTCGTGAGCTGACATCCATGAGAGGCTAAATATTTTCTTATGGCTGTAGTTTCTTCTCAACATTGCCTTGTTTATTTCTTCTGTTTTTTAAACTTTTATTTCTCTTTCTTTTCAGTGGCGCAAATCTGCAGCAACGCTGTGTGGACAGCGCAAGCAAGTGTGCGCAAGCAAGAAAAAGGGTCGGGCGGAACCTTAAACCACAATAATCATTCCGTCTGTAATTCACCACTAGATGGCGGAAAAACAGTAAACAGGATTAACAGTTCAAAGAACATTAAATGCAAATGACTGTTACACTCCCACCAATCACATGTGATTAGAAAAACAGGTATTGCTAAGTAACTAATGAACAAGTTATGAATTTGGAACAGAGTGAGGTTGAGACCTTTCTTCTGCTTCTAACAAGATGACAGTCTTCTGAATGGGTCTCTCCAGGTAGACCGGCTTGGAGATACGTCTACCTTGTCTGTCAAAGGTTTGATCACTCATTAATAGTTTTACCTTTCTCACTCTTCCATCCTTCCCAGGATACACTTCAACGATCTTAGCCAACTTCCACCGATTGCGTGGGGTCCCTTCATCCTTCAGGAGTACAACATCGTTAACCTCAGCATTTCGATGCTCCTTGGTCCACTTTTGTCTACCTTGTAGATTCAAGAAATACTCCCTTTTCCATCTTGTCCAGAAGGTATTGGCAAGGAATTGAACACGACGCCACCTCTTACGGAGATAAAGATCTTCCTTAACAAACCTTCCTGGAGGTGGGGAGATGATTGTGGGCTTCATGGTTAGTATGTGGTTTGGTGTTAAAGGTTCTGGGCTTGATGGGTCACACAGTTGGTCGATTGTCAATGGTCTGCTATTAATGATTGCCATGACTTCATACAGGAATGTCCTTAAAGAGGAGCTGTCGAGTTGTTTGGCTGATTCGTCCAAGATTGATGTGAGTATGCTTCTAATGGTGCAAACTTGTCTTTCCCAGACACCACCCATGTGACTTGATGCTGGGGTGTTCATGAGAAACTCGCAGTCCAACTTTTCAAGTTTAGCTTGATCCATCTCCTTGAGCGCTTCCTCAAACTCATTTCTGGTGCCGACAAAATTTGTGCCCTGATCACACCTTATCTGTCGGACCTCACCTCTAATGGCTATGAAGGCACGCAGCGAGTTTACGAGGGAATCTGTAGATAGATCATCCAGCATCTCGATGTGTACTGCTCTTGAACACATGCATGTGATTAACAAGCCATAACGCTTCAACTCCTTGCGACCTTCCTTGATGTAAAAAGGACCGAAACAGTCCATCCCAGAGTAGGTAAATGGTGGTGTAGTTTCCTTCCGTTCCTTTGGAAGGTCTGACATCTTCTGCTGCTCTGTACACCTTCTGAGCCTTCTACACTTTGTACATCTGTAGATGTAGGATGAAACAATCTTACTGCATCCAACAATCCAGAATCCATTAGCACGTAGTGCATTCATCGTGATCCCTCGTCCTTGGTGGTAAACTTTCTCATGATGATGTTTGACGAGTAGAGTCGACACGTGACCGTTCCTCGGCAGGATTGCAGGATGCTTGACTTCCGGATGCAGAGCAGAGTGTGTTAAACGCCCTCCTACTCGAAGAATGCCTTGGTCATCAAGAACTGGACATAATTTATGCAGCTTGTTGATCTTGTCATTGGTGTGTAGGGTTTCATGATGTTGTAGGGTCTTTATTTCCTGTGCGAAAGCTTTTTCCTGAGCCATCCTTATGACTGTCCACTCTGCTTCCTTTCTCTCTTGCAGGTTGCTTACTTCGCATGATCTTCTCTTGTTATCCCTTGCTTCTTTCACATAGCACTTGAGTCTAGCAACCGCCCTGATCATTCTAGACCAGTCGGAGAACCTTTGTAGACGATCCAACAGTGACCTTTGTTCTTGTGCTTGTATTTTGTGGACCTGAACCTTCTTGACCTCTGAGTCACTGCTTGATAACTCTCCCACCTTGATTTCACCACCGGTTACAAATTTCTGCCAGAGATGATCTGGACCTCTGAACCAGTTTGAGGCTATAAGTTGCTCTGCTGTGAGACCTCTTGATGCGTGGTCCGCCGGGTTGTCTTCGGAAGCTACGTACCTCCATTGTGTTGTTTCTGTACTTTGTTTGATGCGTTCCACTCGGTTTGCAACAAATACATGAAATCTCCTAGCTTCGTTGCAGATGTATCCATTGAGAGCGCATTGAGACAATGTAATGTTGTGATAATGCGCTATATAAATAAAATTGAATTGAATTGAATTGAATGTATCCAAGTACCACCTTGGAGTCAGTCCAGTATATTTCCTCTGAGATTTCCATTTCTAATTCTTTTTTTAGCACATCACCCATGCGAACAACAACAACAGCTGCTGACAGCTCAAGTCGGGGTATGGTTGTGATCTTGGATGGTGGAACTCTGGCTCTTCCCATTACCAAAGAGCAGTGGACTTCGCCAGAGGCGCTTACCACTCTCAGGTACGTGCACATGCCATATCCGGATACACTGGCATCAGAGAAATGATGCAGTTTGTATCTTTGCACCTTGAAGTTTGGCGGAACATAGCATCTTTGAATCCTTACATCTGCAAGGTGTCTCAAGTTATATAGCCAAAACTCCCGCTGAGGTCGAAGGTCGTCAGGTAATGCTTCAAGTTTATCTCGACACATCTTTTGCAAAATCTGTTTTCCAAGCAAAATGAAAGGAGAGACAAATCCAAGCGGATCGAACACAGAGGCAACTGTGGACAGCACCCCTCTTCGGGTAAGTGGGTTCTCCTTAACAACCACTCGAAACTGGAAGTGATCGGATGCCACACACCACTGTACGCCAAGTGCTCTTTCCATGTGCAACTCACCGAGTGCCATACCTGGCTCTTTGGCTCCTGCAGCACATTCTTCCCTTGGAAGCGAAGCTAGGATTTGGGTGCTTTTGGAAATGAACTTGTGCTGCCGAAGTTTGCCCATGCTGCATAGTTTACGTGCTTCGTTGATGAGCTGTATTGCTTGGTGTTCGGTGTCGACACTTGCCAGTCCATCATCAACATAGAAGTTGGTTTTGATGAACTTGATGGTATCTTCATTAAAACTTCCTGCTCCTTCAGCTGTGAGGTGCTTAAGACCATAGTTGGCACAGCCTGGAGAGGATGCTGCAGCAAATAGGTGTACCTTCATTCGGTATACAGCGAATGGAGTTTCAAGGTCGCCATCCTTCCACCACAGGAACCTTAAGTAGTCTTGGTCTTGAGCATGAACATAAAACTGGTGGAACAAGAGTTCGATATCACACATGAAGGCTATTGGGCCTCTTCGAAAATGACACAAGTCTCCGAGCACAGTGTTTGTTAGCTCTGGACCAGTCAGGAGATGGTCATTTAGTGACGTGCCACGGAACTTGGCAGAGGCATCGAAGACGACGCGAATCTTTTCGGGTTTTTGTGGATGATACACCCCATGGTGTGGGATGTGCCAAACTGGAGTCCTATCAATGTCTTGCTCTGGGACTCTTTCAGCTTCTCCATGAGCTATTATCTCTTCCATGAACTTCTTGTAGTCCATGTAGTACTGTTTGTTCTTCTTGAGTTTCTTCTCTAAACACTTCAGGCATGCCTTGTTATCTGGAAGGTTAGGCCTTTCACTCTTGAATGGGAGTGGCATCTCATAATGACCATCTTCCTTATGCCTAATGCCCTTTTTTATCTTTGTTAGAAATCTTTGGTCTTCCTGAGAGACCTTCACACCTTCTGAAGTCCTTTCCACAAAATCGGACATTTTTAAAACCTCATTAGGAGAGAACACTTCCTTCATCTGAGTTCTGTAGACATAGGGTGTGTCCGAAATCGCGCACTTGCCTCAGTGCACTGAGATGTAGGGCGTAGTGCGCACTGCGCACTTCCTCCGGTAGTGCACACTACCATGGGTAAGTGCTGTCATAAATGGAACACTAACGTTTTGCACTTACCGGAAGTGACGGACTAGCATTTGATCGCGATTCTCCAGCGCCCCAAAATATTTGCCGTGTTTTATTTACAATGAATTTCCTTGTGGTTTTATTTGCGTGTATATAACTTATCTACGACCGCCTAACCGGCTAAAAAACTGCTAACATTTACGTGTGCGAACTCTTCTAAGCCGATATAATCGCAAACTCAAAATTATCTATAACTGTCGTCAGAGAGTGACAGGCTACACACCGAAGTATACATCAGTAAAATAATTTTATTAATGTTACATTTATATGACGCAGTTGCCTCCGAATGAGCTTGCGTGTCTGTGTTGTCCGCCATTATTTAAACTTGCGGAAAATCCCTCCCCTTCCGCTACGTAGTCAAAATGGCGTCCGTTTAGTGCGAGTAGTGTCCATCGTTCTGCACTGCGTTTTCTGGCCGTTTTCAGTGCACCATCCGGGTACTTTCAGTGCACTTAATTTTGGCTTAGTTGTCAGTGTGAACGCACTACGCCCTAAAATCGCGCACTAAAAGTGCGCAAGTGCGCGATTTCGGACACACCCCCAGTGTACCTTGTTTGTGAAGTCTGAAGAGCTCTGAACGTTGGGCACAACTTCCTTTACTATAACTTGGTGACTCACTCCAAAAGCATCTCCATAATCCAGACATGGGTTGCCATAACCCACAATACTCCATCCTAAATCAGTTCTTTATGCAAATGGCTGGTCTTCTTTTCCAGACACAACTTGGTGGGGAACAAGTGCTTGAGGACAGTTGTAGCCGATTAACAGGCCAACATCACAGCTTTGTAGAGGAGCAATCTCATCTGCAATGTGTTCGAGATGAGGCCATGCCTTGGCTGTTTCAGGTGTTGGAATGTGATCTCGATCACAGGAATAAAGTCTCTTCCATATGTTGCTGGTAGAGAAATTGAGTAGAACCCTCGTACTCGTAGACCTGACAGCTTACGACAGGAGACGACCATGTTTCTTGAAGACATGATGGTAAGCCTTAGTTGAACTAATTTGCCTTTGATGTGCAGAGCGCAGGCGGGTTCTTCCAGAATAAAAGTCGTATCGCTCTGTGTATCCAGGAGTGCATACACAAGCACTTCACGCTCAGGCTCACTTTCAGATGACACCCATACAGGAATGATGGAGGAGGTGTGAGTATCATCAATGTTTTGCGTGATTCTGTTAGAAGTTGCTTCGCTTGCATGTGTGATGTCGTCTACTGAAGTACCTGGGTTTCTTTGTCTTGTCCAATCTTGATCTGGTTTTTCTTCGTTCTCTCTTCCTTAGTGCGGTTATCATGAAGGCATGTTGGATGTCTTTTATTGCATGTATCACAGGTTTCTCTGCTTTCACAATCCTTGGAACGATGGCCAGACTTCAGACACCCAAAGCATAACTTTTTCTCTTGAGTGAAGTTTAGTCTTTCACCGATGCTCTCATTTATGAATTTCCTACACTTAAGTAGATTGTGACCTGACTTCGCACAGTACACACAGTCAGTACTAGTAGTTCATTCATTTGAGTTTGTCGCCAGGACTTTTGCTCCGTGGCTTCTTTTCTTGGGTTCTGCTCTTGATGTTTTTGCCCTTTCAAATTCAGTTGGTTTCAGAGCAAAGAGAGATGTTATGGGGTTACAAGCGATTTTGGCTTCACGTGAAATGAACTCTACAAATTGGCTGAAGCTTGGAAACATATGGCTCTCCTCTTGCACTTCCATAGCCTTTCTGTTCCACCTTGCTGTGAGCCAATCTGGAAGTTTTGCAAGCATCCTTTGATTTTCAATGCAGTCATTTAGCACTTCAAGCTATTTCATCTGTGACATAGCCGTTTCGCAGCTGCAAAGGAAATCTGCAAACTCTTGGAGTTCAATGTTGGCCTTTGAGTTTATCTTAGGCCATGCATCGAGTTTGTCTCTGTAGCATTTGGATATGAGGAAGGGATTACCATACCTCTCATCCAGAACTTCCCATGCAGCATAATATGCTGACTCTGTGCCAAGTGGAAAGTAGCCTTCTATGGCCTTCTTTGCTCCTCCACTGACATACTTTCTCAGGTAATAGGTCTTCTCTTCAGCTGGTATATTTTTTCTGTCAATCAGAGTTTGAAACGAAATCTTCCAATCATTGTATCTAATTGGATCGCCACTGAATATTGTTGGCTCTGGTACTGGAAGATGACTTGCACTGAGAGATTCTGCAAGAGCCTTGACAAGGTCATTTGTGTTAACTTGTTGTACAGGTGTCACATCTTGTGGCGAGGCATGTTGTCTGGTGTATGAGTTGCGGGTTTCAGGGTCAACTTCATCCCTTTCATCAGAGCTGTGATGAAGTAGGTCATATATTTCTTTATCTGAACATTCACCTTGTTCATACACCCGCTGTCGAGCCTTTGCTTCATTTAGCCTTTTTATTAGGGGTGCACCGATTGCAGTTTTCTGGCCGATCAACGATCACCGATCCTTAGGCAACCTTACCTGCCGATCTCGATTTTTTTTTTGCCGATCTTGTTTCTTTCATAACTAAAAGACAGTTACTTCAATGTTTCCATTTTTATTGAGTAAATTGATATGAATACTCACAAAACATGAGGTAGTGTCCTCAAATATAAATGAACATATAAATGAGCATTGCTGTTTGAACTACAAAATCATATTTTTTCTTCCAGACTTTAATTTCTCTAATTTTGTAAAAAAAAAAATATATATATATAGCTGTTATGACACACTTGTCCAAAAAATAGGGAGGGAGGCAGCCTGCACTGCACCTCTCTCGGGAATGGGAGAAAAGGCTGATTTAACCCTCTGGGGCCTAGGGGTAGGAAACACACTTTCACTGACTGGGGCATGATCACACATTTCATCACACTTAATTCATGGCAAATAAATTATTTCTTATATATTTGTTTTGCCATTACACTCATCTTTATTTTAATATATATTGTAAATATGTCAGATTTTTGTTAAGTTTGAAATTTGACATCAAAGTATAGACATTGCAAAATGCAGTTTGGAACACTTGCAGAAACATTATAAAAGTACATAGTAAGCAATGCTGGCAGTTTGTTTTAATCCCAGATATCTGATCACCAAAGTCTTGGCTACATGAAGATGACTAAATGGTGTAGATGCAACATTAATTTGGATAAATAAATAAGAAAAACGTAACTCATGTAACTATTTCTGGCTCCTTTCATTGAATATGTAGCAACTTTCATGTGTATGAATGAGCCATTGTCACCTGGCCACGTCCCCAACCCCCTTTTATGGCGCTGAAGGGGATGTATCTGGATCGCGTTTCACCGTTGCGCTGTTAATCAAATTACCATGCGAATGCGATTTGAATACGCGCTAATGCGGCTATTTAGAATGTGAATAGCGATCTTCGGGTGAGAGCGGTACTACACGCCCCCGATGCAGGTAAAACAAAGTAAGATGACATGGTTTACTTTTTTGCCGATTTAACCTAATTAAAAAAACTTTAATACTTCCGACAATGGACGTTTTGAAAAGAAGACAGATTACGGATTTAGCCAGCGTTTTTTTCATGATTATACATTAAGATTTCAGCGAGATATTTATAAACTGAAATAGACGCGAAAAGTACGCGATGTCGTCGACGACATACTCGACCCCAAAGAGTTAAAAGCATATAACTAAGATCGGTGGATCTCATGGGAATATGGTCGATTTCTGATCCCCTCAAATTAACGTGATCGAGGCCGATCGATCGGTGCGCCGATCGATCGGTGCACCCCTACTTTTTATTGTTTCAAGTCGCTCTACTTCCCTTCGCTTTGCTTCTAGTGCTTTTTGTTCCTGCGCTATTTCTGCTTCTTTTCTTTCTATTTTCTTCATATGAATTTCCTTTTCAAGTAGAATTTGCAGAGCAGCCTCACTAGCTGCAACTTCAGCAGCTGCTTCTTGTCTTTTAGCTGAGTGCCTGCTAGATTGTCTGGAGAGCGCCTTTGAACAGGAAGAAAGCGTTGTGTAATTTGACTTAACACTTGTCCTGTCTGAGACTGACTTAGCAAATGACTCGGTCTCCTTCCATTGTTCTTCATCCTTTTGACTTTCTGCCTTGCTTAGGCTCTTCACTGTACCTTCAGTGATTGTCTTTGTCACAGCTTCACACGTATCCATCTTCCGTCTTGTTTCATTATCTGGAGAGTCAATACGTCTTAGCTCAACATAAGCAGCATTCACCTCCTTTAAAGCCTTTGTAACTTCAGAGATGTATTCTTGTAGCAGATCGTTTGGACATTCATCATTTATAGCTCCTTTGGCATCCTTAGTGACAGCTTTCCACTTCTCATAGCGCACACTGAAACGATATGCAGCCTTCTTTGCATGCTCATCGTGCAGTTCTTTGCCCTTTTCCGTCAGTGTACGGACTCTTTGGCTCCTTTGTGCTTTCTGTGAGATAGTAGAGATGCTATCGGCTGTGGCTTCAGCTCCCTGGAGTTGCTCGTCTGCAGGAAGTTGTTCTTCCTTGCTGGTCCTTGAATTAGTCTCAAACTCTGCCATTTTGCGTTTATTAATATTACCTTACATTTAATGCAAATTTAAATTTGATTAAGTCTAATCTTGTAAAGTAGGAAGCTGTTTTAATAGTACTAAATCTTGTTTTAAAATATTTAAAACAAAACCTTTTAAATGTATCAAATCTGAATTTAAAGAAGTTTTTTTTTTTTTAAGAATGAACAGGCTTATTAATGAAATTAATTAGTGATTAATTAGAAATTTTAATGAAAACTATTCTTTTTAAGTCCTTTGACTGAAGCAACACTTATTTTTGGGGGCACCTTGATTTTTGCAGTCTTGAAGCTGTGCAACACCGTGTCAGATGATTTTGCTGCCGCTACTCCTTTAAATGACGACGCAGCTGCTGCTTGTTGTCGGCACCGTCTTCTCCTCCCCGTGAAGAGCAGAAGAGTTCTCACTGTAGCACCCTCACGGAATGACGGAGGCACGAGTCAAAGACGGGGTTTATTCTGGTCTGAACAACCCGTGAGAACTGCTCACAAAGAAATCAAAGAAACTTCGCATTAAAACAAGTTCCTTCACCTTTCTCATACATTTGAAACAATACATTGATCACAAATAAAATTTTAAAGTCCGCAAACCTCGTGAGCTGACATCCATGAGAGGCTAAATATTTTCTTATGGCTGTAGTTTCTTCTCAACATTGCCTTGTTTATTTCTTCTGTTTTTTAAACTTTTATTTCTCTTTCTTTTCAGTGGCACAAATCTGCAGCAACGCTGTGCGGACAGCATGAGCGCAAGCAAGAAAAAGGGTCGGGTGGAACCTTAAACCACAATAATCATTCCGTCTGTAATTCACCACTAGATGGCGGAAAAACAGTAAACAGGATTAACAGTTCAAAGAACATTAAATGCAAATGACTGTTACAGTTGGATACTTGTCTCATGTCTCTAAATATCAAACCTTTTTTTCACTTTTCTTTTCTTAAATTCTTCTTCATCGTCTGTTTGTAGCTCAGAGGTATTACAGGTCATTGATGCCTTCAGTTTCTCCCTTGCCCTTAGGTATTCACCTACTCAGAAGTCACAAAAGATTAACAGATAGTTCACTTCTGCAAACTCACATAAAAGATCAGGTGCAGTGCTCTGCTGCAGCTTCTTGCAGATGTATGTGGACAACAGTACCGCTTAAGCAACACGACTGAAAATCTATGTGGTGTGTGTTATATCAGTCTGGCTTTAGACCAAACCATAGCACAGAAACTGCTCTAGTCAAAGTAATGAATGATTTACTTATGGCTTCTGACCGTGGCTTGATATCGCTGTTGGTATTACTAGATTTAACTGCAGCATTTGATACTGTGGACCATAATATCCTCTTGGACCGGTTAGAAGGTGTAGTTGGCATTACAGGGACAGCACTCTCTTGGTTCCGCTCATATTTAACTGATCGCTATCAGTATGCACATGTGAACAACGAATCATCCAAGGCCACCAAAGTCACATACGGTGTCCCACAGGGATCAGTACTGGGCCCACTACTGTTTACCCTATACATGCTACCGCTTGGTAACATTATTAGAAAACATGGTGTTGGGTTTCATTGTTATGCAGATGATACACAGTTATATATATCTGTTAACCTGTCATGTTTCTGGGTGGCTCGGGAACGGGAACGAGGCATGGTGCACGAAAAGAAGGGTGGACGACCCACTGGCGGCTCCAGGAACAGAAAGGGGTTTATTAAAAAAAACGGAAAACACAAGGAAGGGCTAACAAAACAAAAGGACCACGAGGGGTCAAAACTAAAGGGAATAAACTAAGACTACAGATCACAAATAAACAAACTGGGCAGGTAAAACATAAGACAGATCTGACCAACTAACCAAGCAAGAACACCGCAAACAAAAATCAACAACACACCAGAACACTTCATAGACAATCTTAGACAGAACACATTCTAGACATACTGAAGACAATGAACCACTGGGGAACTGAACACAGGCAGGAACTAAAATACTAAAGGGGTAACGAGACTAACACAGGGCAGGTGAGACTAATTAACAAAGACCAGGGAAACAGGGCACAGGTGAAACTAATAACTCAAAGGAACTAAAAACAGGGAAACTAAGAACTAACCAAGGAAACAAACTAACACTGGGGAATTACAGAACAGGTAAAGACACAAGCAAGGGCACCAGGAACAAAACCAATAACCAAATACAAAATCAGACACAAGAAACTCAAATGAAACACTAGGGAGCAAAATACAAAAACAGGAGGTGGGATTCAAGCATAGGACAGAAGGGTACTCAGGACAGAAGGGTACACAGACAACCACATGCTCAACACATAGAGCCACAAGACCAGACAGGCAACAAGGGAGAACAAAGACTAACATGAGAACGGGATGACCAGCAACACCTGCTGGTCAAACGGGGAAGGGACACGGAAGGACCACAGCAGGGGCTGACCCTGACATAACCCTGATGATACACCACTCCTATCTCGGTTAGAAGATTGTCTGTTAGATATTCGGTGCTGGATGGCAAAAAAAATTCTAATGTTAAACACAGAAAAAACAGAAGTACTGGTGATTGGTCCCAAGGCTGCAAGAAATAAGTTTACCACCTCAGCATTAGTGGCCTTCCTACACAACCTAACACAGTGGTTAGAAATCTTGGTCTTCTAGTAGATTCAGATCTATGTTTTGATGCTCACATAAAAAGTATTACTAGAACTGCGTTTTATCATTTACGAAACATAGCCAAGCTTCGTAAGATGCTCTCACTTCGTGATGCAGAAAAATTAATACATGCCTTCGTAACTACCAGACTAGACTACTGTAATGCCCTCCTTTCTGGTTGCCCGTCTGGTCGTTAAATAAACTTCAGCTGGTGCAAAATGCAGCAGCCAGAGTTCTCACAAACACTAAAAAATTTGATTACATCACACCAGTCTTATCCTCCCTTCATTGATTACCAGTGAAGTCTCGGATTGACTATAAAATACTGCTGTTAACCTATAAAGCACTGAATGGCCTTGCACCAGACTACCTTAATAATCTGCTGACCACATACAATCCCCCACTCTTGCTTCGATCTCAAGGTGCAGGATATCTGTTAGTACCTAGGGTAGAAAGATCTACGGCAGGCTGCAGAGCTTTCTCCTATAGAGCTCCTCAGCTGTGGAACGGTCTTCCACCAGATGTGCGGGTTTCAGGATCACTTTCAATATTCAAGTCTAGACTAAAAACACACCTATTTAGTTTAGCTTATAGGGACACTAGTTCTAGCTCTAGCTAGCTTCTCACTCCCAGTTAAACCTATAGTGTGAGGTGTAGAGCTGGGTGGGGATCGGTGCCATTGGCTTTGGATAAACTGAATTGACAGTGCTGTCACTCTAGCTTCACAATTGCTTGTGGGATTGGAGTGCTGACATTTCAGGGACTCCCCATGCCTGCATTCCCACCTGCCTCTTCCTCCTACTTATGCTGCCATAGCCATATCTGCCGGAGCATTGCACTTCATATTGCACTCATCTAACTTTTAGCACTGCCTATAGTCTCCCTTACTTTGACTAATTGCATTTATTTCCACCACCTTCTCCTGAGGGGTGCTGCCTGGAGCCCTCAATCTATCAAGATGTCCAGCACACCCTGCAACATGTGACGTCGCCACTACCAATGACGTCCGTGCATCCAGCTCGCCGTTCTGCCTGTGTCATCTTCCTTGTATACCCGCTCCCTGCCTTCTGGCTGCCTGGCGATTGGAGGGAGCGGTGGCACCGGCTTGTCATCTCCCCCCTGCTCCCCGTTTGTGTTTCAGATTTAACTGTATTTGACTCTCCCTGCCGGCCCCTGGAGGATGGGCTCCCCCTTTGAGTCTGGTCCCTCCCAAGGTTTCTTCCTTCTGGGGAGTTTTTCCTTGCCACTGTCGCCTATGGCTTACTCACTGGGGGCTTTGGGTAGGGATGCTGTAAAGCGCTTTTGGACAATGTAGTGTTGTGATAATGCGCTATACAAAAATAAATTTGTTGTTTTTGTTGTTGTTGTTCCCAACTGTGAAACTGATTAATTTGGTTCGTGCAGAACGCAAGTGGGTTGAATCTCTAAAATGCATCTTTACCAGTTCTTGAGAGGACTCGCACATCATACAGTTTCCAGTCTTCTCCTGGTTCCTCACATGTTTGGATTGCACTGTTTATGTGCTTATCGTTCTTATAATTGGGCCACTTTGTGACACCATCCTCAAACCAGGACTCAGGTATGATGTTAACAGTCTTGGTCTCAGTGAATTCAACAATTAGAAACATCTGAAAAAGAAAATGTTGCAGTGTCATTCCATGTCATTTCAACCGATACCTCCCATTCGGCCTCCTCAGAATTGCCTGCATCTCTTGGTCCATTTTACACAAAATTACCCTGCATATTTCACTTTTCAAAATACTTTACAAAACATGTTCATTATGTGAAACATGTCATCTGATGATCTAGATCTATGGTCCACATTTTCCTTCTATACTCATTTAATGTACAATCAAAAATGAATTCTGTTAATACTAGCCCCTTGTCTTTTTCTTTTTCAAAAGACTGAAATTGGACATGCACAAGAAAATACAAAATGCAATAATGCAATTCAGTGTCAGTGCTGATTATTTAACCTCATAAGAAGAAATCTAGTGTTACCTACTTACAACCACAACAGGACTAAAACAAAGTAAAAGAACCAAACACTCCACAAACAAAGAACACTTATCCTGTCACATGCAGGCTTCTTCTAATAGTAAAGCTACTCTTGAATGTAGGACTGCTCCATACTAAGAACTTTGCAGTACATGTGTGAAATTGGCTCCTACCTTCTACTCTTAGCCGTTTCTTTCATGTGGATACTTACATCATTAAAATCCACGTGTCCACATTTGCAGAGTAAAGGTGAAGTCAGTTAGTATAGGTCAGTCTTCATATATTATTTTGTCTCTCACTGCTCTGCTCTTACTTTCCACAATCTGTTCCATATCCTTGTTACGTGCCGTAACTTTGGGTTACATGCCGTAAGGGATATGTGCCGTAAGTTTAGGACCTGACTAGGGGTGGCACGGTTCACAAAACCCACGGTTCGGTTTGTATCACAGTTTTAGGGTCACGGTTTTCGGTTCTGTACGGTTCTTGTTATTTTTTCTTTTAATCTTTAACACTCCAGAAATGTACTTCAGCATATGATATATAGCTTAATTATCCACAATTTAGGATACAGTATTAAAAAAGTTATATCATGTAATCATGCATAAACTGAATTTGACTTGACTTAAAGCACATTATTAAAATTATTAAACATTATTAATCCCAGAACAGTAATAAAATAAAAGTCTTGCCTTAACATAAATGCTAAAAGAATAGATCGCTTTAATCGCTATTACAGTTGGGTATGGGCACGTGGTCTTATTTCGAAAACATACAAAAAGAGACGCATATAATGTTTAATCATTCGTTTTGTATTTGTCCGGTCCACGGGGTTAATCTAATCGGGGATCATTAAAATGATAGATCACCTATCTTGAATAAGCCTGATTCGGTTCGTTTTATTTATATATATATATATATATATATATATATATATATATATATATATATATATATATATATATATATACACTGTATGTATATATATATATATATATATCGTGAAAAAAATTGGTATTAATTATATTGAATGTTCTTGAGTAATCGATAAAATCAGTTTCTGTGTATGTACGAGACATCAATCTGTAATAGTGCAAAATATGTCCAGTTGATATGTTTAGTATGATCATCTGGCAATAGCCTGTAGGTCTGTGTGGTCAGACACTGTGCAATAAACAGAATTTTTAGGAACATGGCAAATGTTCACATTGCAGCATGGAAGCAGGCTCACTGTTACAACGCTGACCAGGGAAGCAGAGGCGAGGAGACCTAGGATCGGGGGAATGCGGGGTTTAATGAGCAAAAGGAACACAGATGAGCGGTAAAGCAGAATTACAATATAATGACCGGACTGGAGAAAGAAACGGAAACGCGGACTAAATACAATGGAGTAATGACAAATTTGACAACAATCAGGAACAGCTGGTAAACACGGGGAATCCACACAGGGTTAACGAGGGGGCATGGCACACGGAAAGAGCGGACAATCGAGGCATGACACTCACTGGAGTGCTTTGTCACAGATAACTTGTTTCTTTAACAAAGTGCCTAACCGCACATTAAATAAAGTCACACAAGAAAGGCGCACAACAGTGTTCAGATGTTGTGCTATCGGTTGGCTGAAATTTAAACGTTTTCTTCAGAGACAGGGTGGTAACACCGAAAACACGAGCTAATCGCAGCAAACGAAAGGCTACCGGAAATTACTTGGCTGGCTGAACTTTTACCGGAACTACGTCACACCGCTCTGTTCATATAGCCTATTCTTTCGCGCGAAAGGGAAACACACTGACGTCACATACGGGGAACGAGGCTACATTGCGCATGTCATGAACCGTCGAACCGTGCGATGCATGCATGCTCCGAACCGAGACAAGCGAACCGAACGGTTCGGTTTTTTTTCATGAATCGTGCCACCCCTACTCCTGACGTTCGTTATACCTAGTGTTTGTACAGTGTTTGTGAAAAACTATAAAAAAAACTATAAAAAAAGACTCCCTTTGTGTCCCGTGTTCCCTTCTCCTGGCTCAGGTTGTCCTGTCCTTCCCAATCCCTCCTTCCCTTTCACTTTGTTAGGCTCCAACCCTAGACTGGAGCGTAACAATCCTAAACCTAAAAGGCCTGAGCACCACAACTGTGGCTATGCAATAGGGATATAACAACATACCTATCTTTATAAGGCAGAAGTAGACACTTAAGACACTTTATACACTAAAGCATCTTTGCCATAAAGCTCCCCAAGATGACTCACAAATGTTCTGAGCAGCGTGTTTGCATAATTACTATACAAAGAACACAGCTGAGGACTGACAAGGATGCTAATACCTGCAGAAAACAACATGAAGTTATTATATAAATTACTTTATAAATATGGTGCCAGTGCAACAGAACCAGTATGCAACAAAAACTGTCGCAGTTCAGTTGCTTTCCAACGGTCGCAAACTCAACAGGAATATATGTATGCATCTGAATCAAACTTTGAGAGATCCCTTCTACAAGACTAGAGGACAAGCGAAATTTCAAAGGATCTCTCAGCCAAACATTTAACAATCTTCTTGTGACACCTAAACATGCAACATGCATGTAATCTAGAGGGAATCTAGTAACCATGCCAACATCTACACCAGAAAATCCATGAGGTCCATCATGATGGTGGTCCTCATCAACTCTGTCTGAAAATGATGAATCAGTCTGCAACACAAAATCAATTATCGCGTATGTCATTTTGTTGTTGACATAAACACCTGGCTGGCATCCATGATATGCATTGTAAGCCTTTGTGTTCTTTACAAATGCGCTAGCAGGAGTGTCACATACAACAGAATCCAGCTCAATAAAAAGCTTTTTCCCGCTAAAATGCTGCAGCTGCTTCAATTCATGACTAAAGTCTTATGAGGCGGTTGGTTTCTTTGGACCACAAAAAAGCCCAATAACAACAGGTTCTTTCATTTGAACACTTACCAAAAGTCCTAAGATGGGCCATAACTGTAAATTAGAACTCTTAAACAAAGGTAAGTGTTATGACATGCATAAGTTCTTTCTTTCAGCACCCTCTGCTGGTCATAGTGGAAATTACCACAAGCTTATATTTTGATGGGGTTTTTTGTGTTCCGGTGAGTAGAGGAAACAGGAAGCTGGCTGCTTGTTAGCCTGCAGAGTATGCTGTTTGTAGCCTTAGATGCTCTTTAAAACATTTCTGCCTTGGAGAGTTATTGCTTGTGAGTATTAATGATACAACATGTTTATAAGTTTATTTAGTGCATTTTTATTACAGAGATTTGTTTAGGAAGAAGTTATTTCATCTGTTATGTTTATCTTTGAGGAGGCTAAACTCGCTAAGTTGTATTGCGATCATTACTGAGTCGCTGTTGATTACGCATACTATATAACAGTATAATTTATATCTTAGAAGTGTGAGTAAAGGAAAAGACATCTTGTGATATTTACTTTGTGTTTGTTTTTAGTTTTACGGGGAGAGAATGAAAGGATGTTAATCATTGAACTATTGACGAAGTAAAAAGCCTTAAAACTTACTTCCGTCTCCGATGTTCATAGAAGCCGTTAGCTGTCTGTCAAGTTGGGCAAAGGGACGCACAATAAGGACAGAACAGTAAGCCATCAATGTTGATCTGCAATCTAAAACGAAGCCATCAGCAATCTTCGCATTCAGCTGGGTTAGTGTATTATGTAGTGCTGTCAGAATGCCTCTATAATGATACAAACCACCACAACTATTTTGAATTTTGTATTCAGTGTTCGTTTTCAGAATGGTTCGAGCATCCTTCGGCATTTCTGAATGGTACACTCTAAGCAAACTAAGGAGAGCTGTGAAGGCAACTAAAGACACACCGAACCATATAGCCCATTTGGCCAAGCTTTCAGCAAGACTTTCTAGTTCATCAACATACTGAAACTCTGATTCAGAGTCAGACTCTGAAATATGTTGGTTGTTTGGGAGTATGTCAATAACATCTTTGTGAAGGGCATCAAAATGACATTTGATCCTTGAGTCACTGCTGCTGTCAGTGTTAGCACTATTGGAATATGTGTCAGTTTTGATATTTTGTGTTTGTTCTGAGTCTAAGAGACAGTCTTCTGTAATGTCACGCAGTCGTTTTTCTAGAGCAAGGTGATCCCTCCTCCATAGTCCAGAGCTTGTTACACACAAACACTGTGAAATAGCTAACTCTCCATTAAGATTAATAACCTAGCTAACAAGCTAATGATAGCACCTGTCCAAGTTTAGTTTAAAATTTAGCAAAACCCACTAACATTACTAAAGCAAATGCATTTATTTTTAACAGTTTAACCAGGTTCGGCTTACTTTACTGAAGTTTACCTTACTGAAAGAATCCACGAGGCAGCAGCAAAAAAGTTGGTATTAAATTGATACTTCAGCTACATTAAACTGTTTAAATTACATGTTTTAAAACGCAAACACTTACCACACAACACATAACTTGCAAAAAACATTTTAATGAACATAAGTCTTTTAACAGCTAATCATTATTCATTAACCCCTCGCTAACAAGCTTAAGTTAGCACCTGTCCAAGTTTAAGAAGTCTAAACTTCAGGAAGACCCACTAATATTACGAAAGTAAATTAATTTATTTCTAACACGGTTGAACCAAGTTTAGCTTACCTTACTGAAGTTTCACTGTAAAATACACGGATCACCAGAACAACCGCCATTAACGTTCTGCTAAAATCCTGGGGAAAAACGTGCGCCCGTTTCAACGACGCCAGGCCGTATCAGATTTGACTGTGCTTCTCGCCCACTGGCTCCATCACAGCAGTAAAGGTGGAGGTTACGCGGATCTGCCAGATTGAAGGCGGGTCCATTTCTGAGTCGCCTGCTATCTGGGATAGGTCTCTTGCAGAAACCAAATTTTTTGGACACAATTATAAGAAAAAAAAACATGACAAAACTGAAGATTTCGATGAAACGGCACGTGATGGGCAAATTTGGATGTGATATCCATGATCAGCAGCCAAAAACTATAAGGAATACCTATCACTGTTCAAGAAGCAAAAACTTTGCTGTGCAGTGTAATTAAATCAAGGGACTGAGAGGGGAAACTGAGAAACTGACAGAAACAAGGAAACAGAATCTAACACTGGGGAATATAACAAAGGCAGGTAAAACAGAACCAAAGCAAAGCAAAAACAGAATACAAGTCACAAAACACAGAAAGCTGATACAATTGAAACACTAGGGAACAAAATCTACAAAAATACAAAAATAGAGGAGGCAGGATTTAAACATGCGACAGAAGGTTTTACAGGCAGCTGCACTCTTAGCTCATTGAGCCATGTGGCCGAAGGGGAACAGTGCAAACACAAAGACTGGCAGGAGGGACAGGATGGCCAGCAACACCTGCTGGCCAAATAAGGAAGGGACATGACAGACTGGGACAAACAGATGCTGACCCTGACACCTAGGTAAATGGGCCCAAAGTCTTACCCAATACTTTAAATTGATAAGCACTGATCTACCTGGTCGAAGGCTTTCTCCTGGTCCAAGCCGACTAGCAGGAGAAGTATGTTCTTGTCCTCCACCCAGGATGGCTTCACGGATGAGATGGAGATTCCATGTTGCCGATTGACCTGGTACTCCACACATCTAGTTACTGTGAACCAGATGAGCTATGGCCTTCTTCAGGCATTCGGTGAGGGTCTTTGCAATGAGCTTTGTGTCTACTTTGACACTGAATGTCCTCTACAACCTGTGTAATTCCACTGGGAGCCCATCAAATCCAGGCGTTTCATCTTGCCAAGCAGTTCGGTCAGCTCCGTCATGTTGATGGAGGCTTCTAAGCTCTCCCGAATGTCACTGGGAAGACAAGGTTAATTGTTATCTAGAAACTGCTCCCCTGCAACCAGGTCTGTGTGCCTAACCCTAAAAGATCAGAATAAAACATTTTAGCAACCTCTAGCACATGTGGTATTGTTGTTACTGTACATCCATTTCTGGTTACATGAGAGATGAACCTCTTCTCCTCCTGGGCTTCCCTGGCTCTGTTAAAGAAATAGGCTTCACATTATTCATGATTTTCCAGATCAAATATTCTGTCACAGAGTATTTCGGCCGAGGCAGCCTGTTCATGCAGGTGCCTCAGCTCACCCATTATCTCAAGCAGTCACTCGTGATTCATAGAATAACCATTGTTGTGCGTGCCGTACCTTCTCTCCTGCTGAAAAATGGAGAACTTCTTCTCCATCCTGCGCTGCTTGTTGTATTGCATGGAGAAGGTTCATATGCTGTCCTTCACACCACTTGGCCACTGAGGGGAAGGCAGGCTTCTCCTTCTGCCACTAAAATCACTCTCCTTGTTCTGGCTGGGGAATGTAATTTCTCTAGCTATTCAGTAGTTTGATTTGTAATATATTTGTATTTTTTCCGTTGTTTTACATTGCTTATCAGCGTACTAGATGGTGCACAGGCGACATCTACTGGCTGAAGTTGATATCAGAAGTTTCCAAATTAGTTTATTTCAAAAAGAAAAAAAAAGAATGGCTGTTTTTTTCCATGTTCGTTGGAGTATGTGCAGCGCTGTTTCTTATGCTAGAAATCCTTGGAGTAGATATGTCTGTAAGTGATATCTGTTTACTGACATATGCATGTCTATGTAACATTATGAGAGATACGAATTTGGCAAATGTTATGTTTTGATAAAGTATGTTTTTGTGTTAGCATTATTAGCTGGTCTCTGAACTCATGTACACTAACGGACTAGCATGTGAAAGGGAAGTTGTTAATATATTGAGCAGTTTATTTGGTTTAATAAAAATACTTATTTGTGTTTTCTTAGTTTTACGGTGGGATGAAAGACATCTGTGTGAAGCATAACTTGTTGGAGCAAACAAAATTTACAGTGAAAGGTCAAGTGAACCGTTCGCTATCTGCCTATGCATTGTTGTGACACATCGGCAGAATACTCCTCGTAGTCAATGCGACTGCTGGCTCCGCAACTATTATGCCAGGTGAAGCTCGGCGTGCTGGGGTTGCATGTTTTCAAAATCATCACTGAGTTTAAAGGAGCAAACAAAATGGTTAAAACACCCTAAGCTAACATCATCTCTAGCCTCTATCGAGATGTTAAAGTCCCAACCTAAAATCAAGTGTCGATCTGTGACACAGAAAAGGCAAAACTCTTCGAAGAGAGTTATACGGGACGGGGCCCCCAACCCTAGCGTAGACACATATGGCCCGGAGGCGCTGTCCCCTCCATGTGGCGTCCACTCCCAAAACCCTGCCTTGAGGAACAGTAAACAAACTTACATCTTCAAAGGCACGGTCGGCAAAAAATTGCATCCTGATCATCAGCCTTTCGTTATGACAGAAGAATATATCTGCAGTTTTTTGTACTTCTCAGTTAGACAAGAGGTAGAAAAACCTCACAATGAGTTCATAGGGAGATCAAGGTAATATCTGCTTCCCTGGTTGAACAATAAAAGCTAGACTTTCTGGTCTCTGATGAAAAAGGATGTCAGGGAAAGGCAGGAAACAAAGTTCTGAAGATACAGGCACTGACTGAGCATGACTCACTGCTGGCAGGGCAGGATAAGAAAAAGTGACAGCTTCTCTGACAGGGGTCAAAGGGGAGGTGGGGGGAGAGGGGGGCACCAGCAATAGCAGACAGCAAGTTGTTGCTAATGAGGTACTGCAGAGCGGAAGCACCTGGAGAGACGATGGAGAGCGGGGCTCTCAGCGGCAGACTAGCCCCCAGCACGTTTGTGTTTATTTCAGATATTCGACGACACATCATCCAAAGTGGAATCGAAGGCATCCATCTCTGCTGCCCACTCTAGCAAGAAGCTGGCAAGGTAGATGGGAGTGCAGGCGGCCCTGATGGAGCAGGCTACCTTAAACAACGCTGCATCTAAATCCATGCTTCAGAGGCCCGTTATCTGTCAGCTGCCCAATCTGCTGTCTTCTATCATCTCTGGCCATTTCAGAAACTGCATATATAACCAATGTATTGACTAAAGTGATTTTTTTATGCAAACGTAGGATCTCAGATGCTAGATCAACATATGACAGATATTCATTATTCAGTTACTTTTAAAAGAATATTAAAACACAAAGAAAACACTGATACATATGCAATGAACAGTGAACCCATTGACAAAAATTAGCGCAATGATTGACAGTAGCCATGCTGAAAAAGGCAAGATATTTTAACACTTTTGAGTGAAGTAGAAGTCACTTTATTCAAGCAGGAATTGGGTGATTTAATCATGCTCTTGAATATTTGTTCTTTACTAATAAAGATAAAGGATCATTTTTTGTAAGTCTGCAAGAAAAAAGGCAAAAGCCTCTCAACTAATGGCAATATATTTTGTCAAACACAAAATAGGAGAAGAAAAAGTTTTGAAAATTTATACAGCAATGCTACCCTATCTTAGTTATTTTATTCCTACAAGAAATCATGAGAATCTACTGTAGATCTTGTGTCTAAGTGCACAGCAATACAACTTTAATTTTATAAACATTTCTTTATTTATTTAAGGAATAAATCTTAAATATGGATCATTGGAAATCTAACACCTATGTGTCGTTTAGATATCAATGTTTAGTGTTAAAGGCTAATGTTAAGTGTCGTGGCCAAGACCGGGGAAGCAGGAGCAGGGAGTCGAGGAATCGGGTAACTAGGGGTTTATTGAAGGAAACAATACAAAAATGCAAGGCAAAGCAAAAGACGAACGTCATACAACGTTAATGATCGGACTGAGGAAACACTTAAACGCGGACTTAAATACATAGGACTAATCAAAAACAAGGAGAAACAGCTGGTAAACACAGAGATTCCACACGGGGTAGATGAGGGGGTGTGGCACACGGGAGGGTCCCAACTTTCTCTATTTGGACTATATAAATCTTACACATTCGGCTAAACTGCAGAACCATTAAAAATGCTTTTTAACATACAGTATTTTCAAATTGAAAATCCTTAATATCAAATACTCCACAGGACTGAAGTACAAATGACTTCCGTTAAATAATATATGACAAAGACATGAATATTTTAGGCATGGCTTATTCAGGTTCAGGTTTAGAAAAGCATTCTAAAAGATGTTCCTAATGTTCCTTTTCCCAAACCTTATGGGTTTGCGCAACAAACAAAACATAAAACTTAAGTGACACAGACACACATTCTCACACTCAGCCATTATAAAAATGCACTGCTTATTTTTGTTTAGCAGAATGTAAATGAAAAGATTTTACATTCATCGTTCGTTTACAGTATGTTTGTAGGAATGGATGCAGAAAACAATTTTAATCCCTTTTAGGAGTGGAAGAGGTACAATGTAGCGGAAGGTAGACACTTGTATGTATTAGTCAACTGGCCTGAAGAGGGCAATGTTGTGCCAGATTACAGTCTGCACAACTAACACCACAGAGTTCAGGTGTTTGCAAGACCAAGTGATTCTGGACTGTTTCTGAGGTAAAACTTTGAACATTTGGTCTGTTCCGTACAAGCAACAGCACACATTTCTCCAGAGAATGCAGCTACCTACAGCAATCAGTCACGGTTCTTTGCATCACTCAGTGAACATGACGAGATCTATCACTGAAGAGCTGTCCTTTGTTTAGTGACATCGAGAGTTGGATCAAATCATAAGCATGCTAGCAAATACTTGGTTTTCATCTTGTGTCTTCCTTTCAGCACCCTTTGCAGTGAGGAGTTGGAGAAATAAAACGATTTGTGAGGAGTCATGGAAAAGTGTAAGTCTAAAAGCTTTCAGATGGTTGACCCCTTTAGATGTTACTGGCTACAGAATTTACCCCCATATACTATATCATATAACCAAATAGTGATTTTTTTGATTAAAGATAATACAACCTTATTTTTAGACTTAAATGTACAGATGCAATTTCATGTTTTATTGTTTTCTGGTTTTTTTTGCTGATAAATGGTCCTCATAATATCAGTTATGGTTAGGGTATGAAATGACTTGAAGTAACATCCATGATGTTGTAAGTGCACTGGCTGCATTAAACCTTTATTAACTTTTCCCCTTTCTATTGTTTTAGGCTCCCTTGGCGGAGATGCCCTTACCCCCCAGCGAAGACGGCGAGAAATCCCCAATTGGCTTCCATATTGCAGCTATAGTTTTTCATATAGGTAGCCCCTTGGGGAGGATAATGTATATGTTGGGTGCTGACCCGAAGATGCTAAAATAAAACCGAAAGTAGGATACAAATAAAAAATGAAAAAAATTAAAAAACAAAAAACAGTTTCACTAAAGGAGTGGTCACATTTCTGGCAGATATAGTCATCTAATTTTGTTTCATTATTTCACAGGTTCACTGTTTTATACCAATAAGCAAGATAATGGATTTCTGGCTTGTCTACATCTGCATCACTTCCTTTCTGACATATCACAGTCATGCTACTTGTCTATAGAATAAAACCAGAAAAATGAGAAAAAGTTTGTTAGAAATTGAGCTTTATACCTGACTCTGTAGTTTCATTAGTGTTTGGGAAAAAATGCTGTATCTGAACTTGGCTAAAATTCTTCTGCTTGAGGCAGAAAAGCATGTTATGGAATAGCAGTGATTACTTTCCATGAGTACATTGCTGCTAAAGTAGCAATAAAGATATAATCACAGTCCACACAGTGGACCCTACAGTCCATTGAATTCCTCAGCTGGGGACCTTAGGATTATTCTCTCATGAGTGCTCACAACCTTTACTAATAAAAGAAGGATGTAAAGATAATTGCTTTTTAGCCTAAGACAAATATGTACGGTTGTCCGTGCATTTTTAGTTATCTCTTGCTGGTAACTTCAGTTAAAATACTGAATTATGGGGGAATTATGATGCTGAAATATGGAAACATCATTAAGGAATGGATGTACACTACAGGGCACCCTGCACTTATAAATTGGCTTCATATGTTCATACCACATGCTGGTAGCTGGTTTTAGCTGGTCTAAGATGGTCGTAGATGGTCATGTCCCAGCTCTTGCTACTCTTTGATGGTTTAGCTGGGTGCATCACCAGTTGTTCTTGTTTGTGTGACCAGCCTATCATGCGGCTCATGCTAGCACGATCAGCTAAATCAATTAGAATGACCATCCTCTAAGCTGGGATGACCAGCAAAACCATCAAATCATCATGCAAAACATACCTTAAGCTGGTCAATTATCATAAGTTGGTCAACCAGCTGTTTTTTTCAGCAGTGTATTCATTTTCCATTATATAACCATGCAGAGCAATTATTGAACCTAAGACTGCCAGTGAGATGGCTGCCCATATCAACAGACCCTGAGAGTTGCAGGCATCCTTTGGCTTCAACGGATAAACCATGATGAGGTGTGTGCTTATATGGAAATCATCAACAATAACGTGCTGTAATGCAGCCCGAAGGGAAGTAGAAAGCTGTTAATCAAGTTGGACTTGATTATGCTCATATAACCACACACCTTACGGTTTATCCTCCTTATAACATAGCTAACGAAAAAATACTCAGTTAATTTTTCAGAAGAAAATTATTTCAATTAGCTTTTAATATTGTTATAATCAGCTCTTAAAAATACAGTCCCTGTAAGGATAGAATGTCTGCTCAGATTGCTCACTGGAAGTGGCAAGTCCATTGAGTTTCCATAGAAACCGTCAACAGACAAGCGCTTGCATTTTGAAAACCAAGGAAAATTATGCTGATAAATGCTTATTTATGAGTAAAAAGTCACACAGGTGTTTATATTAACATTAAAAAAGCATTGATATAGAATTGTTATTAGGCTGCCAGAACTACCTGTGCAGTTACAAGAAAATAATCAACACCCACATGATGTCACTGGACCAGTAAGAAATTAGTATTTACCAAAGCCGTCTTTAAATCAAAATATAAACCAGTGCTGATGTAGGAAAAAATGTGAAAGATGACTCATCAGGTCATACTCCCTTTTGTCTCTCTATTTAGGTGCCCAGCTTCACCATCTCATGCATCTTCTGCTCTGCCCTTGGATACAAACCATTGTTCAATGGAAGTCCTGCCATAAATTCCAGCTTTGCAAAGTTCACAATATATAATTTCTGTTGACACTGGGTCCCACAAGGACTGAATGAGCTTGGTGGTAATTTTTGAGACTATGCAGCCTTCAGCAATGATCCTATGTCCATCAGTCCTTGTGAGTAAACTTTGACTTATGCTGATACAGTGTGTCCACATATAGTATAAGCTGTCATGATTTTTGAGAATCTTCCCCTCGATACATACAGTATAATATTTTGCAATTTTTGAGTGTAGTGCACCTGCTATTGCATTTCACACTGCTTAATGAAAATCGGAGATGTGTTGCCTTGCAGTTCTGAGCTTTGGAGAACACACAAAATGCCTTCTGCATCAAAACAGCCATTGAGATGTATCCGAACATTTCCTTGAAATGCTCTCCTTTCTCCTCTGTCCATCTGCAAATAAGGAAATACTCATGAATAGCATTTGAAAGCATGTTTTCCTCAATTAAATTCTGTTTCAGCAGAATGGAAACCTTCTGCTCTGTGGTTCCTGGAATGAAACATCTTCTTGGCAGCCCTGCCACAGAGCCTGACCCTGATAATGTTGGCCCAAAATTGTCTAGGGAGTTCTTGAGTGTCTTTCCTGTGTCACAGTGATTACTGAAAAGGGCTCATTGCCTTCTGAGGCCACTAAATGTGACTTAAATGGTAACGCTCCATCAAAACACCATCAGGGGATGACTCAGTGGGGGGAGTCAAGACCCTAGGAAGTCCTCAGGGTAAGGCAATGGAAAAGTACAACTGGAGTACCTTTGCATTGTACTGTAATGCTTATTAAAACAGATATCTTAATTAACAAAATGACAGATTTAATGCTGACAGTATTTTAAATCATGATTCATTAGTAGTGGAGACTCTGTTTCCTTTGAATGAAGTTTTATGGTGAACTTCAAAGCAAACACATGAAATACAATAATATAGTTCAATTAAGTTAGACGTTGCTAACACCCCCTAATAAGTACATCATGCTTAGATTCATACTTCACATTACATCAGTGAAATAACAGCAGTTTACTTATAAACCTGCATTGTGTATTCCTAGTTTGCTTCTTCATTTGTTTCAAGCATACAGAGGTCCTTAGTTCCTATTGAGATCCCAAAAAAGTTAATGCTTTAATACTGCCTTATTGATGATTGATCAGGCTGGTTATTGGAAGTGAAAAAGTGAATTGGCTTTAATGCAAATGGAACATTTAATATTAACCTGAAGACCAATGTTTACCGTTGTGGTGTGTAAAAAGCATGTAATTGCATGCATAATGGCTCCTCACACCCTTGGGAATGCCAGGGCTACATACTCATGGAAGCATCTTTGTTCTCATCCTGTCTACAACTTCCGGTCATGTTGCAAATATCTTCTGATCGTCTTGTGAAAATGCATCACAAATTTTCCCTCAAAATGCATGCAACTCATTTCTCTAGTAAAAAAGAAAGAAAAAAGGAAAAGAAAATTATGGATTTAACCTTGTCTGGATATTTAAACTCATTTTATTTCTTATATAAGACTAAGCAGGATGGGGCTAACTGCAAGATTAGCTAGAAAGTGTGCTGTCCAAAATGACACCTTTGAATTCCATGGACAGAATCCATCCAATCACCTGCTCCACCCATCCAATCCACACTCCTCACACTAACCTCTGCAATTTATAGACAACAACTGGAACTGTTACAAACCTGCCTGGAAGAGGACCCAAGTTTATTTTTACCCACGTACAGTGAGGAGGATCATAAGAGAGGCAAAAAAATCCCCAAGGATGACTGTTGGTGAATTACAAGACCAAGTAAAATCTTGAGGTTACCATGTCTCTGAAAAAACTATCAGACTTCATAACTACTTCATGCTAACGGATTATTTGGAAGGTATGCTAGAAAAAAAGCTTTTTTTTTGTCAGTTAACTGCAACCGTAAGCACCTGGAGTTTGCGAAACACTACTATACCTTTGACTGGAACCAAATTCAATGGTATGATGAAACAAAAATGGAGCTTTTTGGCAATAAACATAAGGTGGGATTGGCGTAAAAAGAAGGATGGTTATAATGAAAAGAACCATATCCCAACTATAAAATATGATGGAGGTTCTGTGATGTTCTGGGGCTGTTTTTCCTCCAAAGGCCCTGGAAACCTTGTTAGGGTACATGGCATTATGGACTCCATGAAATACCAGGACATATTAAATCAAAATTTGGCTGCCACTGCCAGGAAATTAAAACTGGACCGTCATTGGATCTTCCAGCTGGACAGTGATCCTAAACACACGTCCAAAACACAAAAATGGTTAGCTGACCACAGAACCAAGCTTCTGCCATGGCCACCTCAGTCCCCTGACCTGAACCCCACTGAAAATCTGTGGGCTGAGCTGAAGAGGAGAGTGTACAAGACAGGGCCTAGGACCCTGGGTGATCTGGAGAGATTCTGTAAAGAGGAATGGACTCCGATGCCCTGCTCTGTATTCTCCAACCTTATAAAATGTTATTATTTATTTATTTTGTGATTATTGACGAAATGTGTCCTCTGCATTTAACCCATATGTGACTTTCGTGACATAGCAGGGGGCAGCTAATTCAGCGCCCGGGGAGCAGTGCTTGGGGGTGGTACCTTGCTCAGGGTACCTCAGTGGTGTCTTGCTGGTTGGGGATTTGAACCTGCCATCTTCCGATTACGAGTGCGCTTCCCTAACCATTAAGCCACCACTGCCGACTCAGGATAAGACTCAGTGCTGTTATACTGGCAAAGGGAGGCTGTACAAAGTATTAAAAGCAGGGGTGCCAATAATGTATTTTTGTCAAAGATAATTATTTCTTGACGAAGGATTTTTCTTTTTAATTGGAATAAAATTATAATAATGAATAGTTAGATTTTTCTCAATTTTTCAGGGTGACATGAAGCTGCTTCACCAAAAGGTGGATTTTTTCTAACCCTTTTTACAAAGCTTTGCAATGGGGGCAATAAGACTTGAGACTTCTTAAACTTGAGATGGTGGAATCGGTACACACAAACAAAAACACACAATGTTAGGAAGGCTAACTTTAATTGTATGAGAATGAAACTAGAAACTGTAAACCGGATGGAGTTATATAACAAAACTGTTGAAGAGGCATGGGAATTTTTTTAAAACACATTATTGCAAATGCAAGAGGACTTCATACCTGTTTCCAGCAAAACTAAATCTAGGAAACTAACAAAGTTGGTTTACTGCTGAAATTAAGAATAAAATCAGAAGGAAAAGGGCTCTGTTCTACATACAAATGGAAAATAAGAACATAAGAACGTAAGAAATTTACAAACGAGAGGAGGCCATTCGGCCCATCAAGCTTGTGTTTTCAGAATAAAGCAGTATTTAAGTCTACAGGTTAAATAATATTAGACTTGCCAAAGTGAATGTCAAAAGGAAGACTGCATTAGAAGGTAAAGATACCATTAAAGGTTTCTTTGAAGATTTAAACTCGAAAAGAGCTCTAAAAGCTGAAATCACTAATCTGCAGTAAGGGTCTTATAATTGAAAACACAATTGATATAGTTAATGAGTTTAATGATTGTTTTGCATGGGTATTCACTGTAGAGGACACAAGTAACATGCCGACTCTTATTCCTAATCCAGCTTCATCTTTGACCAATACATAGCTCATGCTACAAAGCCTAACTAAGCTCAAAATAAATAAACCACAGGGCCCTATTGGCATCTTTCCTATAGTTTTAAATGAGATGAGGGAAATTATTTGCTGACCTTTAACTTTTCTATTTCAGAAATCTTTTTCTGGTACCTTATGATTGGAATCTTGCTAATATAACGCCCATATTCAAAAATGGAATAGTAGTAATCCATCAAACTATAGGCCAATTAATATAACTTGCATAACTGGAAAAGTAATGTATGCTATATTCCAAGTGAAAATGGCAGATTATCTGGATTCGAATAACATTCTAAAGGATAGCCAACATGGATTTAGGAGAGGTAGATCCTGTTTAGCTAATCTACTTGAGTTCTTTGAGGAAGCCACAAGGGAAATTCATCACAAAAAGGCCTACGATGTGATCTACTTAGATTTGCAGGAAGCCTTTGATGTTGTTCCTCACAAACGGCTCTGGCTTAAGCTCAAAGCAGCAGGGATTTTAGGGTTTGCAACAGCTTGGATTGAAAAGTGATTAACAGACAGGAAGCAGCAGGTAGTTATTAGAGGTGCAATGTCTCAGTGGGCCGGAATTCATAGTGGGGTACCCCAGGGTTCAATTTTATGACCAATATTAATCCAAATTTACATTAACAATGTTGACACCAATATATACAGTAAATTGGTTGAAGTTGCAAACAACACCCAGGTGGGTGGTGTAGCAGATACTGAGCTAGTGGCACAGGGGCCACAGCGGGATTTTGATTTAATTAGTGATTAAGCTGATACCTAGCAGATGATATTTAATGTAGACAAATATAAGGTAATCCATGCAGGGAGCAGAAATAAAAAGTACAGATATATTATGGGTTCCACTGAAAAAAGGAAGCTGATTATGAGAAAGAGCTGGTGTGTATGTTGATGTTTCCATGTCCCACTCTTGCCAGTGTGGTGAAGAAATTAAAATGGCCAATAGAATGTTGGGTTACATCTATAGGTGTGTGGAGTTTTAGTCAAGGGAGGTGATGCTAAGATTATACAATTCCTTGGTAAGACCCCACCTAGAATATTGTGTGCAAGTTTGGTCATCTTACCTATAAAAAAGACATTGTTGCCTTAGAAAGGGTTCAACGAGGGGATACAAGTATGATTCCTGGTCTTAGAGGAATGTCTTATGAGGTTAGCTGAGCTGCTCAGCTAGTTACTTCAGCATTAGTTCAAATACAAGAACTCGTGGCCAGAGGTGTAAATTAGCAGGAGAACATTTTAAACTGGATTTGAAAAAGTGTCCGGAATGTAACATGCTATAAACCAATCAGAGTGTCATCTCCCATTCCATTTACAAGCCAGATGCCCTTGCACTTTGATGAATTGCTATTATGACGGTACATCTGCCATGTATTAGAAATCTGCAGACCACATGTATAATGTGATTTTCATGGCCATACATTTACATAATTGATAAATTATCCATAGTTAGACATTACCGACACTAAATACAAATAAAAGGGATTCTGACCTTTTTTGCATAATTCTTATAGATTTGAAAAGAAATTGCAATGAAAAAATATAATGTATCAAGGGACGATGGAGCAATGAAAATCATGCTTTTTATACCCCTCAAAGGATGAAGGATCAATGAAAAAAACATAGCTTACAGTTACATTTACCTGTACATAACTTGTAATGCGAAAAATGTATTTGTTCAAAAATATCTTATTGTGGGTACTCACTGGCTTAATGCCCATACTCCTTGGCGAGGTTTGAAACTTGTGAACTAGCAATGTTATGTTCGCAAATGATCCAATTCTTTTCAATGGCTCTTTGGTACAAAGGGAACTGCGTTGCATTTAAGAATCCTTCTTTTCATCATTGTGCCCAAATTCCAATGCCTGAACTAAATCCACTCGACTTCCCTTTACTTAAACATTAAAAAAACAAGCCAGTCACAAGAGGTAGACATTGTTGTATTATCTTTCTTAAAGACAGAATGAGCAGGGTTTGTGAGGAAAAAAAGCTTTTTAATACTAAGCACTGCATGAATTGCATTCATGGCAGTGTCACTTCATTTAAGTAACACATTTCATACAAATGATAAATTCAAAGTACTAAATTCACTGACAAAGCAGAGGGTCTATGGCATCACCTTGTATAACCATTGCTAAATCTAGTTCATCCATGCTAAATGAAATTAGAGTCCTGGGATGTCTAAATGTGTTTCAAGTAGGATGAGGAGTCAAGACAAACAAAGGAAGTTTATTCAAGCAAACTAAACCGAACTAGAAACAAAACAGGATCACAGGGGATCAAAGGGAGGTTAGGGCATGGCCAACAGGAAGACACAATGTCAGTGATGGAACTGAGGCACATAGGAGTGGAAGGCACTTAATTACAGAACCAGCGATGGAGCAAACAGGAGGCGGCTGAGTATGAGGACTGGAATTAGAGGTGTGACTAACGAATACCAGGCATGGCTTGTTAGAGCCATGCCAGGGAGAAGACAGGAAGGTCAGTCAGGGCAGGACATGACAATATGAATCTCACCCAAATCTTACCCTATCATTATCTTAGAAATTATTTCTCAGATCAACCTAGTAACTGTCCTGCCCGGCTCGTCCGCTCCTTCCATGTGCCACGCCCCCTCATTAACCCGTGTGGATTCCCTGTGTTCACCAGCTGTTTCTGATTGTTGTCTTTCGTCCACATGTATTTAAGTCTGCGTTAGGTATGTTTTCCTCAGTCCGGTCATTGAAGTTTCACGTCAGTTTTGTGGCTTGCCTTATTCCTGTTTCTGCGGTCGGCGTGCATGACAGAATGACCGGACTCTACAAACAAACGCTTCGTCTCACAGAGGACGAAGTGATTTACTGGCTCCAACAGCCCGAGACAAGGGAAGATCCAGCTGCCAGAGTCCTGGCTTTCTGTTCAAGGGAGATTCTGGAAGAGATCTCCCTGTCGGATGCCTCGTGCTGCATGGAGGAGGTATGGCTGAATCTGGCGCGATTAAGAGGCAGGATCGCGGAAGCAATGGTAGGCAGGTGTAACAGGATTGTGGGTTGCCGGAACCATCCAGGCAGCCTGAACTCCCCGTCGCCCCTGCTGCATCTACTCCGCAATAGAAGCGGAAGGGTCACAGATGGAGGGGCGTGTTCAAAGCCCTTCCGGGGTCTCCCGCTTCGCCGAAGACGCCCGACGTCACCGCGGACGCCGCCCTCCTCGAGACTACCTGTTTCTGTGTTTACGCAGGACGCCTGTCTGCCTACAGGTTCCACTAGCTTCCTTGTGGCCCTTAAAGAGACATCCCCCACTGTGATTGACCCCGCGGTGATCGTCGTGCCCGGGTCGGCAGTCTCCAGTTACAGCCAGCTGGCTCCCGCAGCGCCTGAGCCCACTGCATCAGTTCTGGAAGCGCCCATCGTAGCCAGTCCCCACGACGGACACACTGCCCAGTGAGGTCCCAGTCCCCACAACGGACGTGCCGCCCAGCGAGGTCCCAGTCCCCACGACGGACCCTCACCCTCACCATAAGATCTGGCTCCCTTCAAAGAGCTGTTAATCCCATCACTATTATGAAACATTTCTGGAATTCTCCTTTTTTTTGGACCATGGCAAACCGGGGAAAACTGAAACCGCAGATACGTGGATCCCACTGTAATAATGATCTAATTTCATTAGTCATTACTGTGATTAGCTAATTCCGACGAATATTATGACTACATATCATATATTCCTAAAATATCCTGATGGACACATCAATGACACGTCTATGGATGTTTCTGCTGCCTCAAAATAGCAATGCACTGGTGAGGAGATGGACCAGAAAGGCTAGGCTCGAACTACACTGCTGCTTCGGCTGTACTGACTGGAGTGTTTTTGAGGCTGCCGCTACAGGCCTGCACGATCTCACTGACACAGTGACATCTTACTGTACATCAGAGGTTGTGTGCAGATGTGTGTGCTAGGGAGTGACATGCCTAAAATACTCCTGTTGCTTTTTTGTTGCACTATTGTTCCCTGTTTTAGCATCTCAGGAAGTTTCATCATTATATATACATAGCCAGATTAAAATTACCTATGCTTCTTAACATAGCCACTGCCTTGGCAATGTGGCAGGCAATTGTTCCATAAAGAAGCAGAAAGCCTAACAAAATATGAAAAGAGTCTTCTAGGTGAGACTCTGCACTAGTTCAGGTGGAGTTTGCGGTTTCCATGGGGTGTTGATAATAATAGGGCACATCCAACACTTTAATGAGAATATCTTAACTTCAATACAACTTAAGGCATGAGCCCGTACCTCTCTGTATACTGGTGGGTTTGTGGTCACACAGGATGTACACATGTACCTTCATAATTATTGGCACCCCTGGTTAAGATGTGTTAAAAGCCTTAAAATAAATTCCATTTTTATTGCAGAAGCATACATAGAAAAATGTAACCTTCAACTCAAGTGAGTTTTAAGGGAAAAAAAATCCCTAAGAAATAATTATTTTTCATAAAATCACCTGTTCCACAATTATTGGTACCCCTAACAATTCCTAGGAAATAAATGTAATTGAAGTATTTCTGACATTTGTACAGTAGTTTACAAAGTTGATCAGAGTATCTAGGAACATTTAATTAGTAATTCATCACTTCCTGTGTCCCTGGGGTATAAATATGACGTGACACAGAGGTCATTTCTCTTATCCACTCTTCAACATGTAAAAGACAAAGGAACACACCATTCAAGTAAGGCAGATGTGTGTTGACCTTCACAGGTCAGGCAATGGCTACAAGAAAATAGCTACTCGCCTGCACCTGCCCATATCTACTGTCAGATGAATCATTAAGAAGTTAAAAACAACTGGAACAGTGGTAAACAAGCCTGGACGAGGACGCAAGGTTATTTTGCCACCACGCACAGTGAGGAGGATGGTAAGAGAAATAAAAAGTTCTCCAAAGCTCACTGTTAAAGAATTGCAACAAATGGCAGCATCTTGGGGTCACAAAGTCTCCAAAACAACCATCAGGCGCTATCTACATGCCAACAAGCTGTTTGGGAGGCATGCACGGAAAAAACCTTTTCTCACTCACAATCATAAACGCAAACGTCTGGAGTTCGCTAAGCAGTACTGGGTCTTCAACTGGGACCATGTGCTTTGGTCAGATGAGACCAAGATAGAGTTTTTTGGCAAAAAACACTCTAACTGGGTCTGGCGGAACACAAAAGAGTATGCAGAAAAGCACCTCATGCCCACTGTGAAGTATGGGGTGATGCTGTGGGCCTGTTTCTCTTCCAGAGGCCCTGGGAATCTTGTTAGGGTGCATGGCATCATGAATGCTTTGAAATACCAGGACATTTTAAATCAAAATCTGGTGGCCTCTGCCCGAAAGCTGAAGATGGGTCGTCACTGGGTCTTTCAGCAAGATAATGACCCTAAACATGTGACCAAATCTACACAGAAATAGTTCACCAGACACAGAATCAAGCTCCTCCCATGGCCATCTCAATCCCCAGACCTCAACCCCATTGAAAACCTGTGGAGTGAGCTGAAGAGGAGAGTGCAGAGGAGAGGAGCCAGGTCGCTGGATGATTTAGAGAGATTGTGCAAAGAGGAATGGTCGAAGGTCCCTCTTTCTGTATTCTTTATGTATAATTGTGGCACACATGATTTGATGTAAAAGAATTATTTCTTAATGTGGGATTTTTTTCCCACTAAATAAATGCACTTGAATTAAAGGTTGGATTTTCCTCTTTTTTTCATTGTGGTCCTATATTATTTAGAAAACAACTGAATTTATTAGAAGCTAAAGAACATGTCTTAACCAGGGGTGCCAATAATTATGGAGGGCAGTGTAGGATTTCAGTTCGTGGTGTAATTAGGGTTCTGCTGGAAGTTAAGATCCTATTCCTACTGCTATTCCTCCTTCAGCAGCCTTTCTTTGATCTCTTTGAGGTGGCGTTCCTGCTTCACCTTCGCCCAACTTTGAAAACACTATTAAATCAAAATGGAGAATCTTTTTGAAAAACAAAAAGACAAAGGGGAAGGCAAACTTAGGGTATAGGAATGGAAACTGAATCAGAAAAACTAGGAAGAAAAGGAAGGTAGAAAAATAGGGACAAAAATGCTCAAAATTTTAGAAACAGAAAAGTTCCAGCATCCAACATATGTGCCTCAGGAACTAAAACGGAGAAGGCAATTAGTAACACAAGCAACAGCCCAGGAGGGGTATGGCTACACACAGGAATCACCAGTGATCCTGTCATGCCCCGATCGTCCGCCCCTCTCATGTGCCACGCCCCCTCGTTAACCTCATGTGGAATCCCAGTGTTTTACAGCTGTTTGTGATTGTTGTCATTAGTTCATTGTATTTAGTCCGCGTTTCCGTTTGTTTCCCCAGTCTGTGGCCTGTACTACGAAGCGGGGTTACTGGCTTATCGGGGTAACTTGTTGGATTTAAGGTAGTCTGGGCAAAATGTAAGTGAGCGAATATGAAGTCCATTTAAACTGTGGTACCTTAAATCTGACAAGTTACCCCGATAAGCCAGTAACCCCGCTTCGTAGTACAGGCCACTGGTCATTGATGTTGTATCGTTGCCTGCTTTGTGTTGTGCTTCAATTAAGATAGCCCACGAAACGGAGATTTTTCAGATGCTGACTCAAAACCGAGTGAAAGAAGAAAATTCCCACAACCCATTGCAATACACAACAAGAAAAGAAAAGATGCCTAGCGGTGTGTGGGGAAAGAAGCTCATATCTTTATAAATATGCTTGCATATTTACTGCACAGCTATATTTTGATTTATTCATCCATCTATCTATCAAATCGCACATTTTACGTGGCATCTGAATTATACTGTAATTGACTCCAATTACATGACTGGATTCCGGGATTCCCTCTGCATCACAGAAATAATACGGCTTTAAGTTATAAATGGAACTTACCTTTATCTTCATGGAGGGATGGTGTTCGCGAATATGGGAGAACATGTTCGACGTATTTCCTCCTTTTGCGGCCACTCTTCGTCCACATTTCTTGCAAACTGGATATCCATCTTCAAGGAAAACCCCACGATCATTTTTCGGATACCCAAAATATTCTCATACTGCAGATTTTAATTTTTTTTTCGGCGGGAGATAGAGATTAGAATTTGCAGCCTCTGTATCGGACATTTTCGCCGCTGTGCAGGTATGGGTGGAGTCTAAGCAGTCAAGTGGAAAGAAGTTGCATATACATGGCAGCGCAGGTGAGATCTGGTTTCTTTTTTTTTTTCAAAACCGCGGATAAGCAAATGTGCATGATATGATAATCGTACATGTCAATATCACAATAAACCGCCATACCGGTATACCGTTACAACCCTATATGGGCATGTTAATTCTTTTAAATGAAGCTCTTAATGAATGTGCAATCAAGAGTTATTTTTGTCACAGTACTATTTTGTCGTATTGTAACGGTGACTCATTTTATTTAAAAATAATTAACATTGACTGAATAAAACAAGTAAAATTTACTTAAAATAGAAAATAGATTTAATTAATTATATCAATTAATTACATCAGTTCAGTAAGTAAATACTACTTAACATAATTTAAAGAGGCCATGTTATATGTAATTATTTACTTTGTTAGTTTTACTTAATTTCCTTAAGTAAATTTTACTCATTTTCACAAGTATAAAATTTACTTGAAAAACCTGAGTGCAAAAACTTGCAAAAGAAAAAATTAGTAAATTTTACTTATTATTTTTTTCAGTGTACTTGGGAACACTTTACTTCATTAAAGCTGTCATCTACAATGCATTATATACCTTCATAATGCATTATAATGGTCAATACAAGAATGAAGGATGCTTGGCATTGCATTATGAAGGTATCTATAGTGCATATAGATGAATGATTCATAAAGCATTCATAATGCATAATACACATGCTAAAATGTGTTATGCCTTTTTATAAATATTCATATCCATGTTTATAATGCTTTATGAATGCATTATAATGTGTCATGAATGCGTTCATAGATTATCATATACATGGCATTCATAGAAAGTTACTCTTTTTTCTTTGTTCTCAGTTTAATCACGCTGTTTATATATTTATTATTATTATTATTTTGGGGTTCTTGCTGCTACATTTGCCCCCCCACCACACCCCCATTAAAAAATACAATGAATCAAGATGAAGGTTAAAATCCATTTTATGTGGATTTGATCAATAAAAAAAATCACCAGTAGACATGTTCCACATTGGACCATGGTTATTACATAGGCTGCAGTTCCAAAAGGGCGATGATGTCATAATCTTGGGATGGGCCCCATCTCATGGCTATTGGGGGACCTCATAGATCTTGGGCACACCACTGACCAGGAAAAACCATTTGTATTACTGGATGATAATTCAGTGGTGCCTGCAGTTTACAAACGCTGTGTATTGGTTCACATACAAATTTGGTTGATGAACAGATTCCTCGACTAGATTCCGTTTTTTATACTAGTGTAGCACCGGCGTGGCGTATGTCCCAGCATGCCCCACGTGCAATTATAAATAGAAGGACCACAACAGACAAACAACGAGCAACACACCCAAATACACAGATGGGAGACACAAGGTTGTAAGATGCCAAACTGCAAGATACACACACGGAGGAAGGTTTACACATTCTAAATACACGCAAGGATCGGACCGGGTACACACAAGACATGGTCAAACACACACATGACAATAGGGAAATGGAACCATTAGCATTAACATTAATAACAATACAAGGGTTAACCAACTACCCCCCCCCCCCCCCGCGCAGTGGCACAGATGATTATTTTGTCCTCCAGGTTCGTGTGCCGCCCCCCATAGAATCCCTCCCGGCGCCCTCCCAACTTCATCCCTTATCGTCTCCGCTCGCTCATCCTCTAGAAAACCGCTTTATTTAGATTATTTTTTTATATGAATTTTCTGAGAACAAAAATATTTCAAGTGTGCAGCTTAGTTTTCAAAGACCGTACTTTAGGAGAAAGCTTAAGTCTATCAAGATCCAGAATGAGTTTCTGAAAAACCTCGAAAGTGTATTTCAGATTTGATGGATACTGTAGATTTAAGGCATAAATCAGTCCCATCAGAAGAGCACAAGCTTTGGCAGTATTTTCACATTTTGTTAGGACCTTGCTTCCTTCTAGAACAATGGACACGTCTTGGCTCTTCATCTCCATTTCCATGGACAAGAATTGTCATGAGAGCATTACTGAAGTCTTCTTGATTGCCATCCTATATAAATTAGATGAGGAGATTAGGAGGAAGAGGGGAAAGAAGAAAATTTAAAAACGTTAAATTCAAGACCGGAATTGGGAACCACTTCCATAGGAGGGTTGGAATGACTGAGATGAGTAAATAAAACATCACTTCGGAGTGGAGTTTCGCTTTGCCTTTGACCATATCACCAAGTTTTCAAACAACATTAATATTAGTCCCTAAAAAAATATTGACATGAAATGATAAGGAAAAGTAGTTTTCCTTAATGTATTGCATGCAAATCTCAATGATGTCTGAGGATTAAGAGCGCAGCATGTCTGCTCGGAACAGCGCCATCTTGCCCCCCGTGCCCCCCCTCCCCCAGTTCTTAATGGATTCTTATCTCTCAGATACAGTGAAGTATACTTCTTTTGTCACTGTGTGAATGTTGAAACTTTTCATGATTTAAGAATCACTGTACAACCATACAAAATTACACATACCGAACAAAACATATATCAAGGGGCAAGTCACGCGTTCAAGGGTTTTAGACGTCTTTTGTAAAACTTAGACGTTTTAAAATGTCGCGTATATATTAGGGGTGGCACGGTTCATGAAAAAAAACCGAACCATTCGGTTCGCTTGTCTCGGTTCGGAGCATGCATGCGTCGCACGGTTCGACGGTTCATGACATGCGCAATGTAGCCTCGTGCCCCGTATGTGACGTCAGTGTGTTTCCCTTTCGTGCGAAAGAATAGGCTATACCTCTCCTGGAGCCGACACCTTATCGTGGTGGAGGGGTTTGCGTGTTCCAATGATCCCAGGAGCTAAGTTGCCTGGGGCTTTATGCCCCTGGTAGGGTCACCCAAGGCAAACAGGTCCTGGGTGAGGAACCAGACGAAGTGCGGCTCAAAAGACCCCTCATGAAGAAAAAGATAATGGATTCACGTTTTCCCTTGCCCGGACGCGGGTCACCGGGGCCCCCCCCTGGAGCCAGGCCTGGGGGTGGGGCTCGATGGCGAGCGCCTGGTGGCCAGGCCTATACCCATGGGGCCTGGTCGGGCACAGCCCGAACAAGGCACGTGGGTCCCCCTTCCAATGGGCTCACCACCTGTAGGAGGGGCCATAGGGGTCGGGTGCAATGTGAGTTGGGCAGTGGCCGAAGGCGGGGACCTTGGCAATCCGATCCATGGCTACAGAAGCTAGCTCTAGGGACATGGAATGTCACCTCTCTGGTGGGGAAGGAGCCTGAGCTGGTGCGCGAGGCTGTGAAGTTCCGACTAGATGTAGTCGGGCTCACCTCGACGCACGGCCTGGGCTCTGGAACCAGTCTCCTCGAAGGGGGCTGGACCCTCTTCCACTCTGGAGTTGCCCACGGGGAGAGGCGCCGAGCTGGGGTGGGCATACTTATTGCCCCCTGGCTGGGCGCCTGTACATTAGGGTTTACCACGGTGGACAAGAGGGTAGCCTCCCTTCGCCTTCGGGTGGGGGGACGGGTCCTGACTGTTGTTTGCGCTTATGCGCCAAATGGCAGTTCAGAATACCCACCCTTTTTGGAGTCCTTGGAAGGGGTGTTGGAGAGCGCTCCTCCCGGGGACTCTCTCGTTCTGCTGGGGGACTTCAATGCTCACGTGGGCAATGACAGTGAGACCTGGAGGGGCGTGATTGGGAGGAAGGGCCCCCCCGATCTGAACCTGAGTGGTGCTTTATTATTGGACTTCTGTGCCCGTCACGGATTGTCCATAATGAACACCATGTTCAAGCATAAGGGTGTCCATATGTGCACTTGGCACCAGGACACCCTAGGCCGCAGTTCGATGATCGACTTTGTGGTCGTGTCATCGGACTTGCGGCCGCATGTATTGGACACTCGGGTGAGGAGAGGGGCGGAGCTGTCAACCGATCACCACCTGGTGGTGGGTTGGCTCCGCTGGTGGGGGAGGAAGCCGGTCAGACCTGGCAGACCCAAGCGTATAGTGCGGGTCTGCTGGGAACGTCTGGCGGAATCCCCTGTCAGGGGGAGTTTCAACTCCTACCTCCGGCAGAACTTCGCCCATGTCCCGGGGGAGGCGGGGGACATTGAGTCCGAATGGGTCATGTTCCGCGCCTCCATTGTTGAGGTGGCTGACCGGAGCTGTGGCCGTAAGGTGGTCGGTGCTTGTCGCGGCGGCAATCCCCGAACCCGCTGGTGGACACCGGCGGTGAGGGATGCCGTCAAGCTGAAGAAGGAGTCCTATCGGGCCTTTTTGACCTGTGGGACTCTGGAAGCAGCTGATGAGTACCGGCGGGCCAAGCGGAACGCGGCTTCGGCGGTTGCTGAGGCAAAAACTCGGGTATGGGAGGAGTTTGGCGAGGCCATGGAGAACGACTTCCGTACGGCTTCGAGGAGATTCTGGTCCACCATCCGGCGTCTCAGGGCGGGAAAGCGGTGCAGCATCAACACTGTTTATGGTGGGGATGGTGCACTGCTGACCTCAGCTCGGGATGTTGTGGGTCGGTGGAAGGAATACTTCGAAGACCTCCTCAATCCCACCGACACGCCTTCCAATGAGGAAGCAGAGTCTGGGGACTTGAGGGTGGACTCGCCTATCTCTGGGGCAGAGGTCGCTGAGGTGGTTAAAAAGCTCCTCGGTGGCCGGGCCCCGGGGGTGGATGAGATCCGCCCGGAGTTCCTCAAGGCTCTGGATGTTGCGGGGCTGTCTTGGTTGACACGCATCTGCGGCATCGCGTGGACATCGGGGGCGGTGCCTCTGGATTGGCAGACCGGGGTGGTGGTCCCCCTCTTCAAGAAAGGGGACCGGAGGGTGTGTTCCAACTATAGGGGGATCACACTCCTCAGCCTCCCTGGTAAGGTCTATTCGGGGGTGCTGGAGAGGAGGGTCCGTCGGATAGTCGAACCTCGGATTCAGGAGGAGCAGTGTGGTTTTCGGCCTGGCCGTGGAACAGTGGACCAGCTCTATACTCTCCGCAGAATCCTTGAGGGCGCGTGGGAGTTTGCCCAACCAGTCTACATGTGCTTTGTGGACTTGGAGAAGGCATTCGACCGCGTCCCTCGGGGAGTCCTGTGGGGAGTTCTCCGGGAGTATGGGGTGCCGGGCTGCCTTATAAGGGCTGTTCAGTCCCTGTACAACCGGTGTCAGAGCTTGGTCCGCATTGCCGGCAGTAAGTCGGACTCGTTCCCGGTGAGGGTTGGACTCCGCCAGGGCTGCCCTTTATCACCGATTCTGTTCATAACTTTTATGGACAGAATTTCTATGCGCAGCCGGGGCGTTGAGAGTGTCCGGTTTGGTGACCTCAGGATTGGGTCTCTGCTTTTTGCATATGATGTGGTTCTGTTGGCTTCATCAGACCGCGACCTTCGGCTCTCACTGGAGCAGTTCGCAGCCGAGTGTGAAGCGGCTGGAATGAAAATCAGCACCTCCAAATCCGAGACCATGGTCCTCAGCCGGAAAAGGGTGGAGTGCTCTCTCCGGGTCAGGGAGGAGGTCCTTCCCCAAGTGGAGGAATTTAAGTATCTCGGGGTCTTGTTCACGAGTGAGGGAAGGATGGAGCGGGAGATCGACAGGCGGATCGGTGCGGCGTCAGCAGTGATGCGGGCGCTGCATCGGTCTGTCGTGGTGAAGAAGGAGCTGAGCCAAAAGGCAAAGCTCTCGATTTACCAGTCGATCTACGTTCCTACCCTCACCTATGGTCATGAGCTTTGGGTAGTGACCGAAAGAACGAGATCGCGAGTGCAAGCGGCCGAAATGAGTTTTCTCTGCAGGGTGGCTGGGCTCTCCCTTAGAGATAGGGTGAGGAGCTCAGTCATTCGGGAGAGACTCAGAGTAGAGTCGCTGCTCCTCCGCATTGAGAGGAGCCAGATGAGGTGGCTCGGGCATCTGCTTAGGATGCCTCCTGGACGCCTCCCTGGTGAGGTGTTCCGGGCATGTCCCACTGGGAGGAGGCCCCGGGGAAGACTCAGGACACGCTGGAGGGACTATGTCTCTCGGCTGGCCTGGGAACGCCTCGGGATTCCCCCAGAGGAGCTGGAGGAAGTGGCTGGGGAGAGGGAAGTCTGGGTTTCCCTGCTGAGGCTACTGCCCCCGCGACCCAACCTCGGATAAGCGGAAGTTAATGGATGGATGGATGGATGAATAGGCTATATGCACAGAGCGGTGTGACATAGTTCCGGTAAAAGTTCAGCCAGCTAAGTCATTTCCGGTAACCTTTCGTTTGCTGTGATTAGCTCGTGTTTTCGGCGTTACCACCCTGTCTCTGAAGAAAACGTTTAAATTTCAGCCAACCGATAGCACAACATCTGAACACTGTTGTGCGCCTTTGTTGTGTGACTTTATTTAATGTGCGGTTAGGCACTTTGTTAAAGAAAATTAAGTTATCTGTGACAAAGCACTCCAGTGAGTGTCATGCCTCGATTGTCTGCTCTTTCCGTGTGCCACGCCCCCTCGTTAACCCTGTGTGGATTCCCCGTGTTTACCAGCTGTTCCTGATTGTTGTCAAATTTGTCATTACTCCATTGTATTTAGTCCGCGTTTCCGTTTCTTTCTCCAGTCCGGTCATTATATTGTAATTCTGCTTTACCGCTCGTCTGTGTTCCTTTTGCTCATTAAACCCCACATTCCCCCGATCCTAGGTTTCCTCGCCTCTGCTTCCCCGGTCAGCGTTGTAACAGTGAGCCTGCTTCCATGCTGCAATGTGAACATTTGCCATGTTCCTAAAAATTCTGTTTATTGCACAGTGTCTGACCACACAGACCTACAGGCTATTGCCAGATGATCATACTAGACATATCAACTGGACATATTTTGCACTATTACAGATTGATGTCTTGTACAGTACATACACAGAAACTGATTTTATCGATTACTCAAGAACATTCAATATAATTAATACCAATTTTCACGTTATATATATATGATTCGGTTCGTTATATATATATATATATATATATATATATATATATATATATATATATATATATATATATTAGGGATGCAAATTATCGAGTAATTCATTAATCAATAGTTGTTTCATCTTATCGATCGATGATCGATTAATTGCTAAGCGGCAATTTTTCTGAGAAGCTGAATTTCCCTCTGAATAGGTTCCATCTACTGCAGGGGTATTCAACTAAAATTTAAAGAGGTCCAGTTAGAGAAAAATTCTTGAAGCAAAGGTCCGGAAGATTATAATGTCTAACTATTTAATAGTGTGATATATATTTAAGTAGCCTATTAGTTGCATCAACATTGTATGTAATCAGTACCTGACTGTCAAATAAAATTAATTCAGTACAATTCAAAAACGTTTTGACATTTATTGTCACGTGACATAGAACTTATGCCAGCTGGCTGGAGTGAGATTTTCAATTCGAGATGTCTGCACACATGTAACAGCTTCTTACCTTGTAAATAGTCTGCTTTTGTATTTAACCATGTAAATACACTTTTGACGTAATTTTAGGTTTTATAATGGAATAATATAGATTTGCCGTAAGATTTCCAGCATGAGTCTGAAAGCCTGAGTGTCATGCCAGATGCTTGACATTTGGCAACCCTGAAAACGTAAATTTTTTGTTTCACATGAGTTTATTTATATAACAGATAACATTACTTTATACATATGTTAAAATGCAGAAACTTCAACGAACATGAAATCAACAATAAACTAGCTACGTCTATTTATCCAACGTGTTATATAATACATATTGTATTTGAAAACTTTTCAGCTTTACAATTTCAGGAGAGTGCAGCCACTCTGTTAGGAACATTACGCTTTTAGTTTGCGGGTGTTAGCTTCGCTGCTGCTAATAACATGAAAGGCACATTAGCGCAGACAAAGGGCTGCATACGCCGAACTATACGTCTTGCTTGGCGGTCAAAGGCGTTTTTACGTTCATTGGCGGTTCTACTGCTAAACCACTACCGAAAAAACTACAAACGCTGCGCCGGTTAAAATAAAAAACCGTCAGGTTTTAAATAATAACTAAATGTTTTGGCTGTCTGTCCGGGTCCGTATGGGACAGTTTCTGGGTCCGGACCCGGACCGCGGTCCGCCTGTTAGTGACCGCTGATCTACTGTATACGTAACATAGAATGCTATCTTCTATATGATATGAAGAAAAAATGCAAATCATATTCCTTAATCAAAGGTTTATTCTGAGCTCACTTGAAGTGGCTCCATACTGCACTCTGTTTTGCCCTCTTCATCCTGTGTACCGTTTCTCTTTTATCTGTTGTTTGCTTGTGTTCCCGCGTGTGCGTCAAGTACGTCTGACGTCAAGTGCGCCCCACCAGGACTGGCAAGGAATTATGGGTTCAAAATACAATTAATTGCAATTAATTAATTTTAATCGAGTAATTTCTTATCGACAATTAATTGATAATCGATTAATTGCTTACATCCCTAATATATATATATATATATATATATATATATATAAAACGAACCGAATCAGGCTTAATCAAGATAGGTGATCTATCATTTTAACGATCCCCAATTAAATTAACCCCGTGGACCGGACAAATACAAAACGAACGATTAAACATTATATGCGTCTCTTTTTGTATGTTTTCGAAATAAGACCGTGCCCATACCCAACTGTAATAGCGATTAAAGCGATCTATTCTTTTAACATTTATGTTAAGGCAAGACTTTTATTTTATTACTGTTCTGGGATTAATAATGTTTAATCATTTTAATAATGTGCTTTAAGTCAAGTCAAATTCAGTTTATGCATGATTACATGATATAACTTTTTTAATACTGTATCCTAAATTGTGGATAATTAAGCTATATATCATATGCTGAAGTACATTTCTGGAGTGTTAAAGATTAAAAGAAAAAATAACAAGAACCGTACAGAACCGAAAACCGTGACCCTAAAACCGTGATACAAACCGAACCGTGGGTTTTGTGAACCGTGCCACCCCTAGTATATATGGTAAGAATCACCGAACAACTGCACAAAATTTTATCTCAACAAAATTTAATTAAAAAAAAACATATACAACGGATAAAGTAACACATTCAAGACTAACGCGTCTTTATGTAAAACATGGAGATTTTAATATGCCGTATGGCGTAGTCTAAAGATCATCAACTCCAGTTTCCAAATGTGCAGAAAATTAAGTGATGACAACTCAATTGCTCAGGGTTAACACAATGACCAAATACATTGAGTCAAAAACTCAATATATTCAAAATATTATGCATTTTCAACTATTACTTACCTGTCGAAGAAAACGGAGAAGCACTTTTGAGAAGGTGATCATCGCGGGAGAGCTTCTTTTTCGCACATGCGCAGATTACCTAAAGTCATCTTAAATTCTACTTGATTTTCTAAAGGTACATAAGTACTCTATTAATTCGTTTAGATTTGTCAAAGAATCATAAGTAACATTTACTTGACTGTTGAATGTTTAATGCTTAAGTAAATATATAGATTTGACTTTATACTCTAAAGTTTTCACTTTAACAAAATTATTATTTGCAAAAAAATACACTTTTTTTGTTTCATTTACATAGCCTTACAATCATTTTTTACAGTGTATAAGAGCCTACTTAATTTATTTAATGACTGATTTATTTGTGGCACGTCAAACAACCCATGTTTTATTTAAAACATACTAAACACCACAGAGCATTTTATCTCTGGAAATTATTAAACATTGATGTACGTCAAAACTGACACATTTTTATTAGGCCACATGGCACTGCGTAAATATTTCAACCAGATGGTGCAAAAATCACCTTATACAGTTTCTAAAGCTAAATTATAACATTGGGGAATGAGGCAATCAGAGAAATTCTGCTGCTGCCTGGCTAATTTACAGTTAATTCCGCTCTAGCATTTTTATTTAAGACAGTCAGATTGGCACAGACAAATAATTATAAAATTAAAAACTGTTGTTACTAATTGCATTGGTATTGTACAAACTTAGAAGTATACTTTTTGAAACCTCCTGCTTCCAGTGGTTTCTAGTGATCAACCCACCCCTGCCCCCCTCCTCTTCTGTGTGATTACCTAACTAGCTCACATACTTGAGTCAGGGCAGCCACTGCGACGAGAGAGAGATTTAAAAAAAAAAAAAAAGTGAAGCTGCTTCCTTTTTTAAAAGAGTATATCTGTCAAAAATGGTTTACAACTAGGGTTGTGCAATTAATCGCAATCGCAAAAAAATCGCGATTGAAGCACATGCGATTTCTAAACCGCATAAGGCTGCGATTTTATCAATTTATTTAAATTTTTATTCAGAATATGTTCTTGTACGCATGATTTTAATATGTTAACCAATCAGAGCTGACGCAGCGCACCGGGCAATTACAGCTAAGCTGAGCGGGAGAAAGATGTTAACCAATCAGAGCTCACTCCGCGCACGACGAAGCTGAGCGGGAGGAAAGAACATAAAATATGTATGCAGGTCAAAATAAAAATGATTTGGTGCCAAAGAGAAATTCAACGTCAGTCGTTTGGGAGTATTTTGGATTCAGGAGAGAGGATGTGTCACAGAGCAAGGTAATTTGCAAGACTTGTGAAATGATTATTCCAACGAAACGGAGCAATACTACAAATCTGTTCCAACACTTAAAACAGCGTCATAAAAAACTGCATGATCAATGCATGTCGACAAAGTCCATCGAAACAAACAAAAGCACACATCAAAGCCAGCCCGAACAGACTGAACAAGTATCCATTGTTCAAGCATTTGCAAGCGCCGTGCCTTTTGAGAAAGGATCAAAACGGCACAAAGAAATTACCGACGCAATCACCTATCATATATGCAAAGATACGATGCCTGTGCACATCGTCAGTAAAGACGGCTTCCGAAGACTAATACAAACACTTGACAAAAGATACCAGCTGCCATCTCGCACTCATTTCACACGATTTGCTATTCCCGAAATGTAAGAGAGATGTAAGGCGGGCGTTGAACACGAGCTCAAGCAGGTGAAATACTTCGCCACGACCACAGATATGTGGTCCAGCAGAACGATGGAGCCGTACATGAGTTTAACGGTCCACTATATTAATGACAACTTTGAAATGAAAAGTCGATGTTTGCAAACAGCATTCTTCCCAGAAGATCACACTGGAGAAAATATATCTGAAGGTTTAAAAGAAGCTTTAGCATCATGGGGACTTTGTGAAGAGCAACAAGTGTCTATCACCACAGACAATGGAATTAATATAGTGAAGGCTGTCACTTTGAACAACTGGACACGATTGCAGTGCTTCGGACACAGACTGCATTTGGCAATTGGTAAGTTAGATTTTATTATACATTTATTATACTTTACATTAAGTAATGTATAATTTACATTAGGACACTTTGTAGGGCATACTTTTTTATTAAGAAACAAATTGCGCAAAGCTGTTTAATATGAAAACGTATTATAATGTTTTGTAATAGTATTTTCAACTTTTACCATAGTTGGTACCATAAGTCTGAAGGAAACCGACTGTCCTCAGAAATTTTTGTATGTCATTTTCTTTTTATTTTGCATGTAATGCCTGATAAAGCAGCCGAGCGTTGCTTTCTATATAGCGTTACCAAGGAAACCACTCTCTGTCTAGCTCTAACCGCCTCCTACTGGTGGAGAATGAATTTGCATATATGTCGCCACAAATACTAATATACACTCACCTAAAGGATTATTAGGAACACCTGTTCAATTTCTCATTAATGCAATTATCTAATCAACCAATCACATGGCAGTTGCTTCAATGCATTTAGGGGTGTGGTCCTGGTCAAGACAATCTCCTGAACTCCAAACTGAATGTCAGAATGGGAAAGAAAGATGATTTAAGCAATTTTGAGCGTGGCATGGTTGTTGGTGTCAGACGGGCCGGTCTGAGTATTTCACAATCTGCTCAGTTACTGGGATTTTCACGCACAACCATTTCTAGGGTTTACAAAGAATGGTGTGCAAAGGGAAAAACATCCAGTATGCGGCAGTCCTGTGGGCGAAAATGCCTTGTTAATGCTAGAGGTCAGAGGAGAATGGGCCGACTGATTCAAGCTGATACAAGAGCAGCTTTTACTGAAATAACCTCTCGTTACAACCGAGGTATGCAGCAAAGCATTTGTGAAGCCACAACACGCACAACAGCATGGGCTACAACAGCAGAAGACCCCACCGGGTACCACTCATCTCCACTACAAATAGGAAAAAGAGGCTACAATTTGCACGAGCTCACCAAAATTGGACAGTTGAAGACTGGAAAAATGTTGCCTGGTCTGATGAGTCTCGATCTCTGTTGAGACATTCAAATGGTAGAGTCAGAATTTGGCGTAAACAGAATGAGAATATGGATCCATCATCCATATGGGGTCAAACACCGTATTAGTGTGGTGTTCCTAATAATCCTTTAGGTGAGTGTATTAGCTCAGCTATTCATGTTAGTTCATGGTGCATTAACTAATGTTAACAATGACAACGTTTCATTTTAATAATGTATTAATAAATGCTAAAATTAACATGAACTAACATTATTAGTATTGCTCATTGTCAGTTCATTTTAGCTAATGTATTAACTAGTTGTTAACAAATAGCACCTTATTGTAAAGTGTTACTCAATAGGTTTATATTTAAATGAATGAAATACATATTTTCATCATGTTTTGCAATTTTTTATTTTTTAGAAAATGCAATCAAAGATGAACCTCGCATTTCCCGAGCCAACGGTTTGTGCAAAAAGCTAGTGGGACATTTTTCCCACAGTTGGAAAAAAAAGATGATGTTAGCCAAAGCCCAGGAAGAACTCCAGCTTCCCCAACATGCCCTCATAACATCATGCCCAACAAGATGGGGCTCAACGCAACAAACGATAGAAAGGGTTTTGGAGCAACGGAGGGCACTGTCCCGGGTCCTTTCAGCTGACCGTAAAACAAGACACCTAGTGCCCCAATGGCAAGACACAGATGTTCTAGAATCTGTAAGTAAGGCATTGGGTCCACTTCAGGAGTTCACGGATGCCCTTTCCAGTGAAAACTACATCAGTGTGTCGTATGTGAAACCGGTTCTTCACCTGCTGAACACCAAGATACTTACAGTGGAGGATGAAGGTACTGACTTGACAAAGACTATAAAATCAAAAATTCTGAACTACATCAACAAACATTATGAGGATGAAACTACTCAAGAGCTTCTGGATACAGCAACATTCTTGGATCTAAGATTCAAAACCAGCTACACTAATGAGGATAAACTTCCAAACATTAAGGCCAGGGTCATGTCTGACATGGAAATGAGTTCACACAAGGTGAGTTAATTTATGTAAACTGGATGAAACTGTCATCTCCTTAGATAAACACTATTTTATATGGCTTTTTAATCTTTTCTTTCTGTTCTGTATGTCAAAGGATACAGTACATCTGAATCTGTGAGTAACACATGCAGAAAGAATCCTGACATCGATCTACCTCCACCAGGCAAAAAAGCACGGAAGTCCTTAGGAAGCTTCTTCAAAACGACATCAGCCATGCCAGCAGCTCTGCGACTTGAAGAAGCCATAACCGCTGAGTTAAACAGCTACCTGCTTTCTCCATCCATTGACAGTGAGGAAGATCCTCTGAAATGGTGGAGACTCCATCAGATAAATTTTCCAAGAATGAGCAGGGTTGCACAAAAGTATCTTTGTATTCCTGCCACCAGCTCACCTTCGGAGAGAGTGTTTAGTACTGGGGGAAATGTGGTGACATGTGGTGTTCATGCTTAAAACCAGAAATGGTGGACATGCTGGTTTTTCTTGCAAAAAACCTTTAAGAGTGCAATCTGTTTTTTGGTTTTGATTTACGTTAGTTTTTATTTATTGTTATGACTGGAATTGAGGTTAGTTAATCTTTATTTTTTTCATGTTGTCTGTTTTTAAGACAATTTATTACAGTTTTGTTTATCAAGCAGTTAGTACTACTGTGTACAGTATGTTATTACCTACAGTTGAGGTTAGTTAATCTTAATTTATTTTGTGTTGACTGTTTTAAAGACAATTTTACTACAGTTTTGTTTATTAAACTTAATACTATGTTATTTCATTGTGAAATGTTTTGTTATGCACTTCTTGTGCACTGAATACATTTAGAATGTATGTATGTAGCTTGTTTGAAAAAGCAAAAACAGTTGCCAAAATTGCAAATAAAATCGCAATCGCAATATTCGTTCAAAAAATCGCAATATGATTATTTTGTCCATATTGCACAGCCCTATTTGCAACCCATGATCGGTTACACTGGTGTCAGAAGTGGAATTTAATTTGGAGACTCTAACAAGCACAGCTTTCAAGATGGCACCGAGGGGAAGTGGCAGCAAACCAAAGGGGAACCCCAGGAACTGAGCACGCAGTGATGTCAAAGTACTCCTGATTGAAATCCCTTTGCATATTCATCCTCCAAACCACTGGATAACCACCATAGCTGTTCAAAATCTCTTACCGCTATTTCGTATCCTCTCCTCCAGTACTTCAGTGTGTCTGTGAGGTAGCTTCTTGGTGAAGACTCGTGCAGACCTCAGGAACATGGCCTCCACTGCTGAGCCTTTTAGAAGAGCAATCTGGTCTTCTTGGTCCAGGGTCTGGAAACCTACCAGGGACATGGGAGATTGCAGCACCTATGAAACTCCTCTGAAGAGACATTTATCTTCTAGCTGACATTTACAGCAATTATTAGTCATTAATACAGTGCCAATGCAAAATGCTAATACAAACCTGGGATATTTTTGGTGAATTCGACAAGCACTTGTACATGACTAGTTGCCATCTCTGTCAATAAAATGAAGTTTTCTTCTGTAAAAAAAAAAAAAAAAAAAAAAAGCTTAGTGGCGGTCCGTTTATGATGTCATAAGCGGGAGGGGGCGTTGTCCTTTACTCTGATTGGTCCAGGGTCATATCCATATATGGTATCAGATGTGCTTGACTGTAAAGGGCCAACATCTGTATTAGGCTAACAGATCCACAGACGACGCCATCAGCACTGCCATTCACACAGTGTTCTCACACCTAGAGCATAAGGACAGCTATGCAAGGATTTTATTTATTGATTACAGTTCTGCATTTAATACAGTCATACCATCAAAACTCACAGACAAACTACTCACTCTCTGCCTACCAAGAAGTCTCTGCAGCTGGATCCTAAATTTCCTTATAGGTAGACCACAGTTAGTTCGGATTGGGGGCTGCTCCTCTGCTGTACAAATTCTCAACACAGGAACTCCCCAGGGTTGCGTGTTGAGTCCCCTGCTCTATACCTTCTTTACTTCTGACTGTACTGCATCACAGAACAACACTAGTATCATACAATTTTCTGATGATACAATGGTCACTGGAGTGATTACTGGTAGTGATGAGACAGCATATAGGAGAGAGGTGGTGAGTTTAGTGGAGTGGTGTCAGGACAATAATCTCTCCCTAAATGCTGACAAAACCAAGGAGATGATTGTAGACCCACGGAAGAAAAAAAAACAACACACACCACTGCATATTGGAGAGAAGTGAAATAATAAATATTCTTGTACAATTTCTACTCAGTAGGCTGCATATCCCATACATAGCCTACAAGGTGGAACTTAACAGGGTGGAATATTTCTAGCTAATTTAGTTCTAGCTCTTTGAGTGAGCAACATTTAGCTAGCACACACTCTACAGCTGATCAGCATTTAAATACCTATTTTTAACAGGTTTTAAAAATTATTTTTTCCAATAAATATTTCCCTTAATATATACTAACAGGGTGGAACTTGAAGGGTGCCTCAAACCGGTGTGTAATATAAAATTGAGAAAAATACAGGAGAGAGTGACAGTTAAAGCTTACCGTAGACTTCCAGTTGAATTTCCCACCAAAAACAAATGATGTCACTTCCTGCAAATGGCTGTATGGATTTGTTATCTTTTTAGGGAGCCAAAAAACTAGAGGCTCACAGGGTGGAAAACGAATGCGGGGACATATAATATATTATATCATTACAGAAAACAAAATAAGTTTCACCAGATTTGTTTCTTTCTCTAAAGGTAGTATACCCTAGTCTATCAAAATAATAAAGAAACGTTTTGGTTTTTATAATTTTATAGTTTATATTTACTGAGGAAGTTGAATACATTGCATTTGGGACATGCTAAAATGAGCGCATATTCCAGAGAAATGGTGCTTTAAAGAGATGTAAAAATATAAAAATAGTCATTTATCTTTGTTAGAGCAATAGAAAACACCTAAACACATAATAAAATAGGTTTGTTATAAAGATTTGTCTAATTTTATAAAAGAATAAGAGCCAGTTAAACACGAGGACATGAATATGTGGCCCAAAACAGGAATCACCCATAAGACAATAAATTTCTTAATCTTAATCTTAAAAGCGTGTTCATCAAAATAACTAAGGCTTTATTCTGTTAAAGTTTATAAAAATGTGTTTTTGATGCTTGTTGCTAAATGCTACTCACTAGTTCCTACAGTTATTAAATGTAATTAGACAAGCCAGTCCATCTTATTTAAAATAAACAAACAAAACACAACTAAATTGTTTTATGTTAAATATTTTAACACATTCCTGGGATATCTGCAATCGTTTGTTCTGTTCAGGGTTTCAGTGGGTGTCTGGGCCAGAGACTGTGGGCAAGGCAGTAAATAACCTCCTGACCCAATCATGATGTGAGAAAATGTTACTCAGAGTGCCATATTTGCACTGTCTCGTCAGTTTGCGTTATGCCCTTGTAGAGGTTTATCTGTGTTAAGTTGCTAGGAGTAGGTGTCGCTGGGTTGGTCGAACTCCTTGTCGGTCGAAGTCTGCAAAAATTTGATGGCCATGATGATACCTCAAAAAGCCAGTTGATTCACCACGCGACTCTGTAGTGTCGTGTGAGTAGAGGAAAGGACCACGGGTTGGTCAGGCGCGAGAACCAATGCAACACACTTTTTTAAGTCCAAGAGAGAGAGAGACGTACACCGCGTCACATTCCACACACGTCACACGTTACGCCGGTCACAGGCAACCAGGAGGAAATACATTATGAATGCATAGGCATCTACTCATGCTACAGACTCCCCAAAAACAACTGGTTTTATCCATCACAGCACAATCAACCTGTCATATCTAAACATGTAAAACGCATAAATTCAGCCTAAAACTTGATGACTATGTTTTTTCTGATAAAAATAGTGCATTTGTTTAAAATAACATGTTAACAAAACACAACTACTGCTTTTTTTACCATTTAAAACTGCCAGACCCTCTTTCATCAACGAATCTGGAGCACTGTTAAAATCACGCTGCTAAACATTTTATTATTCCTTAAAACGCATTTAAACCAGTACATTAATAAACACATGTAATGTATTTTATTCTTCTAAATACTAATGAAGCGGTTTTGCTGGCATAAGCTAGTCTTGTCGATTACGACACAATAGCTAGTGTGCTGCAGCCTGTTCCCTGCTGCGGACATTAGCTGCCTGAACAGGCTAAACTTGTAAAACGCATAAATTCAGCCTAAAACTTGATGACCATTTTTTCACCTTTAGAAAATAGCACATTTGTTTAAAATAACATGCTAACAGGCATGACTAATGTTTTTTTTAATCCCTTAAATTATTAAAATAACCATGGCCATGTAGGATCACACATGCACATATCACAGGGCCTAAATTCCAGGTGGCCTGAGACAAGGCCGAGCCTGGTACGAGAGGCACCAAAGGGGGGTTACACACACAAACACACACACACAGATAACCAGGGAGGCCAGCACTCCAACTTTTATTGCCCAAAGATTTAGGGACCTACAGACAAGCAGAGTGGACTTCACGGACAGGGGACCCTCGACTTGGCACACAACCCCCTCCCCATACATTCTGCCTTACATCTCACTCACCCAACAGACGAACACCCTAAAGGAAATTTCAGTTAAGTTTGGCTTTTGTATACCCTGTATATTGATTTACTCATGACTACTCATGGTTAGTTAATCTCAATATACAGATAGGTTATGTTTGTATGTGTCCTTAGACAATCTTAGTGTTTTGTGTGCCACCCTTATAACCATGTTCACGGAGTATCACCTATTTCACCCCTTTGCACTTGAACACATATAAATTTAAATAAATAGATAGGTATAGCTACCATTGTATGTATGTTCTCATGGTATACCAGAAGAATCTGGAAAGTGAGTGTAATCAATGTGTCCTAACTTTTAGAGAGTCTGCTTTGTTAAAAACCCCCCCTTCTCTTCCAACATTCCATTGTGGTCCTTATCTGATCTTGGTGGACAGTCACCAAGTTTCTTTGTTTCTACCATGCTATGTTAAAAGAACTGAATTAAGGTGTATCTTATCCATTCTGGAGAAGATGAATTGGCATAAGCCACACCAAACAAAATATGTTGTTTCCAGATGTGCAACTTATATTGATATTACCACAAACTAACGGCCACGCCTATCTATGGATAAGATGTGCTGTTTGTAATATGAATATTTTATGTAATATCTGCACAAAGTGTAACATCTGTTGAGGTGCAACCCAAAACACCTGTATCCCATACTGATGTGAATGAGTCACATAGATAAAATAATTAATTGTTTAATCAATTAATGCAGATGGTATGAGGTATGTACCTATGAAGCTGGTATGGCATGTTTGGTGTCACCCCTGATTCCAAATCTGGTCAGTGATTACCATAAAAGTGGATGTATCAAAAGTTATAACAGCTTAATGAAAATCATCAGTAAAGGGAGAATCAGTCAAGTCATAAATCCCAAAAGGACTGATACAGAGCCCCTTCCAAAAGCCCGCCAAATGGATGGCCAGCCATTGGGCCAGGAGTCGAATTCCTGGTCATCCCTATTCATGAACTTTACAGCATAAAATCCTGGCACCTCAGAACAAAGGCGAGCAGAACAACTGCCCAGAGAATAACCGCCAGCCCGAAGGAGGACATCAGCCCGGGAGGAGAGAAGCCCACAGAAGCCCTCCGGTGAAGGCCCAGCTGAACAGAGAACAGCACCCAAGACAAAGCTTCACCAGGAGAGAGAATCTAAAGGGACTCCACTCCACTGCTCCAAACGCCGCGCCTTCCTGAGTGCCATCAGCTCAGCAGCTCTGCCATCAACTGCCAAGACCCCCCCCCCCCCCACTCTTCAACCAAGTAAACCAACTTCCTTTCATTCTAACAACTTAAGCTGTTCTGTTAACCTGCTATAAGACTTTAGGGTCGTGTTTCCACAAACTGTGCTTGCTTTGCAGAACAGTATTTCCCATTTAAGGTTACTCATTTAAATCCGGTCATTGCATTTTCATAATTACATTGTTTGTTTTATTCCGTTATTTCGTTCGTGTTTGTTGTTTGTGTTAGGTGTAATGTCTGTCTTATGTCAGTTGTAGTGTTAGCTAGGAATAAATGCATGTCTTTTACACAACTTTAGTCTCCGTCATTGTGTGTCTCATAATAAGTTCCTGCCTTTGTGCGATCTTGCTACACGCTCTGAACCTCAAACTCGCCTGAAACATCGCGAGACTCTCTCTCATTGGCCGTGAGGGGAGCTTCGCTACCAATCGTGTACATTACCTGGTGATGCAGCTCACTGGACGAGCCTTCTAACCCAGGTTACTAAGCGATACTGGTAATTAGTGAATCCCATTTAAGTCTCACATTAACAGACTCACAGGGATACCGCAATCGAGTTTGGAGGAGCCGACCATTCGGCATAACAATTGATTAATAATCAGCATTAAATAATAATTCATTAAACTTTAATTAATTCAAACATATTGGTGGAGAATATTAAAATTTATTTGAGCTAATAATTCCTACAGCCATATTCTGTCAAAGTTTTTAAAAAGACGTTTTTGATGTTTGTTGATACATATCGCTCACTAGTTTCTATAGCTATTGAATGTAATTAAATAAACCAGTCCAACTTATTTAAACTAACAAAATACAACTAAATTGGTTTATTCAATAAACATTTGGTTTATGGTGGCTTAATGGTTAGGGAAGTGCACTTGTAATTGAAAGACTGCAGGTTCGAATCCCCAACCAGCAGGGCACTACTGAGGTACCCTGAGCATGGTACTGCTCCCCAGGCGCTGAATTAGGTGCCCCCTGCTATGTCACATTGTCACATATGGGTTGAATGCAGAGGACACATTTCGTTGTTGTGCACTGTGTGCTGTGGTGTGTCAACAATGACAATTAATCACTAAATTCAAATAAATTTAGCTAAATGTAGCTAAACAAACCGGTGGTGTTAGAGATGGGCTTTTATTTAAATTAGAAATAGATTATTTTATACAATTTACAAATAAGACAGATTAATCAATATAGTTAATGTGCTTTCTGCCAGGAAGGGATGTTGACCGTGCGGTTCCTATACATAGGGCCAGTGTCTAAACTATGTGCTATAGACACCCTGTAGTCTCGCGGCACAGTGGATAACGGTCACACTACATTGGGAGAGAGAGAGCATGCTGGGATATGATGTTTTATGGGGTTGTGTCTCTGCGCGCATGTGCTACAGGCTGATCGAGTGCATTCTCATTTCTGTTGAGACGGGCGTGGAGATGGTTCGGGAAAGGTAAATTACTCCTAAAATATTGCTGGTTAAATGCTTTCTTCAAACTTATACCGAAATAAAACATTGGTTAAATACTGCTAAAGTTTTTCTTCTTCTTTAAACATGTAGGTTAAATATAATGAGTTTAAGTGTTTTCTTCTTTTAAAATATGGAAAGTCGGGAAGCGTTTGCCTACTCCTAACAGCATGTGGCTGCGGCCTGACCCCCACTGGACGTGTATGTTCTAGTTTACATTCATCCTGCTATACGTTTTTTATTATTCCTTAAAACATAATTAAAAATAACTCATTAATAAATACATGTAATATATTTTTGTTCTCTTGAAGTTTAATGGCCCCGTCTAACAAAACCACATGTTCCCCTTAGCCTAACGACATATACGTCCCCATGTGGCCCCTTACAGTCAAGCACATCTGATACCATATATGGACATGACCCTTGACCGATCAGAATACCATCCAGGGTCATGACCCTGAACCAATGAGAATGAAGGACACACCCTCCTCCCAATTATGACGTCACAAACTGACCCTTACTAAGCTCTGCCCTAAGTGTCTCTTACAAGGTTAATTGACAGAGCCAGTGGCAATGCTGGAAATCCTACCCATAACCCAAAACAAAATGCAGACAAACTAAAGTGGGCCCCACAAATGCTGAAAGCGAGCAATGATGACAGCATATTCTAAATAAGATTCAGAGGTAGAGCAATTTCGCAAAGGCCTGATTGCAGCACAGGATTAAGTCTGGGTAAGTGGTAAAAGGCAGCCTTTATTTTGGTACTTGATGCTAGTGGACAGCTAGTAAATTAGAATTTTTTAATACAAATTCATTAACTGGTCTGTTATACGATGGTTTCATCGCTCTCACCCCCAACGGCTGGATGGACATCCAGCCACTTTCCTGAGGATGATGGCCAACACTTGCCTGACAGAGCTTGTGGTGTGGGCCTTTGGTGCTTTCTTCAGGTCATCAGGTGGATACCCCCCTTCACCAGTGTTTCGTCAATTAACCCACAACACCTCCAGAGGGTTTGACAGCTAACCCCAGCGTCCTGGGGCTGCCCCCTCGGCCCCTCCGGCTCCACAGCCACTGCTCAAGATGACTCCTTCCTACTTAGTGGGTTGTTCCAGCGCTCACAGCGCTTTAGCCACAGCCATCTAGATGCAGACTCAGCTCGTTTAGTGATGTTTGACACTAGACGTCTTCGGTTGCGACCTCTGATGCCAAGCCTGGACAGGGCAGTCCAGAGAGACTGCCCAGGGAATCCTCGGCAGCCTACCTCTACTGGCAAATTCCAAGCACGCCATCCCACCTTTTGACAATCGTGGATAAGGGCCTGGTACTTCCCAAGCTTTCTCTCATGGGCCTCTTCCATCCTCTCCTCCCATGGCACAGTCAGCTCAAGAAGAACCACTTGTTTGGTTGCTCTAGACCACAGGACTATGTCTGGTCTGAGAGTTGTGGTTGTAATCTCCTCTGGAAACTTAAGTTGTTTCCTGAGGTCAACCCTCATATCCCAGTCAGCAGCAGATGTCAAAATTCCTGTGTCCATTGATGACGTATTAGAGCACTCCCCTGCCTTAACAAACCTAATGAGGCTGGGCGCTGTCGACCTTATGATCTTGCAGGCCTTCCTTCTCTCCTCCTCTAGACCTGTGGCCAGCTCCACCAATATCTGGTCATGCCTCCACCTGAACTTACCGTCTGCCAGACTAACTTGACATGATGACAGCACGTGTTCAAGGCTTGCTGGTCTCCCACATAGTTCACACCCTGGGCTCTCAATCAGCCCCCAACGATGGAGGTTAACTGGCGATGGCAGGACATCATAGGTGGAGCACAAGAGGAACTTGATCCTCTTCTCCTCCATGCCCCACACATCCCTCCACCCCAATGATCTTCCCTGGACACTGCCCCAGCATGTCCACCTCCCCTGCATTGTCATAGCCACTGCCTTCATCTGTCTGTTCTCCTCCTCCACCATACGAAGCTCTTCCTGGATGAGGCTGCGACGACCTTTGGCATTTGCTTCCTTCCACCTTGCCCTGGTTATGACCCCTAGCCCCAGCCTGCCTTGGTTGACAGTTCCCATGATGTCTCTGTGCCGTAGCCTTACCTCTGCATCTGCCACGGCCCTGCTGGCTGACCACTTCCGCCCTGTGCGGATGGAGATATCTGCTTGGCTCACGAACTGATCGCTGCTGTCCCGTAGCATTACCACCTGGCGGCTTTAGCCAACTAGATGTTCATGTAAGGTATGTGCTCCATACTCCTTTCAGAGCTAAGAACTGCAGGATGAATGTGAAGTCTATTATTATCAGTTTAATTATTAAAAACTCCATTAACTCTTTAGTACTAATATCAGGTACATTGGTAACTGACAGGGTTCAGTTCTTTGGTAAAATGATATCATATAAACCATATAAACAACAAGACTGAGAATACTTACATTGCTGCCTACAGAAGTAAAGCCCTGGGCAGCAGAGCGAGCTTTTCTGAGATCAATGACTGGTCCTTGGTTTAGCGCCTTTCTATTTATCTTTGCACAGCATGCAGAGCATTTTTTGATGAAATATTAGTAGAGGATTCTTTCCCTTTGGATTCTTCGCACCATAACAATGGCAGATGCTGTGTAACAGAATGCTTTGACCCAGTCTAACAAGTTTAGTGTCAAAAATAGAAAGAGAACTGGATTAAAGGACACCAAAATTGCTTAGTCAGCACTGTGTTTCAAGGAAATATGATTTAATTGTACTTTCTTCCAGAGCTGCACTGGTGGGTCAATGGATATGTATTACCGGTGGAAATTGACAGGACGGGACGGTGGCACAGTGGGTAGCACTGTTGCCTCACACTTCTGGGATTAGTCTCTGCTCTGGCTCCATGTGTGTTGAGTCTGCATGTGTGAGTGAATGGTGTGTGTATGTGGATTAGGTTTATATTACATTGTGGGGATCAAATGTCCCCCACAATATAATAGAAACCTGTTATGTTGATGTTGTGGGGACCATTTTTCACTAGAAATGCCAAAGGTCTCATATTTAGTTTGGTTACTTATGGTTAAGGTAAGGGCTGGGTAGGGGTTTAGAATGGAGAGTCCCCACAAAGATGAGTGTGAGTGTGTGCCCTGCGATGGGTTGGCACCCAATCTTGGATTATGCCCTGCTTTGCCCCGTACTTTCTGGGATATGCTCGGACCCCCCGCAACCCTGAATTGGACAAGCAGGCTCTATAAGTGGATGAATGAATGGATTTCCTTTTCCTCCTGGACTGAAACTGCAGAGGATCGTGAACAAATAAGACAAGATAGCCATATTCATATTTAGGTGTTCATTTACATTCTAGTTTGCCCGAACTTTGGATTAAAAGTGAGATAGTGCTGGAAAAGTATCTGCATACACCTTGAAGAATCATGTTTTGAATCTGAATTGAACCTGTATCTCTTGGCGAAAGTGGTAGACTACCACCCCACCTTGGCCAGTAAAGGTTATTGTGGGGATAAGCATTATAAAGCATAGTTACGGCAAAACTGAATTGGAGCTCCTTACAGAAGGGAACCACAGAAAACACCCATTTGTTATGAAAGTTAAAAATATTTGCTACGGTTTTGTTATACCTGCTCTGTATGTTGTGGAATTGAGGTGTGTGTCAGCTTGCTCTGAACTAGAAGCAGCTGTGTCCAAATCTTTTTTTAGACTAAGCGTAAACATTGCTTGGGGCTCAGCGCCCGATTCAATCTGGAATCTTGTTTCTGGGTTTCTGGGGTTGGGTTTAATCTGTCGGTATTTCATTTTTGGATTTTATGCCTCAGTTGCTGGTATCTCCGCACTGCCTTTGGTTGCTTTGTGATTCTGTGTGTTGGCATTTCCTTTCCAGGTTTGTAATTTTAGTTGGTATCTTGTGCAAATGGTCATTCAGAAGCCTCGAGTGCAACTGGTTACCTAATTCATGTGCTGTACTGTCCACTGGTCTCATTGTTACTATAAATTGCAGTGTTTGAGTTCTAAATATGCTGTGAAAATTGTTTTTAAAAATGATTCTTTAATTCCAACAGGTGTGATAACAGGCCCAATGTCAAGAAGGGGGGGGGGGCATAGATGAGTTTAGCACACCCTGAAGGGACCTCAAGCCCCCCCCCCCCACACTACACCTGGCCTGTCAAATGGGAAAGACAAGTTTCATGAAACACATGAAAGTTTTATACATTGTAAAAATAAATAAATAAAAAGTGAATCTGAATAAAGGTGATAAAATGGACATTATAAAATATTTTACACCTGGAGATACCATAATTAAGCCACCCGCCAGTTACCCCGAACATGCAGCAGTAACCACCCGAAATACTTGAATGTGTCGGCAGAAATTGGCAAACCTTTTCCCACCCCATCAGCAGCAGGTCATTGTCAGCCACAATGCAATCACCGTCGGAACCACAAACTCTTGGTGCGTGTATAGCTTTTGTCAGATAAATTGCCCCCCACACCCCATCTGACACATAGCCTGTCTGGAAAAACAGTTCTGCTGTCGGGCTGTGTGATATTACCTGAAAGGTGGTATTACTTGAAATGATGCTTGGGCAGGGCAAAACTAGAAGAATGGCCACAAGTTCTTGTATTTGAACTTATATTGAAGTAACTATTCAGTTGAACAGCATTCAAACCTGTTAGAATCTTATATACCTGGGACCCCCTATAGTCTCCTTTGCTCAAGGCTGAACAGATTCAGCTCAGCTAACCTCCCCTCATAAGACATTCCTCTAAGACCAGGAATCATTCTTGTAGTCCTACGTTGCACCCTTTCCAAGGCAGCAATGTCCTTTTTAAGGTATAGTGACCAAACCTGCACACAATATTATAGGTGGTCTCTTACCAAGGAATTGTACACTCACCTAAAGGATTATTAGGAACACCTGTTCAATGTCTCATTAATGCAATTATCTAATCAACCAATCACATGGCAGTTGCTTCAATGCATTTAGGGGTGTGGTCCTGGTCAAGACAATCTCCTGAACTGCAAACTGAATGTCAGAATGGGAAAGAAAGGTGATTTAAGCAATTTTGAGCGTGGCATGGTTGTTGGTGCCAGACGGGCCGGTCTGAGTATTTCACAATCTGCTCAGTTACTGGGATTTTCACGCACAACCATTTCTAGGGTTTACAAAGAATGGTGTGCAAAGGGAAAAACATCCAGTATGCGGCAGTCCTGTGGGCGAAAATGCCTTGTTGATGCTAGAGGTCAGAGGAGAATGGGCCGACTGATTCAAGCTGATAGAAGAGCAACTTTGACTAAAATAACCACTCGTTACAACCGAGGTATGCAGCAAAGCATTTGTGAAGCCACAACACGCACAACCTTGAGGCGGAGGGGCTACAACAGCAGAAGACCCCACCGGGTACCACTCATCTCCACCACAAATAGGAAAAAGAGCATCTTTGGGATGTGGTGCAACGGGAGCTTCGTGCCCTGGATGTGCATCCCACAAATCTCCATCAACTGCAAGATGCTATCCTATCAATATGGGCCAACATTTCTAAAGAATGCTTTCAGCACCTTGTTGAATCAATGCCATGTAGAATTAAGGCAGTTCTGAAGGCGAAAGGGGGTCAAACACCGTATTAGTATGGTGTTCCTAATAATCCTTTAGGTGAGTGTATAATCTCACTTAGAGATGTAGCCCAACATCATATAGGCCTTTTTAATTGTCTCCCCACACTGGCAAGAGTGGGACATGGATGCATCAAAATACAGACCAAGGTCTTTCTCATAATCAGCTACCTTTATTTCAGTGGGACCCATAAAATATGTGTAATTTATATTTCTGCTCCCTGCACGAATTACGTTATATTTGTCTAGATTAAATTTCATCAGCTAGGTATCAGCCTAGTTACTGATTAAATCAAGATCCTGCTGTAGTCTCTGTGCTGCTACTTCACTATCTGCTACACCACCCACCTTGGTGTCATCTGCAGATTTAGCCAGTTTACTGTATATATTGGTGTCAGTATCATTAATGTAAATTAGGAATAACAGTGGTCCTAAAATTAAACCCTGGGGTACCCCACTATGAATGCAGGCCCTCTGACATATTTTACCTCTAATAACTACCTGCTGCTTCCTGTCTGTTAACCAGTTTTCAATCCAGGTTCTTACAGACCCAGGTCCACTGTGATATCGTGCTGCTAATAACTACTGCTTCTTGTCTGTTAACTCTTCCATTGCCGCCGCCTAGTGGTTCGGACGCATACGTCCAAATTTTCAATAACAAAAAAAAATGACGTTCAATAAAAGAAACAAATGTATCAAATCAACCAAAAACGGCTTGTTACACTACAAAAAACCTTTCAGATAATATCTGTAGAAAGTTGCGCAATTTTTGTGCCATGGTTTTTTTGTAACAAGTAAAAATAAAATGACCATGGTAGCCATCTTTAAACGGGTCGAGTGTCAGGAAGTAAAATATAAGTGTTAATAAAATGAAAACTAAGCACTTCAAACTATTTCTTTCACGGCCAATAATTCATAAACCGTCACAGTATTAAGACAAAACACGCATTTTTCCATAAATATGACTGTAATGCTCTGAAATAGCTTGCTCACTCATCGCGGAAAAATGTCAGTCGGCATTCTGTACATTCGTGCAATGTTTATTATCTTCGGAGTTTTAGAAGAAAACCAATGAATAAAATGACAAAGTTACCCTCGTTTGAAAGCTTGATCTCTTATGTACATAAATCAATCACTGTAATCCTTCATTGTCAAGTATTTTTTCAGATATATGCTCTGCTTCCCTGCTAGCACATTATTTTTTACGCACTGAACCTTTGCCCATGGTTATGTTTCACCATAATAAACTTTTTACATGAACATCAAATTACAGTGTCATTTGCTTCATCCAATAGAGGTGTGTCTAAGGTTTGCAAAATGGTATGGGATGTGCTGATTGGGCATTGTTTTTCGCGCTGGGGACATGAATGCGCAACTTATTATCTGCAGGTGCAGTATTTGTGGGAGTGTCTCGATTACGCATTGCGCACGTAGTCTCCGTGAGTTTACCCAGTTATTTTCGGACAACAACTTTTTTGACTGAAGAAAAATGGCTCGGATGACTTTCACTGTTGAGAAAGCACAGAAGATGTTGAAGATTTTGAAGAGTGGTTCGGGGGAAGAAAGTGTCGCTTTTATCCATTGATTCGATGGAGGAGGACGCTTTTTTGCGCGGAGAGGATGCAACGCTCGACATAAGTACATTTATTTACAGTTTACTCTTTTATTCTATAGATTTTTATAATTCCGTGATTCAGTAAATTACAATTAACATTTGCTTTGGTAACACTTGTATTGTGGTACATTGGGAAAAGTTCCGCATCGCCTTTGTCAAGCTTTGAAGTGTGCAAAGTAATGCAGCGCTTTTGGCTTTCACTTGGGCAAAGTTACGCGGGGCTTTGTTTGGGCAAAGTTATGCGGGGCACTTGTCGGCCTTGTTTGAGCAAAGTTATGTACAGTACTTGTCGGCTTTGTTTGGGCAACATTATGTACGGTACTTGTCGGCTTTGTTTGGGCAAAGTTATGCGGGGCACTTGTCGGGCTTTGTTTGGGCACAGTTATGCGGGGCACTTGTCGGGCTTTGTTTGGGCACAGTTATGCAGGGTTAGGGTTAGAAACAAAATGTTTCTTATGACCCATAAGTGGTAATGCATTTAGAAAGAAAGACGCTATCCCAAAACACTGCTAGTTACACTGCGGCCATTTTGGATAGGTTTTGGATAGGTTTGGCACAAGTCGTGTGAATAAAATATAGATTTTCCTACAAATGTGTGGTGATTTTGTGTGACAAAATGTTACTTATGACCCATAAGTGGTAATGCATTTAGAAAGAAAGACGCTACCCCAAAAAACACTGCTAGTTACACTGTGGCCAGTTTGGATAGGTTTTGGATAGGTTTTGGATAAGTTTGGCACAAGTCGTGTGAATAAAATATAGATTTTCCTACAAATGTGTGGTGATGATGTGTGACAAATTGTTACTTATGACCTATAAGTGGTAATGCATTTAGAAAGAAAGTTGCTACCCCAAAAAACACTGCTAGTTACACTATTGCCATTTTGGATAAGTTTCAGATTAGTTTAGGTTAGGTTTTGGATAGGAAAGGCTCCCAGTTGCACCATTTGCTCTTTCCTCCGTAAAACCTGTTGGGCTGCATCAAATGATATGAAATTGGGCACACATGTAGAAAACAAGTTTGGGAACCAGATTTTTAAAATTGGACCTATTCCATCATGTAGTTTTTGAAATATTTACAAAAATCCAAGACACAAAGACAGGTTTTTGTATTTTTCCAGCTGTTTTTGTTATATTCGCATGTCCATAAATTATACACAGGTTATTCATTTCGTTATTGAACTTCCTACAATCAATTGTAAAGGGGTCAACTTTGATTTTAGGTATCAGGCATGTGTCTGTGACTTTTATATCTGAAGTTATAAGGTAATTATTCCAAAGAGGGAAGAAATGCCCCCCCATGCAAGGGGCCCCTGGTGCCCTCCATAGAGTTAACCAGACAAAAAGTATCTAAACCTCCAGTCTCACAGTGCTATCTGGTAAAGCAAATGACAAGAAGTTTTTTTAGCATAAACAATCACAACCAATTCTCAAACTTCAACTGGATCAGAAGTGTCTGACCCCTGAGGATGTGGAGGAGAATGTGTACATCTTTCACTAGGTTATACCCATACCCACTGCAGATCTCCAATAAAAACAACCTCCGGCATGTCAAAACAATGTAGGTGTAACATTTGAAGATGATCTTTAAGGGATGGGTACGTCAGGCTGGGATGTGAAGCCATGGTGTGAGAGCGCAGCGACTGAAGAAGTCACTTCTTTTATTTAATTAATTTTTTTACATAGGTGCTTTGTTTTTCGTTGGAGAGAAGCACCAAGGCTGGACAGGACAAAGTCTTATCAAAGAAAACTGGCCAAGTCATCAACTAAAAGGCAGCAACGCTCAATCCACATGTATCCACTCTGCTGAGGAGACTCATGGACTTTGAGTAGGACTTCATTTAAAATGGTGAGCTTACTCAGTGCCAATACTCACTTATATTTATCAAAACACCAGCGTGTCTCATTCCTCTAAGTCTTTCTCCCTCTCAGACTCACCCTCCTTCTCCCGCTCTCCCTTACAGAGTGAAAAGTCTGAACCCCTCTTCTATTCCCTCACTCTGCCATTTTTTATTCTCACAATCATTCTTATACTCATGACGTCTGCAATTCTCACATTGTATATCCTTTCTGTTATTCTATGTGTTATTTGTGGTCTCTTTCAGAAACTACACATACTGTACAACAGTTTGAATGTTCCAGGCTGGGATGTTTTGTCTGGCTGAGGGGTTAGTTCAGGTATTTATGTTCATAGTCCACATTATGATAAGAGTAAAGGAGAGGCACATGCTGATTTTGGATATGAGCTATATGTAAGTTGCAATGAAAGTTATTATGGAACTCATCTCTTTCTCTGGAACTGGTTCTAATGAGCCAGAAATCAGTACTTGCACTTCAGCACTTAACCATGTGCCTTGTTAGAGCCTCTTCATATTCATTTCATATTTAGATAAGATGTTTTATTTTATTTTAAAATAAAACGTGCAATAAGGTGCTGTGGATTTTTTTCTATCACAATGTAATTGCATGATTGAAAAAAATCGATCATTTAGCTCTTTTATTCACTCACAGAGAACATTTTGTTATAGTTTGTCTTCTGTGCTTGTAGCCAGCTTTGGACAGAGATTTTGGAGACAGCAACACAAAACCCAGCAGAGGTATAACAGTTCTGGAAATCTGTGCTGGGTGAAGTAGTGACCTGGGGCCTCATATATAAACGGTGCTTACACACAAAAATGTTGCGCACGCCCGTTTCCACGCTCAGGTCGAGATGTATAAAAACTAAACTTGGCGTACCGCCACGCACATTCTAACGGCAACCCCAGACAAGGCGTACGCAAAAGTTTCTGCTCGATTTGGCAAAATGGAGGCACCTACTGGCAAAAGAGTGCTACTGCAGTTTCACTGTGTCAGACACACACTCATGACGCGGACTTTATCAAATACACCGACATTAATTGTATGTTGTTTACAAATGTACGGCAGCTGATTTTTTTTAATCAATTTGTAACAATAAAACGGTGCAGAAAATGACCGAACTATTACAACTACAATGGCAGCTCTTGCGTTATTGGAAGACATAGCTTATAATGATGATGATGACTGGCTTCTAAGTCGATTAAGATTTCCAAGAGCAATCCTTTTGGAGCTGTGTGCTAAACATTACAGTATTACAAAAGCAGACGATGAGGAATTACGCTATAGGCTACCTGTTCCTTTACAAGTTCTGTCCACTTGCGGGTTCTTAGCCACAGGTGCTTTTCAGCAAGAACTTGTGGACCGATCGGGTATTTCTCAGTCAATTCTGAGTCGCGCCATGCCGGCTGTATGGGACGGCATAATTCGCTTGTCACCCAGATATATAAAATTTCCTTACACTGTGGTTGAACAGGCAAATATTAAAGCGCAATTTGCAGCGATGTCCAGTTTTCCCAACGTAGTCGAAGCTATCGACTGCGCGCACATTACTATAACCTTCAGTGAACGAATTTGCTTATGTAAATGGAGGGCACTTTCACTCTATTAATGTACTCTATTAATGTATTGGGGGCACCTCTTGTACTGTTGTCTGTAAGAATAAACAAACAGAATAAACGAAAGTAACACCGCATCTGCGCCCTACACGTTATTCATAAATATGCAATTAATTCAAACAAGTATGGTACGAGAAAAAATCACCCGCGATGACATCGGCGTCCCCCTCACCCGATAAAAGTGTGTCCCCAATCATCGCAGCAACTAGTTGCTCAAAGGGTATGAGACCGGGAATTCCGCTACCTCCGCCTGTGCTGTTAAGACTCTTAAGGTGAGCGGCCGCTCGTTTTTCCCGCCGTCGATTTTAATGTCCTACCACTTCTTTTTAATTTCGGCCACCGTGCAAATTTCGGAACCAACACTTTAAACTGACTCCGCCACGCTGTGCCACTCCGTAAACTTTCGTTTATTGCTGATGCCACTTATACCACTTTTCTTTTCTCGATTTCTGTTAACATGACCTCCACTTCGCACTCGCTGAAATACTTCTTTTTCCCTCGTGGTTTATCCATTGTTGTTTAAGAACAACATAGAACAAAGCGGACGTTTATATAGATTTACATATGCAAATATACATAATTATGGGCGGGTCGGGGGGGTGGCTGTGGGCTCATTCACGTACGTAAAATATCACGCTCATTCGGATTTATAAAGGGAATGTGCGTAGATCTGTGCGTAGGCACAGTTTTATGCATCTGGATTTTTTCTTGCTTACGCACATTCCTAGTTTTGTCCGTACGCCATGTTTTAGTGTGAATTCTACGCACGTCGTTATACATGAGGCCCCTGGTGAGCAAAAAGCAACAGGGTCATCATACCTCATTTTTTAATTTTCTGGAAATTATACATTTTTCTCATCCAATTTATCTGACAGAAGCTATACATGACACCAACCAGGAGGTGAATAGGCAGTGTATTAGGATGAATTCGCGGACGATTACGTCACCCACGTGACATGGAATTAATCCTTTACTATAATATTCTGGGAGGTTGTAATTATGGATTAATTCTGATCGCGTGTAGACTGATCATCCTGAAATTCAGATCAATCATCCATGATTCACCCCAAATGTTACTAAACTGCACGGACATGTTATTTACCGATCCCCTGTAAAACCTAATTTTGCCATAAATAACTTGGGCTCATAAAGAGAAGCCAGGATGCTCATCTGGGCCATTAGATCGGCATGCAGGATGCTTATGTTGGTTTTGGGAGATGGGGGGGGGGGGCGGGGGGGTCGGTATACAGCACCCTATCTTGCCTTTAGGGGGGAATAGGGAGGCATTGCGCAAGGATGCCTATTGTAGTATGTTATCGCAAGCAGCATCACTCGGACAAAAGGGGCAATTGGAGCACCATATATTGCCTGGGGGGAAGGGGTGAGCCTGGCCAGCTTACCCCCTGCCCACACGCAACTCTAAATTTGGTATAAAGGAAGGGGGAGATCCCAGTACTGACCGGAGTTCAGCCGTGGGATAGAGCGCGCATCGCCCGGCACTTTCTCGGAACTCACGTGTTGGTCTCCTGCCAGGACTGAAAGGGCTCCCCAGTCCATGTGTGAAGGTGGGTGATGATAGCACGTCCGAGTGTAAATAGCTTTGCAACTGCTTATGCTTTCCATTGATTGTTGCGAGTAAATTATGATAATGTGATAATATTTCATAACTTTTTATGTTTCCTTGCTTCTTGTATGTATTATTGCTTCTTTTCTATATATATATTCATACCTTTGCACCTAATACTATTAGCTATAAGATATATATTATTTGATATCCGTTGTAGTATGAGTTATTTTGCATTGCCTTCAATATGATAGCTCAGTATTGGTGTTAATGTGAGATCATTTTGTATTACTTATTAAAGTGTATTTGAGTGAACCTAAGCGTGCCTGTTTGTTCTTACAGGCTTACAGGAGAGAGGTGGCCGGCCTGGTATCATGGTGTGAGGACAATAACCTCACCCTCAACACTGACAAAACAAAGGAAATGATAGTGGACATGGGGAAGACGAGTAGCCCCCGCCTGCCACTGTTTATCCGGGAGCTTGAAGTGGAGAGGGTGAGCAGCTTTAAATACCTGGGCATCTACATCTGTGAGGACCTCACCTGGACACTGAACACCACACAGCTGGTCAAGAAAGCTCAACAACGGCTGTATTTCCTGAGGAGGCTGAGGAAGTTTGGCATGTCACGCAAGATCCTCAGCAATTTCTACAGCTGCATTGTGGAGAGCACACTGACCAGCTGTATCACCGCATGGTATGGCAGCACAACTGCTATGGACCGCAAACGCCTGCAGAGAGTGATAACAACTGCGGAGAAGATCATTAGGACTCCACTGCCCTCTTTGCAGAGCATTTACCATCGCAGAGCACTGAGGAGAGCTGCCTCCATCCTCAAAGACCCGACACACCCCCAACACGGACTGTTCACACTCCTGCCCTCGGGACGAAGGTTCAGAAGTGTGAAATCTAGAACATCCCGGCTAAACAACTCTTTCTTCCCCACTACAATCAGACTCCTAAATAGACGACCTACCTCATTTACATAACAGATCACTTTGCATATCATGACCTACCTCATTTGCACAACAGGTCACTTTGCACTTTAAGCTCTTTTTGCACTATTTTTCTCAAGTATGCTCTTTTGTACTTGTAATTTAAGTTAACCTGGCATTTGTGAGTGGACAGCAAAGTAAGAATTTCATTGTACTGAGAAATACTACTTTTCTGTACATATGATAATAAACGCTTTGAATCTTGAATCTTGAATCTTGTTCCTTCGAGAGCCCTATATCCCTCTCTCATCCATTTTAAGACAGGCAGACACACACCTTGACAACAGTATAAAATAATAATCAGAAAGGTGTGAGAACTCAAAATGGTCAGACTTTTTTGAAGGGATCAATGAAGGAATAATTACACAATAGAGTTCACAAAATAGCGACTGAGTCTTAAAAACACAAACTGAACTGTACAATTAAAGGTCTTTAAGAGGTAAAATATGGGATGAAATAAAAATACATACAAATCCCCTGAAATATCTGGCTGTCTGTCAACAGACATTTCCACTGCTGATTCAAATACTCCAAGGATGTGCAGGAAGTTTAAATACAGATGGTTGTATTAAGAAAACTTTCAGTAGTCAATTGCTGTTGCAAGATTTAAATGAAGTCAGATACTGCTATTTAAATAGTGGAAACATCTTTCTGCCATTAATCCGCATTTGATAATGCATCTCTGACCTGTTTTATAAGAGAATATTGGAAGAGAATGAACTCTGCTTGAACTCAAATGGGCTTATCACTGAAAAAAATTTATAACACAGTGAGATGTCAATCCATTGTCATTTTTGCCATCAAGCCATAAAGCTGAACTGATGCAGATAAGCCTGTTAAGTCATTTATTGCTAGCGCTGGCAAAGCAAGACAAAGTGCATGCATAGAAGGCGCACATCTCCTCCAATGAAGCAAATCACAACATGACTGACAGAAGCTGTGTCACAGTTCTAGACTTAAAGGTTTCTACTTAATACGATTGTAGTCTGGCAAAGTCACATGGTCTCAAGTTTTGCTAGGTGTGAGCAGTTCATATGTCTCCTGCCAAAACCGCAAGGCTAATCTTCACAGAGAAATAGCGCAAAAGCATGCTTTCTAAAACCACCTGCTTTGCATATACTTGCATATGGCATCTTGGAAATACCAGCTTCCAAAAAATACAGGCTTGTATTGCAAGCAAAGTACATTTCAGCATAAATGAGAGAATATCTTACTAACAGTTTAGCTGGAGTTTCACTAAATAGAATTTCAGACTGTGGCCTTTCCCAGATTTTAATATTTAATGGCCACTTAGCATGACATTAAGGACTCCGTGTTTCATACTAATGGAATTGCCTCAACCTGAAAAGAACATCCTTGAGGACATTCCTGTTGAGGTATTTTATCTACTGTTGTGTTCTATCATTGCCATTGCAAGACAATGTGTTTTTAAGGTCAAAAGTACCTGCAAAAGGAATTTAACCAAAGTGTAAAACAATGACAATTTAAGCACACTGATTACGTTCTGTCAGTTATGGAAATATTTATTCTCATATATAGACTATTCAATGTTGCCATTGCATAAAATGTAAATGTTGGAGAATATACTTCAACATGAGGGATTACTTTAGCACCACGCCAGAAGGCGGTAAGCCTTTACTATTACTGAAATATTATCAAAGGAAAAATTTGCTTGCATTTCTTTGCTTAGCAAAGTATACACTTTAATCTAAGGGTTTTTTTGTTCTTTAGTTCATTTTAACATGTAGATATATTCTGTACCTATAATTCTATTCTTTTTGCTGATGAAATGTATTTTAACTTTAACTAAGGTAGAGTTGCCTCTTTGATGGAAAACATTAAAAAAGAAATAAGCACTAATGCAAAAAAAAAAAAGACAGTCAGCGGTTGACATAAATCACATAAAGCCCTGAGTTCTGCTGAGTTCTGTAAAACAAGCACATAAAATGCTAATCAGGAGAGTAATGTTCATGGTAACATGAGCCACATAGTTTGACATGTTCCCCCTTGATGAATAAGGAGAAAAGAAATAAGTGCAGCATTTTCCAGAGATGACAAACAAACTCAGCTAAGGATAACCAGTCACATTTATGCACATTTTAAATGCTAATTGGTATTCATAGTGCAGACAGAGCAGAATGCATGCTGGTTTATGGAAATCAAGGGCCATGAACCCTATTCTGCTCCTACTCACTCATTAGCATAGCTTTCTATAGACGTGGTACCTATGTAAGATAAACAGAAATATTTATATAGGCATGTCTTAATGTATAGGTGTTAAAGCGGTGCTATTTATATTAAATGATAATATTTTAATTCATGAAGGACCATTGCGTAAGCAGCTTGTTTTTCATTTACAGGAGAAAGTATACAACTTTACTGAGCAAAATAATAAATATACCTTACTTGTTCTATCAGTGTGGGTGTTAAATTAGGCTTTAATTGGGAAAGTGAGATATTGCACTTCTTGGTTTCCTGACAGAAGCCTTCCTAATGAATAAAAATCGCTGCATGCTATTAACAGATTAATTGGACTCCTTCATTGTGCTCATTACAATGCAACTCATTTACATAAGGAAAGATAAACTAATGAGGTGTCAGCATCCTGCCCTGGCGCAATGTTGAAATGCTCCCCCCCCAAACACACGTTCTATTCTATTATATGCAATATAGAGACAGAGATTTAGGAATGAACACATTTTAAATCCTTTCTTATTTCACAGGCCATCATAACAGGTATGCAAAATTTTACTCATGCCATCAAAGTAGCCTGAATATATACAGCAACACGGCTATGTTATTTATGGTATATACAGTGTCACGGCTGTGTTATTTATGGTATATGCAGCGACATGGCTGTGTTATTTAAGGTACATACAGAGACACGGCTATGTTATTTACGGTATATACAGTGACACGGCTATGTTATTTATGGCATATACAGTGACACGGCTATGTTATTTATGGAATATACAGTGTACAATTGTATGTATATACTACATATAACAAATTACCTCTCAACATTGATAATGCCTGTTTCTAATCTAAATGATGGTGAAACGTAAATCATTCACAATCAAAAAATAATAAAAAAAAAAGTGGATTGATCTTTCACAATGATAAATATGTTATAATTATATGTGAATGACATACATGTACTTTTATTAAAGGATGAAAGTGTGCAGTCACACTGTACTTAATAATATATACTTAAGACATTCTGTGATATGCCACATTTTTAAAAATGGTATTCTCCAATAAATGTGTTTTATAAGACAGAAAATGGTAACTATTTATATAACCGTGCAGGTTTATTCAGCTTAATTATTTGTTTTCATTCCCATTGGACGTGACTCAATAAATGTACTGAGGGAGACAGTAACTTTCTTTTCTTTTCTTTTTTGCATGGATGGATGGATGTACCATAATGGAGCCCACACAAACTGCTGACAATGATCCAATAAACCATAATTACCCAATAAGACTGATACTGTTTGACTAGCTTGTCAATTGTTTTGGTTTCCTATATATGAATAATGATCATGAGCACTAAACTGATGTAGTTTCAGTTATATAATAGATGGCAAATAGCCTCAGTAATTATTATTACTTGTTACAATATATATTTCCTTATTATGAAGCTCTACAGTGTAAGAGCTGAACTGAAGTTACAGTGAGACTGGGTAGTGGGGCTCTTAGATAAGCAGATCGTAGAGTCAAAGGAGAGACATCAACTATATGGCCTGACTATTTAGACTTGTGAATCAATGGTCATTCCACAGTTGAATTTACAGATTTGAATTTGTATTCAAAAATGTTATTAGCTAATACTCAAAAAACTAAAGCACAGCTGAGAATGGCCATGGCACACAGAGAATGGGACGAAATATTTTCAATAAATCAATAACAAGCATAATAAATTCAATAAGAAGCATGATAAGGTTTGCCATAAAAGTGAGTGTGAAATGTTAAAATAGCATATAAAATGAAAGATTGCCTCAAAATATGAGGTTTATGTGAGACTTGTTAACCAGGCAATCCATATTTTTCAATATTAGAAAATGTATCAAATTAAGAAAAAAAAAACAGGAATGAATATGAACAGCAACAGAAAAAAATAAATGCGTGCAAAAATATAATACAGACACTCCTCACTTAATGACCGAGTTTGTTCCTACAATTAGGTCGATAGGTGAGGAGATGCACCTTACTGATATTTCAAGTATACTGTACTGGTATGTTCAGTATATTTATAAATAATTACACAGTAGTTTACTGTATACTGTAATAAACAGTGTGGTGTTCCCGCTACGTGTTTTCTCTGTATGTGACAGGTGAAAATCTATGAGTGAATCTGTAATGAACAAAACACGGAAAACACTTAGGAAATCTCTTATTTAGCAAAGCAAAGCCACAACAAGCTGGTCGATAAGTGCTAATGCTAATCATCTATGGAATTACAAATAAATGATTTGCTAACATATATAGCATGTATTGCAAATTAGTATCACTGCAATACAGTGAATCACTGATAGCATCCTTTTACAAATTACTGAACTAAAACAGAGCATAGAAAATGTCACTTGTACATATTAACTAAGATATAAAACAAGAAAATAACTTACAGCTATTGCTTTCGAATATGTAAGAAAAGTATAAGACACAAGAAACCTTTAACTTTGTGCACGTCAGTGCTTGATGTGCACCTGGAAGTTCTCTGTCCCACAATACAATTAAAGCATATGCATCCAAATAAAGGCAAAGGATCGAAATATGTGTCAATCACAAGTTCAGTGTAAACTGATATGGCATATCAAAATAAAGGCCAACTATATACAGCTTTCCTTCGCCAACCCACATAAGAGAGCAGAACAAACAGAATAGAATAGAAACACCACGTACAGCATACAATACCGACTGGACGTAAGTCCAGGCGGTCATTTAACAGGAAGGTCATTAAGTGAGGAGTGTCTGTACATGAAGAAGGTGGAAATGATCAGGTTGTGATTGTTAAAGACAGGGTGCTTGGGGTAACTCCACAAGGCTGTTAGAAATGAGCAGACTGGGGTACCAGACGAGCCAGGGCAGACCCAAGACACACAAAAGGGAAAATAGCTCCAGCATCTAGGACTCCTGAGGCAAACGCTCATAGTCACTCTCCAGCGTCAGTTTAAATGGGGTGGAAACAGAGCAGGATGCTTTCCAGTAATGGCTGATATCTGTCTACACAAGAAGGGCATGGGGTGGGTTTCTAGGGAGGGGCCTGTAAGGTGAAACTGTTCCTTTGGGCTGTGATGTCAGTGCTACTGTTCTTATAACTGATGTATCCATTATGCGATTAACAGCAGGGCCTGTCTTTAGTTTTGGCCGGTGTTTGACCAATGACAATATAAAAGCCTTCTGGCAAGGAGTGACTTTAATATTTATAGCATTAACATGATAATGAGTGGGACTGGACCCCCTGCCATAGAGTGTACAGTACATAGACAAAAAAACACACTGTGGCTGATTTGCATACAGAGAAATCCAAAGCTGTACACATATGAGATGAGTCACAGTGTCCTTATTGTTTTGTTTTAAAACCTGGGATTTAATATCCATAGCCACATGGAGACTGGCACTACATCCCTGGGGTACTGCGCATACTTACCACGAAAGTCAGAGAATATGCCGTATCTTCTATGTTTGTTTGTTGTTTGTTGATGTTGGATAGCCATTCACTGCTAATTAAGCTGTTGCTGCATACAGTCGGAAGTATCTGTGATTTTGACTAGAGAGCAAATGCCATACATCCAAGCAGCCATGCAATGAACGTCATCTTAGACAGCCCTGCTAGCAAAGGTACAAGTCCAGACCCAAATAATACTAATCCCTCTCATATCGATCTGTATCAGCCCCGGGGTAATACTGATCTGGGATGCGCTACGCTACATTGTTTGTAAATTCTATGTTAAAAGAAGGCTTTGGGAAACTCACCCCTGGTCCCTGCTAGCTGAACATTCTAAAACAAGTTTGTCTATTTGTAGCTTGGCTGTATTCATAAAATTTCAACAAAGATAATATTCATCGTTTTTCTTTTTAATCTGTGAAAGTGTTGTTATCGTGTCACTTCAAAGTCTCCACGTGTGTAATCCTGACTGAGTGTTGCACCATTCAGAATGTGTTTAACTACATCAAATAAAAGGCTATGAATGTTGAGTGTCATCATAGTAAGCTATGCAAGGCCTTTTTATTGCACCTGTAAGTGTCATAAAAAATGACTTCCAGAAGAGCACACAGGTCTTGTGGTCATTAGCTGAGTGGTAGCACATGGGGAGAGGATAAACTTTCAAAGCAACTGAGCTCAGAAGCAACATCTTGGTAAGATTATTATTATTGTTGTTGTTGTTATTGTTGCTGTTTATAGTAATAGTAATAATAATACATTTTATTCATAGGCACTTTTCAGTTCAGTCGAGGTCACTGTGCAAAACACAGACAAGCAATAAATAACAACAGCAGACAGCACAGATAAAAATGACAACAATGATGACAACAACAGTAGGTAAAATACCCTGCATAACTTTATTACTGGATAAAATGCTGTACTTGATTGTAATGGAGCCTGAAATCATATGGAATATGCAATAAGTTCTTTTCTCACCAGTTACTTGATTTGTTGTACAATACCACGGAAACAGGATGCATATTTACACCTTTCATTGCTTAACATGTCACTGTGCTATCTACATTAAGAATTGAATACATATTTTGCACAAGAACTCAAGAAATTTGACAGGAGAGAAAAACACATATCAGATACCTTCAGGCCAGTCTCGCCCAATCCTCCAATCAGTGGGACGTACCCTGGACAGCTAATATCACAAAGTCACTGTATTTTTTATATTTTTGCTGCCTTGTACTGACATTCCATCCTGGACGTACCCCATGCCTTCCATGCATGCCCCGCACAGCCCTGAACAAGATAAGCAGATAGAGCAGGGGTGCCCAAAGTGGGGCCCGCGGGCCAAGGTTGGCCCGCCGTACTATTTAGATTGGCCCGCCAAAGAATATCTAAAATTTTTAATTATACTGTACTAAAATTTGTTTCAAAAATTCTTAAAGCAAGAATCCCAATGTAGCTATCGGTGCGTTTACTTTTTAGTGTACGTTGGCCTAACTAATATACAGTCGAACCCGGTTATGTCGCCGGACTAGGGGGTTGCCAAAAAGCGTCGAGATAACCGATGATCGAGATAACCGAAAACCAATATGGCGGCAATATACTGTATTAAGATATGCTTGAAATGTATTTATGTGCGTTAATAAATTAGAATGTACATGCACGGGTTTTTGGCGTTGCCGTGATTTGTTTGATGACGCGATCGGCATGCTATAAAAATGCACATACATGTCGGCTAACAACAAAAGGCATATGTGCACGAACTAAAAGCGGAGATTTACCAGTATACAATAAAAACCACCGTCGATTCTCGATACAAACCTTTAATTATATTATCCAACACTGCAAACACAAAGATCGCTCACAAAATCACAAAAAAACCTGCGGGGTGTAATTCGTTGTTACAAAAAGCAAATCTGCAGTGTCAAAATTACATTCACAAGTCATTTCGCTCTGACAGCTCTGAAATGTATCGTACACGCAGTTAATATGGTTTCTTTACAAAGTCTAAAATGCTTAGTTGCTTTTTGCCTTTAACAGTCTGCTTGAAAACAAATGCTTCGATATTATTTATGCTGTCTAAAACAGTCCATCCCCTACAAAAGAACCATACTGTCAAATTTTTTGTAGCATTTCTATCACCTCACCGGCAGAGGGAATTGGTTCCAAATCTTCGTCCGCATCTTCTTCATCTTCGTTGTCATTGCCGCATGCAGATATGCTTGGCTTTGGTTTTGATGGGGATTTACCTAGATCGCGTTTCACCTGCGTTGTTCAGCGAATTACCATGCGAATGCGATTTGAATACGCGCTGTTTAGCACTTGTGATACATTTTAAAAAGCCGGCGATTAGTTACGGGGATCGAGATAACCGATGTTAAGTGGCGATTTTAGCCCTCTTTCGTGCTCGAGATATTAGGGTTCGGCGACATAAAAGAATCGACATAACCGATGAGAAATGCTATTGCAATAAGGGAATTTGGCGGTTCCACTTCAAAAACGTCGACTTAATAGGGTTGGCGAGTTAGCTGAGGTCGAGATAAGTGGGTTCGACTGTATATTATACAGTCCTCACTCATGGTGCTTTGATTACATTTGAAATATCTAAGACTAAAATTGAAATACAAGCAACTATAAGGGTAATGTAGAGTATATCTGTGCACATATGTACATTTCCACACTTCATAAATAGTCATATTTTAACAATTTACAAAAAGTCCCATGAGTCTTTGCTTATATTGTTGCTACTGTTGTTGTGTTGCTGTTGGACATGCACTCTTTGACATTTTGCACTACATGTGATTACAAAAGTTTAGACGTGCTCTAAATGCCTATATATGACTTATTTGTCATATTTTGTTTAATGTTATTTACACAGAAAGGAAGGTTAGATAACTGTTTGATAAATAAAAGTAGCCTACTTTACTTTACTATTAGTGTTTGTATTTTGTGTAAAATATTACATTTGGCCCGCGGTCCTCCGATAGATTTTCATTTTGGCCCACTAAGGGAAAATGTTTGGGCACCCCTGAGATAGAGGGTGTATGGAATCCTCTAGAAATCAAAATGATATTTCAGTTGGACAAAGATTTCCATTACATTTTAATTAAATGGCTTGTTTTCTTGCAAACAAATACATAAATGAGAAACAATGAGATCATCACTATACAGGGAACAAAATGACATAAGAATACTCATCCGTTCTGGAATGGTCGGCACCATCTGTGGCTCTTAAAGCAGAGGCCAGTAAAATTGGTATGATTGCAGAAGCTATTTGTTACATTTTCTACAATGGGAATCTATCCTAAAAACGCTTATCTCTGCATTGTAAATACCTTCTTCCATTTGGATAATTGCTTGCTTTGCTTAGTTTTATATGATATGACAATACTAGCAGGATACAGATCACGTCTCACCGTTTAACATCAATATGCAGACCTTATGATTAAAATTGGAGAGTTGGAAACATTGCTTTTAGAGGTCAAAATCTTGATTTAGGGCTTGTTTTGATAACACTTTACTTGAGGGGTCACAAATAATGTAGTAGTGCACTCTTAATTAACTAATTAACCAGAAACTAAGTGTTAAGTTACCTACTAATCCCATTTCATTCATCATTAATCAGTCATAACGGTTCATGCATTTCACAGTTTCTATATTTGTTCATGATTGGTACTTGAGTAGTAACTGAGTAATTTGTGCCCCCTCAAGTAAAGTGTTACCCTTAACCTTATTTTTTTTTAATTACAGACAATGAGGAATCAGGAAAGCATTGAAACATATAATTCCAGGTCATGACACTGAAATTACTTATCAGACTTCTGAAGCAAACTATAACAGAAATGTCACTGGGTGACTGGAATCTTACATAATAGGTGTTTTGGTAACACTTTACTTGACAGGGCACAAATAATACAGTATTTAGCTATTATTAATTACAAACATTATAGAATTTTAATATATTTGCTATTGTCATAAAATGTTTGTTATTAATGTATATTAAAGCTGTTAATGTACACTCACCTAAAGGATTATTAGGAACACCATACTAATACGGTGTTTGACCCCCTTTCACCTTCAGAACTGCCTTAATTGTATGTGGCATTGATTCAACAAGGTGCTGAAAGCATTCTTTAGAAATGTTGGCCCATATTGATAGGATAGCATCTTGCAGTTGATGGAGATTTGTGGGATGCACATCCAGGGCACGAAGCTCCCGTTCCACCACATCCCAAAGATGCTCTATTGGGTTGAGATCTGGTGACTGTGGGGGCCATTGTAGTACAGTGAACTCATTGTCATGTTCAAGAGACCAATTTGAAATGATTCGAGCTTTGTGACATGCAGCATTATCCTGCTGGAAGTAGCCATCAGAGGATGGGTACATGGTGGTCATAAAGGGATGGACATGGTCAGAAACAATGCTCAGGTAGGCCGTGGCATTTAAACGATGCCCAATTGGCACTAAGGGGCCTAAAGTGTGCCAAGAAAACATCCCCCACACCATTACACCACCACCACCAGCCTGCACAGTGGTAACAAGGCATGATGAATCCATGTTCTCATTCTGTTTACGCCAAATTCTGACTCTACCATTTGAATGTCTCAACAGAAATCGAGACTCATCAGACCAGGCAACATTTTTCCAGTCTTCAACTGTCCAATTTTGGTGAGCTCGTGCAAATTGTAGCCTCTTTTTCCTATTTGTAGTGGAGATGAGTGGTACCCGGTGGGGTCTTCTGCTGTTGTAGCCCATCCGCCTCAAGGTTGTGCGTGTTGTGGCTTCACAAATGCTTTTCTGAATACCTCGGTTGTAACGAGTGGTTATTTCAGTCAAAGTTGCTCTTCTATCAGCTTGAATCAGTCGGCCCATTCTCCTCTGACCTCTAGCATCAACAAGGCATTTTCGCCCACAGGACTGCCGCATACTGGATGTTTTTCCCTTTGCACACCATTCTTTGTAAACCCTAGAAATGGTTGTGCGTGAAAATCCCAGTAACTGAGCAGATTGTGAAATACTCAGACCGGCCTGTCTGGCACCAACAACCATGCCACGCTCAAAATTGCTTAAATCACCTTTCTTTCCCATTCTGACATTCAGTTTGGAGTTCAGGAGATTGTCTTGACCAGGACCACACCCCTAAATGCACTGAAGCAACTGCCATGTGATTGGTTGATTAGATAATTGCATTAATGAGAAATTGAACAGGTGTTCCTAATAATCCTTTAGGTACTGTAAGTGTATGTTAGGATGTTAAGGTATACTTACATACTGCTTATGAATGCATTACGATTGTGCATTAAAAAGGCATTATGAAGGTGCAGTTAATGTAAGGCGTTACCATATTTTTTAATGCAATTTATGATCTATTCAAAACCACCATTGATAATCAGTATAGACCTAGAGCACTTCTGAGTCAGATATAACGAAAACTCTTATACAGGACTTCACAATTCCTTCTATTTGACAGAGCTGCTGTAAATTTCTTGCTGTTTATCTGCAGTTTCTTGCAGCAGCTGTATCACTCTCCTAAGCAATGGGCGCATTCTTACCTCCACGCGTTTTGGGGTCATGGGGGTCACACAGCACCGAGGCTTATTTTTCAGCTTGTGCAGCCTTCAGAAATGGGGGGCCTTTCCCAATCCTAGGAGCTGTCTATTTCTAATTGAGCTCTCCCAAAGTCAGTCCCCGGAGCCCCTGCCTCCAGCTGTCAGTGCTGAGGTGTAATTGGCATGGTGAGCTTCTATTTGGGACTAACAAGCGCCTGAGTGTGGATAGAGATATGACTGACAGCTCTTTATATTGACACCAGAAAGTTGTTTTGCTCTTCTGCCTTGAGACTGCAGATGGTTAAGAAATTCATCACTGTATTACTTTTTTGATTAATCAATTTTTTTTATTTATTAAAGAAAAAAAAACATATCTCCTCTTTTGGAACTGTGTTCCTGGAGGATTATAATACAATATCACTTGCCAAAAATGAATTATAATTAAAATTCTTGACACATCCAAACAATTTTTGGTTATTGTAAAGTATAAAATATAGAGAGTACATGCCAAACAACATAAATCTTGACTGTAAATGACCTAAGTCCCATCCCAGCACACATAAACAAAAGTCTTTGTCACACCAGTAATAAATTACAGAAAGCCAATTGTTGCCAGTTGTCTGTTTGCTCAGTAAATTTTTCCAAAACTGGACACTAAACAATGTGCAACTAGACATCTTAGAGAGAGGTCATAAAATTGCTTGACAGCAAAATAATAAGCTGAACCGCCATGAGAAAGATTTGTGGTATATGTTTGGTGACTCACTGAATTTATCAAGCTGAACCATACAGGTTGGTATTATTCGAGATACACATTTCCTACATTCTTAGCAATAACACCAGGTAGCACTGCAAGTACATATTTCTTATTTATCATTTCTTATTATTCTCTTTATCACTTGTGTAGTGCAGAGTCACAGTGAGGCTGGAGCCTGAATCAACAAAGCACTGGCTGTCAGTTACCAGAGAGCAAATGCTGACACCAAAATTTATACCTATAGACTATAGAAGACATACAGTAAATAAACACAGTGTAATGATCTTTAGGTCTAACTAAGGAAATTATAATTAGTTTGAAATATTTATTCCAAAGGTTTTTTGCACAATGTTCATTTATGTCATGCAGTTGCAATATACAGTCATAATCAATCATAAATCATAATGGCCGAGATTGGCTATTCTTTCAAGATTAGCTTGATCCTATGTATGTTGACGTGTTATGGTGGCTGTAACCTTAGACCAGTAGGCCTTGTGTCGGCTCTAACCAATAGTTCTGACTAGTGCCAGCTCCCTTCTAGTACTCAGTAGAGTGAGAATTCAGTCTTTGGACAAGTCGAGATTATTTTAAAACCCATGTTTGGCTGACTGGATTCTTAATGGCTCTTATCATTACATACAGTTTAAAAAATATGGTTTGATAAGCCCCCCTGGTCCCCTCACCCAAAGATGGCTGACCACTTGCACCGTTTCAGTTTATCATAGCTGAATGAAAAGCAGGTAACATGATGCAGAATGAAGCCAAGTTCCTCTGCCCTGTCAGCTTTTCTGTCTTTCTGCCTCCCCACCAGCCCCCTTAGCATAACACTGTAATTTCCTGCACTGCAACCCAACACATAGCTGCTGTACACTCAGCTCACCAGAGGCCAGCAGATTGACCCCGGTGATGAGTGAGAGAAAATCATAACTTCAAAGAACCCGTCTTTATCAGAACTAACAAGGTACCATTAGTGTGATATTAAAGGTATAAGATAAGTATCTCTGGGATAGGATAATCGTCTGCCCAGATACAGTTATCGAGCTTTTAATTGCAAAGGGCATGCATGTTTAATGCTGTGCTCCATTATATATGACAAAAGCTTGCTACTGGGGGTATTTAATCACAAGGTGAACCAAGCCTCTCTGGAAGCAGCGTCGCATTTCAATGAGCTCATGTGTGATGTTTAAATGTAATCTTCCCCATTCCCTTTGTTCAAACTGATGCAATTATGACTGGGGAGAATGGTGGCAGAGGACACAGGTACATATTAACATGCATAAATTGTTTTCCTTAATGACAGATTTCCCCAAAACAGGACACATCTAAATTGTCAGTTGGCACAGATGTTTGCTATTATCAGGAAAACTGTTTTTTTTTTGCTTTGACAATGCATACAGATGATAATCACACAAATATCTGAAAACATTATAAAGACAGAGCAAAACAAATATTATCTTTCATAAGCATGCATATGCAAAGGCTGCTACCATATTTTAAATCATTAGAATGTTGTTCAACACAAAATATCTTTCATTAGATTATATTACCGTTTAAGTGTGATATTGTGTGTGATATGCTGAGACTGCTGCAGTAACAGAACACCATATGCAAGATGATCCAATGCAGTATTTATGATGCGTTTTTGGATTCATCCAGCCTAATTCTGTGTATGCCTCTTATAACATGAAAATTAGGTGTCCTAAACGAGAAACTCAGCTGACTGCAGTTTCTTGTATTATTTCACTCCATCCATTCTTCCTGACTAGTTGTACCAATATTTTCTGGTTTTCTTGCTTTAGTTAACCTTATGAAATTTGAGGGTCATTCTGACTAATGTTACTCTTGATTACACTGGATCCCTGCTGCAGAAAAACAGAATTTAATCCTCTTGATCACCAAAAACAGTACTTTTGTCTTTCCCTCCTGTGGTGACTACGTGTCTGCTGTATCCTTATTAATTCTGAAAATGTTGTAACCATCAATAAACCTCTTTAGAAACACATTACATCTATCTATCTATCTATCTATCTATCTATCTATCTATCTATCTATCTATCTATCTAACTAAGGGCACATGTGTACATGTAGAAAATATATGTAAAAAATCTGATTTTCCAAAAACTCAGGGTTGCTCAGAAATCAGGTAAATAAGGGCCCACTAACCTTTAAATAATCTGCAGGAATAGTTTGTGAAAACTTCATACAGTATTTGTGAATCACATACAAGCTTGTCATTTTTAATTTTCCTAATTTTCCTTGAGACATAGTGGTCAGAAACAATTTTATTTTCCCTCTCAAAAATGGTTTGGTTTGCTCTTTTGTCGTGTTGAAATGGAACATGCATTGTATGTGCTTTACAGTCAGTCAGCGACCCGTATGCAGTGTGCAGGCGGCTGGATTGAGATGGGTAGGTGGAGATGGGGGGGGGGGGGGGGTGGTATTTGGGGGAGAAGGGAGGTCATCTTGTCCCTGGGCAGGAGTAAGACACACAGGCATGCATGACACACATTGGGCCTGTAGTATAACTCACGTTATACAGTAAAATCCCGTTATAGTTTATAACGGAATATCGTCAATAATGCACGAGGTCCGCTGGTCTCGGCTGTGCACCTTTAAGAACATGCAGAAAAAGCATCGGATACAGCGGACTCGCATATAACGGAATTTCGCTTGTAACGGACAAACAATTTGGTTCCCAGGGCCGCTTTTAGCTGTGGTTTTGTGCAGCTATAAAGGTGCGTGGTGTGCCAGTGATATCCAGCGCAGATACTATTATTGATAGATAATAGATATTATTAATAGTCACGCATCTGGTCAGGTAAAGTTGGATTACTACCTGTATAATATAATAATCTATACCACAAGTGTGTCTGCTGGGGTGTGGCATGAGTAAATAGTGTCCTGTAGTTGTGTTCTGGATATAACAGACTTTGGATATAATGGACTGTTTTGCCAGGTTCATTGAAGTCTGTTATAACTGGATTTTACTGTACTACATTATGCAATTTACTAATAACATACGTAACACTATATTATGCGATTTACTAATAGCGTACATTATATGGCAATATGTAATTTACGTAAAACATACGTTACACTATATTATGCGATTTACTAATAACATATGTTATACTACATTATATGATTTATTAATAACATGTTATACTACATTGTACGATTTGCTAATAATACAGGCTATACTAATGATGTTCCTTATTGCCCTTATGCATCCCATTTCATTTAAGTTAAAATGTTTCAAATTTTTCGAATAGTTATGTCTGGAAACTTAAGACTTAAGACTTTAATATGAGTATTGTTTTATTCTTTAATAAATGTATTCAGAAAAAAAGGCTTTTACTTTTGAGCCACTCCATATTGTGTGCATTGTAATGCCATGGGGCCGGTCCGTGTGAATAAAATATTAATTAAATATGCAAAATACTGGCATGCCTTGCACTGCACTGCTGTGTTTTTTAGTGTGTGGACCTCTCATGTGTTTTATGTTAAATAATAAGTGTTGTACTGTGTATCAACCCTCTGTAAAGTGCATGTTTTTTATTAATGTCTTTCCCCGATGTGCATGTAATGTAAATTGTTGTCTCACTCTGTCAATACTGATGTAAGGAGAGTGAGAGGTCTGTGTAAAAAAGGTGATGAGATTCATTGCATTCAAACCAATATAACCCTCGAACCCGCCATAGTATGTATGCAATCCCAGGACTGTGTGAGTTCCTCAGCCATATGTGGCTATGCGGGGGAGGTGGGAGGGCGGTTGTGACATCAATTCAAGCATGAATTAAGCTCACATTACTTGACTGCCTTCACCTGGGCAAATAAAAAGAACTAGTTAATAAAGAAGGAATAAAATGTAAACAAAACCACAATCAACTGATCAGTGAGACACCTGTGGCACTGGAGGTGATTTGTTTTTTTTGCAGGCTTGTCTGCTGGCTAATAAGAGACCAGTGAAGAAGGATTCTGTCCACGACATTCTCCTGCTCTTACCTTAATAACAGTGAACCTACATATTGCATAAACTATAGAACTGAATAAGCTGAACATTGAACAGAACTGGCTTAAATAGATTCTTCTACTTCATCTCTGTGCAAACAAAACCCCTACTGGAGCTGAAACTACAGCATCAGTACTCCATGTTGCCTTTCATATCCCAAATATTGCTTCATCTTGTTGTCAGACATCTGATGGAAGAATTTCACACAGAGACAAAAGCTATCCCCCTGTGTTGTTTGACAGTACGTCTCAAAGCCACAAAAATGGTATTTTATTCAGGTTTGTGAATGTGCTTAAATGCTCTCCTGAAAAGCAAACAACAATCATCTTCTTGTTGAAGGTTATGGCACCTGTTCTTTTCATCACATTTACTGACTTTAACAATTGAAAAGTTATAGTATATTGCTTCAGGCTATGACGGAAATCCAATCAGTCAATCAATTTTCCATTCCTTTGATCCAGTCTAGAATCTATCGAGCACACGGCAGGTAAATGCCAGGACTAGATACTGAATCACACATAAACATCATGCAAATTAAAATGTTAGGAACAGACAGAGTGAGCAAACAAAAGGGAGGAGGGGCTATGATATATCTTGGAAATTAAATACAACACTAATGAGGGAGCAAACAGGAGGCAGCTGGGAGTGATTGACACAAGGGCAGGAACAAGAGGTGACACTAATGAGCATCAGGCATGGCTCAGTAGGGCCATACTAGGGAGGAATTGGGAGGTGCAGATAGATAGGGTGTGACACTTCGGTTCTTGATGGCCACTGTGCAACACAGATTGCAGATTTCCCTGCTCAAACATATCTACTAAACCTGGTAATTTGCTGATTAAGATGGGTTTGAGAAAGGCAAATTTGCAAAATGTTTTGAATTCTGGCCCTCCAGGACCAGATTTGGGCCACCCTGTTATATACCATCAGTTTACTGATAAAGCGCAGATGCACAAAACCCAGGTGCAAACTCAGATAGCTTAATAATGGGAGTAGCACGGACATTTGGCACAATCTCATCATTAGTATGTGTTTCCTCATGGTGGCATATTCATGAATGAAAAAAGAGCACAGAGCTACCCGAGTGTGGACCTGATCATTGTTAATCAAGATTAGACATAAAAATGAAGTTTGAGTTGTAATAAACAAACCCTATGATTTTCACCCTAGATACTTGAAGTATCATTAGCCATAAGGTCCACAAACTGCAATAAAACTGCATATAAAAATGAAAGAAACCAAACCTCTGTATACTGATTGGTTATAAAATCAAGTAAGCTTCTTACACAATAAAATTAAACTGAGTCTCATATGCAAAATTTCATCATTATCAAACATTTTTTGCAGGAACAAGCATATCTTTGCCTTTTAAATATAGGAAAATATGTGATTTAATGTTTCTTTTAGCTGATGGACATGCAAACCAAACACTATCAGGGTTGTTTCTCTATACATTTTTACTTGCACATTTTGAATATCTAAGGCAATGAAAGACTCTCGGGAAAAAGACTAGCTCAGTCAAAGGATGCAGCAGAATTGAGGAGACGTGACTTCATGTACGTTCATGTTTTACAGCAATCCTCTTAGCTGCTACTGGGGATAAACAGCCGGCATCCACAATGGCTTCTTACACCTGGCTGAGAAAAATCAGCATAATGTGCTGTGACGCATAGCTAATACAGACAATACATTTATAGGCTAAAACGGTGGATCTTGTTGTCATTCCTCTGTGACCAATTTGACAGGAAACTGAACGATGAGCAGCTACTTTTCTTTTTCTTGGCCCGGTGAGCTGCATTCTGGGAGCAATCAAAACACGAAGCCATGCAATGCACTGAAGAACGGAAAGCCTGATGGCAGTCTGAGTGATTTTTTTTTCTTGTTTTTCCACAAGTTATAGAAGTTATAAGCTTGTGACTCATATACTTGTGGATCACAGTCTCCTTCCTATTTTGTTCCTCCATGACCAAGTAACAAGCTCTGTATTCCTTTAAAAGAGGGTAGATATACAGTACCACTTGTCATGGAATACCTCAGGGAAAAGGGACCCAGATGCAGAGTTAACGGAGTCAATAATATAGATGGGGATCAAAGTCAGGGATGTTAGCAAAGGTTGAGTAACTGGGGAGTCTATCCTGGGAGTGAAGGGAAAGGCAGGCACACATACAGCCACGGGGAGATTGGTACACACATGCACACCAAAAATAGGGTCGCAATGAGCGCTCACCAGCAGGGGATCAGGAGAAACACTTGGAAAAAAAAACACACAGGAGGGAGCTCAGGCACTCGGGAGGAAGTGGGGCAAGGAAACGCTTGGCAACAGGACGTCTGTTTCTTGCACTAAGGACATGGGCTAGACAGGTTAAAAAAAACTCAGAAGTCAGAATTTCTGGGTTCCTAGTCAGGAAGCAATTCAAATTCACTCGGAATGTCAGAGGAACCTTTACAACCCCGACCTCAGAATTCAAGATGGCTGCACCCTTCATCAACAGAAGTAACAGGTATAGTTTGATGCTGTTTATTAGCACTTTTTTTTTGTGTGTGTCTCATTAAATTGGTCATACACACAGTACTGTCCAAGTTTTATTTCTGGACATGTTGCTATGGTGTTTGTATGTGTAAAATACCACATAATATGTTGTTATCAACTGGTATTGCTAACAGTGAACCTGACTAGCATTGGTATTGTTAAATGGTTTTCTAACTTATTCCATGTTCCATTCTGGAACAGGTTTAACTGGGGGTTGACATCATTTCCAGTTCCGACTTCCAACCTCAGAGGAAAATGGAACACAGCATAAGACGTGCAATTAGACGAAACTAAAGTTATGTGGCACAGTTGTCAGTATTGCAGGGAGGGAGACAGGGCACAGAGGCGATATCAGAGTCCAATTTGACACCTCTTGTTCGTCTCCATAGCCATTGCACAGTGTTATGCACTGGAAGATAAATAAAATAAAACAGCACTGCTGTCCACAGAGGAGTCTTGTATTCTCAATGCATGCCATGACTAATGACTTAGCTCTCCAGGATTAGAGTTGTGCAGTGTTGTGTTACTGGCAGTCCTGCAGCTTAAGTGTACAGAACTCATTCTTTTCTGCTTGTAGGTATTTCACAGAATCAAGGAGCTGACAGGTCATTGTTGGCTTCACAATAATAATTTGTTCAAATGATTTTTAGCAATCTCCTCTGTCTTAGAAAACTGTGTGAAAAAACAATCCTTTCCTGTAAATTCTGTACCAGTTCCTCATTTAATAAAAACCACTGTGTATTGTTTTACTGGCTAACAAAAATATAGTATACCTACTCATTGAATGTGCCTTTGAAAGAGGTACCATTTGATAGAAATTAACACATAAAATGTCATTGACCCATTTCTAAAATACTCTCTTATAAACTCTAACCATCTTCCATCTGGGCAGCTTCTCAATCTCGCCCTCTAATGGTGGGCTTCCCTGGTGGGCCACTGCTTGTTTAAATAATAATAATTGATACTTTATTGATCCCTGTGGGGATATTGTCTTTATGCCTCCCCCCAACTTGCTTTTTGCAGGGAAGAGTAAGCTGGCCACAAACAGCAGCCACCTGTTGTGGCACTGAGGGTTAAGTGCCTTGCTCAAGAACCCACAGAGGTGCTGAAGCTGGGCTTGAACTGGTAACCTTCGGATCACAGGCTCAGCCCACTGAGCCACATGGCGCCCCAAATTTAAATTCCTTAGAACTCTGGTAATACTTGTCCTACAATCACAACCTAGGGCTTGTTTTAATCAGGACAGTGCTAAAAGTGTTGTGTTTGCTGGTAAACAACCCTTTAAGTGGACAGTTTCTGTTCTGTGAAAAATGTTTTTTTGTATTCTCTATGCCAATAACTCAATTCTGCTTGCAGATTTGAAACTTCTGAGATAGCAGTTTCATCATCAGAGGTCTTTAGAAGACTCGACACAAGTTTGGTGCAAATAGGTCATGGACTTCAATTGTAGTCATGCTTTTCCCATTGCAGGGCCAACTGACCAGTATAGCAAATAAAATACATGTAAATAAATGCCTTACCTGTGTTAAAATGTAGTTTCTTTCTTCTGCATTCTATTTCCACTTTTTATATCCAGGTTTAACAAAGTTTTTCTGGACCGCTCCATCCCCCCTCTCTTGCTGAGTCTGGTGACCATGACAAAAGTAACCAATGCCATTTTGGCTCATGTGTGTTGGATGTGTCATTTCATTGGCTATTCATTCCATCCGTTTTCCGGAAGCTATATTGGTAATGGGTGGTGGAGTCACGAAGGCTCTGCTGTATGCTGTGAATGCCAGCGACATAGGGTGTTTCTCAATACCAAGAACACAAAAATCGTACTTTTGGTCTTGGCAAGACCGGTCTTGCTAACTTGCCTCCCAAGAATGAACTTGGGGTGCAATGAATCATGGGATTGGTCTTGTTTGGCAAAGATACAACTTATGCATCCTTGATATTTGGTGCGGGACAAGAATGACATCGGGGGATTTTTCCTCTGTACTTCTGTTCTTGAGTATCGGAACTGGTCTTTGGCAATGGAAGATATGATGATGTAAAATGGGTACACAAGTATCGTCAAGCATGCATATTGAGAAACATCCATATGTTTACTAGACCTGCTATCACATGACTGCAAGTGCAACAATTTGGTGAAGTCAAAGCAGTTCTTCACACTGTGTCACACTGTGGCTGCAGAAACAGGTCTGGATCCTACTTCAGTGATATAACTTTCCACCAGTTGGTGTGTTGACAGTAGTGTGATATTCGCTTGCTAGCATACATTTAGCAATCTTTGGAATATCGCTGGGCTTACTGCCATACCACAGCATAGCAAGAATGAAAGCTGTGCTTGTGTGTATAAAAATATTTAGAAACAATGAAGTAGTTAAGCATGATAAGTCAAGTGCTGGGTATGTCATATGCAGTGTAGTATTAGTAATTGTTTGTATTTGGGAAGTTGCAGTGACATATAGAATTTTATTTTGAAGAGATAATAGATTACCCAATACCCATACTATGACAGTCTTTGTTTGGACTGCTGAACACGTTTTGATTTATTGCTTATTTTGTGCAGTGGTCAAACATTATCCACCCACCAGCACCAATTATATTCTCCGCACCTGATCACACATTTCCAGTATTTAATGATTTGGAAACATATTACACTGAATTATGTTGGTTTTAAATAGTTAAACATAGACTATTTATTGTATAGCATTTATACAGAGGGTGGTGCGGTGGCGCAATAGTTAGTGCTGCTGTTTAACAGCAAGAAGGTCCTGGGTTCAGTCCTAGGTCCGTTCTATGTGGAGTTCACACGCTCTACCCTTGTTCACGTGAGTTTTCACTAGGGGCTCTGGTTTCCTCCCACAGTCCAAAAGCCTGCAGGATAGGTTGATTGGTGAGTCTACAGTGGCCCTGTAGTTGTGAGGGTGTGTTGGTGGCTGCCCAGGGTAGGCTCCTGTCTGTGCCCATTGTTCTTGGGATAGGCTCCATGACCCCAGTTGGGATTAAATGGTTTCAGAAAACAGATGGATATTTATATATTTGATTTATATGTATTTGTTAATGTTATGCCACAATTCTGGACAAGCCAGTGCAAGACAGGACAGATGACAGTGCAACATTGGACAGACAGGACAGGACAGAAGGCAGTGCAGTACAGGACAGACAGCACTGCAATACTGGACAAGACATTGCAAGACAGGACACAGCAATGCAGTATCGGACAAGACAGTGCAGTACAGGACATACGGTAGTGCAACACAGGACAGACAGCAGTGCAATACAGGACAGGACAGTACAACATAGAAATAAGTAAACATAAAAAAGCAGATAAGTAATGCATTATGGGGATGGGGAAGAGAAAATCCACATGGACAGTATATCCTTACACAGGATTTTTTTAAATTCAAAAATGACAAATTGGTAACATATCCCAACTATTCCAATAGTCTCATACAATTTCATAAATATACAAATGTAGTTCTCTAGTCAAAAGAAATTTGCAGCTAACCATACCTGTACTTTTTCAAACTAACTCCAGAATTCAAAACGAAGAGATAAATAAATCGTCTCAGTAATGAAAAAAATATTTGAATAAATAATTTCTAAACAGATTTCTGTGTCCGAGGACAGGCCCCAGGCTTACCACAACCCTGAACTAGATGGACCCATGTGTCGTGTCTTCTGCAGGGAAGCAGCACAGACACTGTAATATCGGGTAAACGAGGGTTAATTTGGAAGAAGACAAATAGGGAACATGGAATAAACGAAGGACTGACGTCAATGACCGGACTGGAGAAAACATACCCAACGCAGACTTAAATACATTGAACTAATGACAGCAACAAGAAAGAGCTGATCAGACGGGGATTCCACACGAGGCTAACAAGGGGGCGTGGCATACGGAAGGAGCAGAGGATCGGGGCAGGACACATGTACACCAAGTTAGCAGCATCTTTATGAAAGTTCCCTTTTGCAAAAGGAGATAATCTTTTACTTAAATGAAGGACAGTGTATTTCTTTACAGTACAGTGGTACCTCGGTTCTCGAACTCACTAGAACTCAAATTTCTTGAAAGTCGAACAAACCAGTTTAACCTAGAACTCGATCTGAATATCAGAAGTCGAACCGTGAACGCTGACCTAATATAAATTGTACGCGCCAGGAAACGAGTCATACTATAATGCAATTCTTACTTTAATGCCTTCTTCACAGATTGGACGATTAACCAAATAAAGCAGCACAACATTACAGTAACTAAGAATAAATAAACCACTAACTTATGTGTACTATTAGAGCATTTATGTAATTTATTTAAACTTTATTTTACCTGGTAAATGAACTGAAAACCAGTTCTCACTGCTTTACGTGATATTCGGGAGAAATAGCAGATTACGCATCGGAACTGCCTGGGATACAAACGTCATGCATGCAACTAAACTCTTCAGCCAATAAGGGCAAAGGTGTGTCGTCACGGAGGCGGTTCCAGTTTGTGCAGCCGGGTGAGAGATCGCAATGCATCTAACCGTAATGCATTGCGTCAGGATCAGAATGCGTTGCTTTAAGCCAGCGCTGTAAGCAAGTTGAAAGCACCCAATGACCGGACTGGGGAAACAAACTGAAACATGGACTTAATACAGAGGACTAATGACAACAACCAGAAACAGCTGATCACATGGGGATCCCACACCAGGTTAACGAGGGGGCGTGGCACACGGAAGGAGCGGACGATCGGGGCAGGACAGGGGTAATGTTGGGATAAGATCTTTATCGTTTTGGAAGCCATTAAGAAAAAAATGCTCGTCTTGTTTTATCCTGTTCATTTTGTGTTTAAATGCTTAAAAAAAAACATATTTAGATGTAATTTTGGGGGGCCGGGAACCAATTAATTGGTTTTCCATTATTTCTTATGGGAAAAATTCGATCAGAACTCGAACTTTTTAGGATTCGATCCGGAGTCCGGAACGAGAACCACTGTATTAGGTAATAGTCTTATTCATATTGAAATGAAAACAATTGAATTTTCTTACTCTGATCGAATTTTCGTCTTACACAAAGCTGTAAACAGGTAGGTCATGGTGAAAGAAGAAGCGAAGAGATCGGAGACGAGCCGGTAATCTTCCTGGGGGCTATGTCCATCTCCGCTTCTTCCCCCGCCATAAATCGAGAGGAGCCCCTCCTGATTTTTAACTCAGCGGTATTCACAACGGAAGCCACAGCCGCCACCCAATAAGGTTGGCCTGTGGCTTCACAACCGGCCCCAGCAGCCCACCCCTTTTCTGGTACACGCCTGGTTCTTAAAGGGGCCAGGTCTGTATGGCATGCTATCCCGCAGGTTCCCAAGGTCCCTAAAGGGGCAACGCCGGCTACTGAAGTGCAAACCCCAGCTCCAGTCACCGAGGTTCCTGTGCTGGTGGTTCCTGCTGCGCTGCTGCCCACTCTGGTCCCCACGGTTCCTGACCCACCGGCTCTGCTCCCCATGGGGCCTGCCCCTGTTCCTGTGACTCCTGCTCTGCCCCCTGCAGTTCCTGCCTCTGTTCCTATGACTTTTGCTTTGCCCCTGTGATTCCTGCTCCCGTGCCCGCGATTCCTGCTCCTGATCCCATGCCTCCGGCTCCAGTCCCCCCGGTTCCTGTCCCTCCGGCTCCAGTCCCCCCGGTTCCTGTCCCTCCGGCTCCAGTCCCCACGGTTCCTGTCCATCTGGCTTCAGTCCCCCCGGTTCCTGTCCCTCCAGTTTCAGTCCCCCCGGTTCCAGACCCTGCTCCCGCACCACCAACGCCAGGGTTGGGTCCTGCCCACCCTGCCCCCTGACTCACCCTCGGTCTCTGTGGCAGGGGCTCAAGGGGTGCGTGCAGGCTCCCTGTTTCCCCCCATCCTATGCCTTCCTGTCTCGTGGTTTCGTGCCCCTTATGTCTGCTTCTCGTCCCTCTGTTTCTCCTTTGTTCACTCCTGTTCCCTTCGTGCCTCCTGTTGGTGTTTCAGATGTATATAAGTTAGAATAGAAGGAAAAAAATACAGAGTTAATATCAGTAGGGTCTCTACGACGGCGTTTTAGTGCCACCTTAAAAAAAATAAAATAAATCTAAGATTACGAGATTAAACTCGTAATATTTCGAGAATAAACTCGAAACTACGAGAATAAAGTCAAAAGCTTACGAGAAAAAAGTCGAAATATTATGAGAATAAAGTCGAAATATTACGAGAATAAAGTCGAAATATTTCAAGAAAAATCACAGAATTGCGAGAAACTATGGATGTGGAGGATCTGGTTAAGTCCTGCTTTAGGTTAGGATTTAGCAATGAGGAAATTCTTTGTCTTTTGGCCCATCAGCACAGACTTATAATTAGTAAAAGGACACTGTAGCGGTTATGTAGGAAACTTAATTTATTCAGAAGAAAAAATCAGACAGACATTGAGGAAATTGCCTCTTTTGTGCAGTCTGAAATGGCGACCAGTGGTCGACTCCAGGGATATCGATGGTTACATCTGCGTGCTATTCGAAGAGGATATGTTGTTTCTCAAGAGATTATGAGGATGATGATCAAAGCAATCGACCCTGAAGGAGTTGAATACCGGCGCGTTCGACGTCTCCGACATCGCCAGTACTTCAGCCGGGGTCCCAACGCATTGTGGCATATGGATTCATATGATAAACTCAAGCCGTACGGCATCGCAATTAATGGTTGCATTGAGGGCTTCAGTCGGTTTGTGTTGTGGATGGAAGCGTACAATACAAACAGTGACCCCAAAAGCCGACTACTACATTTCCACTGTAACCCGCTACGGGGGTTGTCCAGAGCGATTGCGCGCCGACACAGGAACGGAAAATGGACACGTCAAAGACATGGAAGTTTACCTGCGCAGAAACCACACAGACAGTTATGCAGGAGAGAAAAGTTTTATGTGTGGATGCAGCACGGCAAATCAACGCATAGAAGCATGGTGGGGCATCCTGCATAAAAAAGGTGGACAACTTTGGATGGACATCTTTCAGACCCTCAAAGACGATGGGCATCCATCTTAAGTTTCTCAACAGTCATACGCATCCCTTACACCACATACACTCACCAACACATGTATCCAACACTCCACCTCTCACACAGGTGCGTGGGGGAGGAGAGTGGGCGGGTCTTCCTACACCCCCGCTCCCTGCCCGCGATGGTGGGGGGGCACTCGGGCGGTCGTCCGGCTGGCGGTGCCCTGGGGTTGCGTGGGGCCTTGGCTCTTCTGTGCTCTTGGGGGGCTGTGGACGCCTTGGGTCTCCTGGGCCTGTCTCCGCTGGCCTCTGGCTCTTGTGGGGTGGGGCTGCGGCCCCCCACCCTTGCTATCAAGTACATTCCATGGAGAAATTCACACGCACCCAACACACGTATACCCCCACACAGAAGAACACACATGCAAACCCACTTCCATGCTCCCCTCCAAGCACATGCAACGATTTTGGATGTCTGTGTATCTGTTTTATTTTCTTTAATTCTGGTTGTGTCTTTGTATTCGTCCATTTGTGGTTGTATTTCAAATGTTGTTTTTTTTTTTTTTTTCCTTGCCTTGATATGTGCTTTTTACGTTACTCTTGTCTTTCTTAGCCTCTCTCCCACTGTTGTCTCCCCCTTTGTTTGTGTTTTTTTTTTCTTTCTCCTCTATCACCTCCTTTTTAATCTCTCTCCCTACCCCTTTTCTTCACTATCACTCCCTTCCGGACAGCTCGGCAACTGGAATATTTTACATGTGTTAAAAATAAAATACAATAAATATACAAATAAAAAGAAATCGACCAACATGAAGGGCCTATACAGAGTTTATAGAGCCCCTCATGGCAAAGCAAATATGTCTGACACAGCAGTGCATTCAGACCATTATTCTGCTTGCTAAAGCTGCCGGACAGGACACATTAAAAAAAAAAAAAGACGATGGGCATTTCTCTGGTGATTTCTTGGAGAAAAATCTTATGCAGTTCTGCTTCTTGAACCTTGTCCAGGTACGTCACAACTTTAACTTTAATGTGAATTGAACTTTAAATAAATAGATAAACCACTGGATTTGAAACATGTGAAGTGTTGTTTATGATATGATAATTTTAGGCATAAATTAGTGTAATTAATAAACAGTTATATAGACAAAATGGTAAATGTTAAAATTAAATATAGTGTCAAAATTCATTAATAATTTTTTTTTGTTTGGTTTCTTTTTTTTGGTGGGGGGGTTAATATGCTCATTTACAAGCTCATTGTACATCAGCTTTAACAATGAATGTCCATGCAGAATGAGCTAGATGAAGTTGTGAGAACATGGAACACCCACCAAATAAGACCACGACCAGGCCAGGGATTGCCCGCAGTTCGACCAGTTCTGATGTTCAGTTTGCCAGAAATTCATGGTGCAACAGAAGACAAGCTCAAATCTGTTGATCCTGAAGAAGTAGCATCTTGCAAAGAGGAGTGCTCTCCAAAGGGGCAATACCCCTGTGACAAGAGCTCTCTGTACTTCTTATGGAAGAAAAAGGATTAATTGCTCCCATGGACCCATACCTTGCAGCTGAACTGTACACTCAGTTAAGAAATGAGATACTAGAGAATATCTAGAAAGAAAAGCTTTAGATGTTTGCATATTAATGAAAGCATAGTTAAATTTGAACTCAGACCTAGAGTATATTAGACTAGCGACTATATTACAAGTGTTATGCTAATACATAGTTTTTTGAGCTGTGTAAGAATAATAAATATTAATTTTTATTTATTAAAGAAAAACAGTATAATAAAACAGTTATGGTGTATGCTTATACAAACAAGAAATTACAGCACACCAGTAACTAGCCATAATATAATACATGCAAAATGTTTAATACATTTTCAAAACATCATGAAAACATGAGTAACAAGCATATGAAGCCCTCACAGTGACTGCATGAAGCATTTCAAAAACTTGCAAAGAACCCTCTGATGTCTCTTTTGAAGTGTTACTTACCCTCAACTGTACTTGAACATTTTATAACATATTAGCATATAAACCTATATGTAAACAAAACATGGAAACTAAACAATGTATGTACACAAAGAATATCTGTAAAACCTCCAACTAACTTGACTACTAAATTTTACTGCCAGTTTTATCCTGATTAATGATATTTATGATCAGTTATTCTCAAAGATAATTTAAAAAACGCGATTGCTAGCATTAAAAATGCAATATGCTTTTAACTGCAACGCCATCGTATACCCTATATCAAATTATATCAAACTACATTTACAAATGTGTATGCATACTAAAGATATTTTAATATACCTGACCTTTGACGCTTGATGTTTTCAAGGTCTTCCATAGAGCTAACTCACTGGCGCAGACAACGTGCTTGTACAGAACTTAACGTAAACATCCACGTAAAAATACGACTTTATTTTCGTGATTTTGACTTTATTTCTCAAAATACTACGATTTTAATCTCGTATTACTACGAGTTTATTCTCGTAATATTTCGACTTTATTCTCGTAATATTTCTACTTTTTTTTCGTAACATTTGGACTTTATTCTCGTAGTTTCGAGTTTATTCTCGAAATATTACGAGTTTAATCTCGTAATCTTAGATTTTTTATTTTTTTAAAGGTGGCACTAAAACGCCGTAGTAGGTCTCTAAGTAAAGTACCATGAGGGTTTTTAATCTGAGGAATTATGCGTGAGGTCGCCTGACGACGAAGTTCGTGGGCTAGAAGGTGACTTGCTTTATCTCCATGCTCGTAATATGTAGAACGAGAGCGTAAGAGAAGGCACTCTGTGTCAGTATTTGTAATGAGCTCAAATTCGGACTGCAACTCAACCTGAGATTTCAGTAGGGTAGAGGAGGGAAAAGCAGCAAGCTGTTGATTTAAAAGACAAATTTTGGTAGAAAGTTCTTGCATCTTGTTTTTCCGAGATTTGCTTAAATATGCAGAGTAGGAGATGATTTGACCCCTTAAGTACGCTTTAAGAGATTCCCAAAACAATGAATGAGAGATTGATTCCTTCTCATTCTGATTTATGACGATAAAGTCATCTATAGCAGAAATTATGAATTTATTAAAATTAGAGTCCAAAAGAAGCAAAGAATTGAACCTCCATGGGGTTGGATAGCGTGGTTGTCTGGAAATCTGAATATCTAAAGAAAGGGGGGCATGGTCAGAAATAACAATAGGATGATAATGAACAGATGACACATTGGAGATAAGTTTGGTATCAATAAAAAATAGTCTATGCGAGAGAAGGACTGATGCCTTTGGGAAAAAAAATAATATTTTTTAGCATGCGGGTGGTAAAATCTCCAAGGGTCTACGCAACCGTTAGTTGACATGAAGTCAGAAACCAGCTTTGACATAGATGAAGGGGTCAAAGTGCATGGATTTGAACGATCCAAACTGGGGTTAATCACACAATTGATATCACCCCCAAATATAAGCAAACTGTTATTCAAAGAAGGAAGTAGCTCAAACAACTTATTCATGAAATGGGGATCATCAAATTTGGAGCATAAATATTAACTAAAAGAACTGGATTGTGAAACAACGTTCCAGAAACAATTAAGTATCTACCATTTCTATCAGAAATTACTTTCGAGAGTGAAAACTGAATTGACTTGCCGACTAAAATTGCCACCCCTCTGGCTTTCGAATTAAAATCTGAATGAAATACTTTAGAAGCCCAAGGGCATTTCAGTCGCCCCCGATCTTTTGTACACAAATAGGTTTCCTGCAAAAATACTATTTCAGCTTTGAGATGTTTCAGATGAGTAAATATTTTAGATCTTTTGACAGGGCATCTCATACCTTTAATATTCCAGCTCACAAATCTCACAGGAGAGCTGCCATGAGGGAACCCTGAATTGTTCAAATTAGTGGCCATATTTTGAATATTGTAGTGTGCAGAAAAAGGAAAATGTACAGCACCCCACCCACACCAGCATAGATACAACTAATGAAAAAATAAAACTAAAATAAGAAACAAAGACAAATTAAACAACCCTACCCCCTCCCCCCTGAGCACTGACAGAAAAAAACCTCCATCCCCAAACGATGGAGAGGCCAGTGCTGACTCCACTAGGAGTCGAATCTATCCTAGAAGCTCTTACAGCTATTAAGCAAATAATACAGAAAAAGAAACAACGAATAAGATCTGGGCTCCCGCAAAAAACTAAACATTATCCATAAAACATGGCACAGAATAGTATATATGTATATGTGCATTAGCAAGAGAACATTTTAAATTGAATTTGAGAAAGCACTTCTTTACACAGCGTGTAGTTAGAGTATGGAATAGTCTTCCTATTAGTGTATTACAAGCTGAAACCTTGGGTTCCTTTAAATCAGAGTTAGATACGATTTTAACAACTCTGAGCTATTAGGTGAATTCTCCCCAAGTGAGCTAGATGGGCCAAATGGTCTCCTCTCATTTGTAAATTCATTACATTCTTATGTATGATAGTATATGTGAAACAAAGTTCTATCATACATATGAGAGAGTAATATTATATTTGAAACAGAATAATAGCATATGTAAAAGGAATAAATAGTGCAGGTGAATGCAAATAATCGTGTGTACGGAACAAAATGACAGTTAATGTAAGACAGAATGGTAGGTTTGTGAATGAGAATAGCTGTTTGTGTGAGTTATTTTGATAGAAACTGAAGGGAGCTTCACTGAATGAAAATGGTACTAAATTCTAAGTTCCTGATTGGTTATCTTTGACTAAAAACTAAAAATGCCAAAAGACATATTTTGTTTGGGTACTTATGGTTAAGGTTAGGGCTGGGTAGGGGTTAAGGTCGTCATTTGGGATTAGAGTTTTCCCCATAGAAATGGATGTTGTGTCTCCACAAAGATGTAATTACAAACCTGTGTGTGTGCTTGTGTGTTTCTGTGTGTGTGTGTTGCCTGTGAGTGCAGCTGCATTGCTGATAAGCCGGGTTTTTTCAGTGGCCTAGACGTCTGGTCTTTTCTACAAATGAAATACCAAAGAAGAACACCTCGGCTGCAGGAAGTACCAGCCTCCCCAGATAAGCAGCCTGCCATTCCAGCTTCTCACCCTCAGCGGGACTCTCAGGATTTTTCTTATCGACCGTGACCCTCAGTGTGTGACATGTAATTAACAGCATTGTAAAACAGCACAAAGCGATGATTAGAAACAGATCTGTATGTGTGTCCAGGTATACCTTACCCTTGTAGGGACCAAATGTCCCCAAAATGTGATGTGTTTTTTTTTTTTTTACCTTATGGGGACCAGTTTCCTGGACCCCATATGGAAAAACCCTATTTTATAAGAATCTGTGACTGCAATGGAAAAACTAAAAATGCAAAAAGTCTTGTATTTTGTTTGGTTACTTATGGTTATGCTTAGGGCCGGGTAGGGGTTAAGGTTGTCATAGTTAGCATTTTTCCCATGGAAATGAATGAGCAATTGAGATATAATGAGATACGATTACACGACTGTGTGTGTGTGGGTCTGCATAGATCACATTTGAGGACCAAATTGTCCCCAAAGTGTAGTAAAACCTGAAATTTCCCTACTTTTAGGGACATCTTTTGAGGTCCCCATTTGGATAACCTCAGTTTTATAAAAATCTGTGAATGCAATCAAAAAAGTGAAAATGCCAAAAGTCTTGTATTTGGGTTGGTTACTTATGGTTAAAGTTAGGGATGGGTAGGGTTTAAGGGTGTCGTGATTAGGATTAGGGTTTTTCCCATAGAAATGAATGGACGGTCCCCATTTAGATAGGAAGACCAACTTGTGTGTGTGTGTGTCCCTGCTGATTGACTGCTGAAATATTGTTTCCAGTAGGTGGGGTTATTTAACAGCTAAAAATTCAGTGCTGACTGAAAAACAGAAAAGAACATATTGCAATTTATATATAAATATATGTCATCTTTATTCAAAGTGGCATACAATTATAATCAGGGTCAGACAGTCCCTGGAGCAATTGGGAATAACAGGCCTTGCTCATGGGCAAAATGGTGAAATCACTCTGTCAACCGTATGCTTTGAATCTACAACTGTCCAATCACAGGTGCAGTCCCCTAACCCACTGAGCCACACACCACCACCCCCTCAAAAATTGCCTCTCTGCTTGGACACCAAAAAAAACAGTGAGTGCTGTCCCTCTCAATGGAAATCTTTATTGAAAGGCAAAATATATATGAATATCTATATGAGATGAAGAGATAAACCAAATCAGACATTTAATCTAAAAAAAGAAAAGAATACAGTCAAAATTAGGGGTTCCCTAACCCAGTCCACAGACCAATACCAGCCTAGGGCCAGTATTCCAGTGGGCTGCAGGAATGCTAGGGGTTTTGTAGAGGAGGTGGTCCATTTCCAAATATAAACACATTTTCAATTTTTTTTGTGACTCGTCACGTTCACATGTTCTGTTCTCATCTGGAAAAAAATGGAAATGGTTATTAAAATTATGAAACTGATGATTTGTCTGCAGGTTACCAGTTTGTGAAAATTCTGTATGATGTTAATCAGTCCACGGATGTTAAAAGGTTGGGAACCACTTACTTAGAAAACACAACCATGATCATTGGGGGCAGTGTGTGGCTCAGTGGGCTAAGCCATGTGCCTGTAATCACAAGGTCGCCGGTTCAAGCCCAGCCTCAGCACGTCTGCGGGTCCTTGAGACCCTCAATCCCCAGCTCCCTGGGCGCCGCTACGGGTGGCTGCCCTTCGCGGACAGCTTGCTCTACAAAGAGCAAGTTGAGGGAGGCATAAAAACAATTTCCCCATGGGGATCAATAAAGTACCAATTATTATTATTCATGGAAGACCCCTGAACTAAGTTGCAAAGAAAATAGCCCCAAATAAAAGTGACTATGAAAAATATATTTTGCTGTGAATGAATGAATGGCCTTTCTTATTGATCAAAGTAATCTGCACAGTGCAACGGGTTAGACACGCTCTAGCCAGTGGCTCCTAAAGAGAAAAAGATATCAAGTGAAATAACAGAGTGATGGACTGGCCTCCAGGGCTCCCTTCGCCATGTGTCCCCACCTAGAAAATGTGATGCAAGGCTGTATATGATGTAGAGAAGGAGGAATCTGGGGCAATGAACGATAGGCAGTACATTATGATGACACCCTTTGTTGCTGTAACAGTTGGCTATGGCAACAAAAAACAGCACCTGAAAGTGATCGGGAAAATTAGAGATCATGATGTTTTTGGAGAGAGTCCCGTTTCATGCACCGCTGTGTACAGATGGTGACGTAACACTCACCTGAGTAACACGGCAGGACACGGGGAGCTTAGCCTGGGATTTCAGCGTGGAAAAAATGGCTTTCAATTTAACAGAGGCTGTTTAATGTGAAAAGCAAATAAAGACAAACTGCACCATTCAGTGTGTGTTTTTCCCATTTGGCCAAGGAACCATTACACACAGAGAATTGAGAAGCAGAATCTGTCACTGTGAACAGCCGCTATACTCTTATCGGTGCTGGCAGTCATACTGCTCTGCTCTTAAATATTCATTGTATGCATATAGCCCCCAAAGGGCAGCATTGCAAATTAGAACAGTTCATCCTTTGATTGCTGAAATGCCACATGAGCTGGGGATTCAAATGATGTTCCATTTTATTATTAATGAGCCAGAGAGAGTGGGCTGACATTTACAGGTGCGCCCATGGATGATAATGACTATGCTGCTAGGCTGGGAAAGAGGGAAGATGGAAAAAATCAGAGGCAGCTGCAAGTGGAGCTGTTTGCTAGACCCCAGCTGACTCAAAAACAAGCACGCAGTACAGGACTTCAACAACAACAACAAAACCTAAAAGTTTGTTATTAAGTTTCTCAAATGGAAAGTAATAACTGGGGCACTCGAAAGGGGAACATAGTCAAATTCGGTAAAATGTCAACAGTCAGCAGCTATTACTATGATGACCGTTTTTGTTAGACCTGTTGGTTGTTTGAATGCCATGTCAAGTAAAGGTTGGCATTTCCTTTCGCTAACCACTGGAGGCAATGTGTAATACTTTGTGCACTAAGACTAAATTAATCTGGGGAAATGCATTTTGGCGATGTGCAGAGGAATTTTTTTTTAGCTGTGGTTTTTAATGTACTTGTGGTTGTAATGTACTTCTTTTCAGCAGACTTGGCATTTTAACCTGATCCTTCGTAATGACAGAATTCCGAGACCAGAGGAGGCACGTTTAATGAGTCACAACAGGGACAAGCACTGAAATCTAATCAAAGACTCGTGGGCAAAACACACGGCAAGTTCAAAATAATCCCAAACAAGTCCAAATAACATTCAGAAACCATGGTCAGAAAACATGCAAGAACCCCAAAGTCAAATCAGGAGAAAGAAAAAATGAGAACCTTTCTGTTAGTTTAGTATAGTGTGATAAAAGATTATTCATATACACTGCCCGGCCAAAAAAAAAGTCGCCATTTGAATTTTTCATTGGATCGCCTTTAGCTTCGATTATGGCGCACATTTGTCATGGCATTGTTTCCACAGGCTTAAGCAACATCTCACCCTTTATTTTAATCCATATTTGCATTAATTTCTCACCGAGATCCACTCCATAAAGCCTCCTTCAGCACATCCCAAAGACCTTCAATGAGGTTAAGGTCACAACTCTGTGGTGATCAAGTCATACGTGAAAGTTATTCCTCATGCTCCCTGAACCACTCTGACAATTCAAACCCAATGAATCTTGGCATTCTTGTCCTGGAATATGCCAATGCCAACAGGGAAGAAAAAAATCCATTGATAATGGATGGAGGTGTAATCTGGCCAGTAGATTCAGGTACTCAGCTGACTTCACTTTATTGCTGCATAACGTAGCTAAGCTGTAATAATGAACCAGTCATTGGCTCTTAAGTATTTGCTGATATAAATTCAAATGGCGACTTTTTTTTTTTTACATGTACAATATTTTTTGCAGTTACATGTAGTATTTGCATGGGAGAAAAACAAAGGAATACAGGTACTTTTGATTGCTCTAGATATGTTTTAGGGTGAAAACAGGACTTATGTTCAAAGATTGTGTCCTGGTTCCTGGGACCAAAGGATGTACCTGGTGGTTTACCTTATTGTGCCATCTAGCACCAGGGGCTACGATCTAACAAATGTAGTGCAGGCCACCCAGTGACACCTGTCATATCATCCTGGTATAACTGATGGCAGAAGATGCTGGGTGCTGTGGAGCAGCAGAAATACAATCCTCGGTCGGTTTTGATTCCATCCATCGGTACAATAATGACCTGTTTTCTGTGCAATGTTCTACGTCCAATAAACAAAAGTAGCAATTCAAAGGACTAGAAATCTTGTAGTTGTGCCTGATTCATTCATTTTTATATTTCATTATTTAGCAGATGCTTTGATGTTTACTTGAGGGGTCATAATGTAGTAATACATGTTCATTTAGTGTATTAATTAACCAGTAACTGTTTGTTATGTACTGATCCCATGTTCATTCATCATTAATTAATCATAAAGGTTCATGTATTTCATGCAGTTACTACATTTGCTCATGATTTTTACTCCAGTAGTAACTGAATTACCAAGTTACTTGTGCCCCCTCAAGTAAAATGTTACTGATGCTTTTTAATCCAGATTTATGTAGAATTAAGAAAGCAGGGCAAACCATTTAAGGGCTTTGAATTTCTGCCTATCAGATATGTCCATAATAAAACTTTCTGCAAATATCACCTGCTGTCATGACCTGCCCGTACGACCCTCTCATATGCCATGCCCCCTCATTAACCTCGTGTGCAATCCCGCTTGTGACCAGCTGTTTCCAGTTATTCCCATTCAGTCCTGTATTTAGTCTGCGTTCAAGTCTGTTTACCCAAGTCCGGTCATTGAAGTGTACTAAAATCTGTTCCTTGTCGAATCGTCTGCCTACAATAAAACCCCTGTTTGTGGAATCTCCGTCTGCCTGACACTGACTCCCGGCTCCCTGCTCACTCGTCCAGCACGCGGTCATCACAGATCGTCACACCTACTCTGTTTTATATGCATAATACTAAGCAGGTTAATATATTATAGCCAAATTCCAATATATGTGTAATGGAAGATTTTACTAGAGTCTAGCAGGCAGTGTGTAATTTTTAACTTAGCCATCATAAGTGGGAGATAATGTAGGATTGAAAAGGGCCATTAAGTGGTACAATGATAAGCACAAAACATATCAATAAAGAAATTAAACCAGGAGGTAAGCTGGATCTACCCAGCATCCCCCCCCCCCGCCCAAATAAAATGTGGTCTGAAAATTTGACAGTTCCCCAAAAGTAGGATTATTCCAGCCTCCAATAAAGATACAAGTAATCAGGTTTCACATTTAAAACTGTTTCTCTAGCTTACTTTCTTGGTGCAAGCAATTTGTAACTGTTCTACCCTCCTGTGACCTGGATCCAGCAGCTCTGATGCTGAGGGACAGTGGGAATTCTGGGAGGTGACAGCAAAGGTGTGGGGGCTATGCTGCTCCTGTCACTATGGAAGCACCTCCCGGCCCCAGAGGTCGACTCTTCAGGAGAGATTGATTAACCTATTAGGACTTAGTTTTACGCTAAGACACCGAGCCCCAGAGCATCTAACAACCTGGAAACTCTACTCTTTGAACCATTGTTAAAAGCACCTGCTTTTATTTATAGGTATCACTGACTGAACATCAATAACTAAATGAACACAGTTCCATACATACAATTGATTGCAACAGTAACAAGGAAAATTCTCTGTGGTTTTTATTCTCTGGTAAACACTAATAAAACTGGGGTAGCAATGGAATGACTCAAAGACATTTTAATTAGTTTGTTAGAAAAGAGCAATAAAAAAATCAGATATACTGCCCCACAAAGGCAAAATACAGTAACTACACTGAAATTGAAATTGAAAAAGGGCTTTAGAGTTTTATGACTGTCCAGCTGTATCTGTAGTAGGTAGGTAAATGAAAGTATATTAATTCAAAACTGACTATAGCTGAAAAAATATATTTTTTCACGAGAAAAAACAAAGCCTAAAGAACCAGATTTCAATCATAACTCAATCTTGATAAAATATATGGTGTTTTGCCTTTTTGCAGTATACAGTGACAGTCTGCAAAACTTAGGGATACATTTAGCATAATATACATGCTGATGGGGTGGCATGGTAGTTCATATCTCTAGCATTGTGGATTTGGATGCTGCTCTGTTCTGTGTGTGTGTGATGTTTGTATGTTCTATCCCTATCGTGTGGGTTTCCTGCTGAAGGCATACAGTTAGGCTATTTCTTGTATCTAAATTGCACATAATGTGTATGTATTTGCCTGGCAATGGATAGGCGTCCCATCTGGGTGGACCCCTGTGTTGTGTCCATGACCACGATAAGCAATTGATTGATGAATAGATGGATATATCTGCTATAATATGCCTTGGGAAATCTGCAGTATAGCAGTAATACAGTGAGTTATTTTGTGTTCTTGAGTTTCACCCAAAAGTACTTACTGTAATTGTCAATCATTATTGACAAAATAACTGTTTGACCCTCTATGTATTGTGAACCCAGACCTGCTAAATTCAGTTTTTTTTGTACACTTTGACCCCTACCCCCAGACATTAACCCATTCATGTGCTCCTGGATTTACGCCTCCCTGACACACAAGGCTTTGTCAACACAAAGGATATACACACTCCCCACTCCACTTCCTTCTGTGGGTGAATGGCCTCACAACCTGCAACTGCTCATTAAATATGTTGATCGTCAATTTCATTTTGGATGACATTAAAGAACAGTACCAAATAAAAGAAGATAGAGTCATCACCTGGTCTGCTACTCAATTAGCTAAAAACCATGGACATAACTGTTGGTTTCAAGAACACACAGAAGCCCCAATCCCCCATGTACAGTACATCAATGGCCAACAAATGTTCATTCAAAATCCCTGTGATATACAGTATAACATTTGCAGCTCTCTCAAATGGCATACCAAAACACCATCAGTATGTCAACCATCAAACTCGGTTATGAATTACAACCATTATGTTATGGGTCAAATTAACCCACACATTTAAACTACAGCCAAAAGCAAAGAATCAGGTCAGAAAAACAGAACTTTATTTTAGCTTATCAAAACAATCTGAAAGTGAAATATTACTATTTAATAGGAATTTTTGCTTTCTCTTAAACTGCATAATTGTCCTGCCCAATAAATCCAGCAGAGACAAATTAAGGCAACAAGTCGTAGCCAGAAATCTTAAACCAGAAACCAGAACGTGATCCAAAGTCATCGTCAAGGTACGGGAAGCAGAGGGTTGGAAAGGCCGGGGGTCAGTCCGGAGGCACGGAGGATGAACACAGGGAAATCCAAGAGGAGCTTCACGGGGAGGGCGGACGCGCAGGAGGGCAGGCAGGAGGCGCGGGAGGTTCGGGCAGGGCAAGGAAGACAGAACATAACTGGGGAGACAACAAAGAGTTAGAACGCTCAGCATGTGCATTGCAACAATACCTCGCACTAGACTGATGTCAGTGCGTGACTTAAATACGGTAGTTTCAATTAGTTTCCGTTGATTTCCTCTGATCTCGTGAGGTGGGCGTGACAGAATCCCACCCCCCCGACGTCCGCCTCTTGGAGGCCGAGGATGGGTCGGGGGACGGCTGTGAGGTCTCAGGGCAGGGCATTCTGGATGCGCCCTGTGGAATGGGAGGATGAGGGATGGGCCCAGGACGTCCTTAGCGGGAACCCGGCTTCTTTCTTCCAGGCCGAAACCATCCCAATCCACCAGATACTGGAGTTGGCCCCGTTAGCAGCGAGAATCTAACAGCTCATGGACAGTGTAAACCATGTCTCCTAGAAGGGGGAGTGGTGCGGGGCCATCGTGGGATACTGCTGGAGGATGGGCAAGACTATAACGGACAAGCTTGAGCAAAGACGCGTGAAACATGGGGTTGATTCTGTAAACCCGAGGGAGTTGCAGACGGTAAGTGACAGAGCCCACCCGACCAGTTACACGGAAAGGGCTGATGAACTTAGGACCTAGTTTGCATCTTGCAGGAAGACGGAGATTCTTGGTGGCTAACCAAACTTTGTCACCTTCCTTAAATCAGGGTCCTGGTTTCCATCTGCGTTCTCCGAAGGCCTTTGTCCAAGCTGCTCCTTGTTCCAGTAGGCGACATGTTTGTTCCCACACCTCTCTGCCTCACTGATACCAGTCATCAAGCGCAGGAACATCTGTAGGTGTGGGGCTCCAAGGGAAAGTGGAGGCTGAAAACCAAGCAGACACTGAAAAGGGGTGGGGCAGTGAGTTATGGGCATACTCTACCCAGGGGAGAAACCGAGACCAATCGCTGGGTTGCAAGCCACACATGATCCGGAGCACCTTTCCCACCTCTTGGTTAGTTCTCTTGGTCTGCCCATTGGACTGGGGTTGGTAGGCTGAGGAGAGACTTAATGAGATGTTTAATCAGATGCACATGGCCCGAAAACCCGGATGTAAACTGGGGTCCCCAATCTGAGACTATATCTTCAGGCAAGCCATAATAACGAAAGACCCCTTGTAATAAAAGGTCAGCTACCTCCAAGGAGGATGGTAACTTGGGTAGGGGTATTAGATAGCACATCTTCAAAAAATTATCAACTAGAGTAGTGTTTCCTCTGGAAAGGGGTAGGTCCGTGACGAAGTCCAAAGTTATATGCAACCAAGGGTGGTTGGGTACTGGTAGTGGCTTTAAGACCCCCGAGAGTGAGCCAGTGAGGGTCTTGTTCTGAGCACACAGGGAACAAGACAGCACGTACCTTTCAGTTTCCTTGCGCCACCCCGGCCACCAGTAGTGCTTTTCCAGGAGTTGAGCAGTGACTTTGACACCAGGATGCCCGGATCCTAGGGAGGTATGCACCTATTGAAGGACTTCATTGTGCAGCTGGAAGGGCATGAAGGTCTTCTTTGGGGGACATTTGGGAGGTGGGGGAGTGTTTCGATTATACTCAAGGAGGCGCTCCTCCACGTCCCAGGTAACATGACTCAAGAAACAAGAAGAAGGGTAGGATGTGTGATACTGGGTCGAGATTCCTCAGCGAGGGGAAACAGCGAGAAAGGGCATCTGCTTTGACATTCTTGAGCCCAAGGAGGTAGGTGACGTAAAAGTTAAACCAGGTGAAGAACAGAGCCCATCGAGCTTGTCGCGTGTTCAGACGTTTAGCCTCACGTAGATACTGCAAGTTGCGGTGATTGGTTAACACTTGGAAGGGGTGCAGTGCCCGTTCTAACCAGTGTCTCCATTCCTCAAGAGTTTTCTTTATCACCAATAATTCTTGATTACCCACATCGGGGTACTCTCCTTGGATTGACACCTTATCGTGGTGGAGTGGTTTGCGTGCCTCAGTGACCCTGGTGGCTATGTTGTTGCGGGCAATAGCCCCTGGTAGGGTCTCCCAAGGCAAAAAGGTCCCAGGGGAGGGGCCAAACAAAGAGCAATCCAAAAGAACCCTCTGATAAAGCATTCTTTTTTTTATATTAACTCTTTTATTGAGAAAGCACATATAATATTAGTAACATAGCTGTTGACATTGCCTTTGCTTTCAACATTTTAACCTTCCTACTAGAAAGATAGAGAGAGAGAGAGAGAAAAAAAAAAAGAAACACATTGAAACTTGGGTGGAGGTGGTGGGGTTGCCGGGTTTCAATCACATCATTGAGGATGAGGGTTCAAATCAGTGCACCAACATATGGAGCAGCATATAGAAAATCAGACCTAACAGGCTTAACAAATTCTGTCCACTTAGTCCATAATTTGTAAAAGGTATCCCTCTGCACTTTGAGAGAGAGACAGTTTTTCCATTGTATAAATTTCTTGCACCACATTTATCCAGTCTTCAGTTGTTGGTGGATCAGCTTTGAGCCATCTCCTCATGAGGGCCTTTTTACTCGCAGCCAATAAGATGTACAAAAGTTTTTTATCATTGAGGGTCAATTTATCCACCGGTATTTTACACAGAAATATGGTTTCAAAGGTTAAAGGAAAAACAAATGAGAAGACATTCTGTACATGCTCATGGATTTGAGACCAATACTGAAAAATGGCTTGGCAATCCCAGAAAATATGAAAATGATTGGCACTATCTCCCCCACATCTCCAACAAGCATCCCCTAATCCCCAATACCTTTTCTGGGCAGGGGTAATGAAAAATCTCATTATGCTTTTCCAGCAAAATTCACGCCAGACATTCGATCCTGTTGTGCCCCGTTGTATCTCACATATATGGTCCCAACATTCCTCTGTAATTGTCAGATTGCCTTCCTTTTCCCACTTTGTTTTAACATAAACATCATGTTTATGTTAACATCAGCTGTCATTTCTGCACTGCAGGATGCTATTGTATATTCTGGAAATAATTTTATTGTGCAGTCCAGATTTAGTTAACGATATAAATGTTTCCACAAATCCCGGGTCATTTAAATCCACTTTTAGGTCCTGGTTAAAATAATTTCTGACCTGTAGGTATCTGAAGAAATCGTCTGAGGTTAGGTCATATTTTTTTTTCAAGGCTTCAAAGCTTTGAAGTGCTCCCTTGTGGACTAATGAATAATAATTAGTTAAGCCTTTTGAAACCCAATTCTTAAATCTATCGTCATATTGATTTGGAGTAAAGTCTGAATCGTATGCGCACCACCTTAAAACTTTAGAGGCATTTTCCGAATCACAGATCTTAATTACTTCATTCCAAGCAGATATCATTACTTGTGAAATGGGTTCGTCTGCCAAGTGCATTTTATTCTGCAATTTCGTATCCGCTAGTAACGCTTTAACTGGTATTGCTTTAACAGTTGTCCCTTCCACATCTTTCCATCCTGCGGTGTAATCCAGGCAGCACAAACATATCAATGGTCTTAACTGGGCTGCCCAGTAGTATTCTCTTAAACAAGGAAGACCTCGACCCCCCTTATATTTCTTTAATTGTACGGTTTTATACTTGATTCTGGCTTTTTTCCAAATATATTTTGATAACATTCTATCCATTCTATAAATTGTTTTTGGGGTATGGGAATTGGTAAGGACTGAAATAAATACAACATTCGGCATTCGGGGAAGGATATTTAATCTAATTGATTCAATCCTAGAGTGTAGGTCCAAAAAAGGTATGGCATTCCATCTTTGTATATCCGCTTTTATGGATACATTCAGGGGGCCATAGTTGGCCTCAAACATTTTAGAAAGGTCCCGATGTATTACCACCCCTAGGTATTTAATACTGTCTGCATCCCATTTCCATGTATAGGAATCCTTAATTTCAATTGGTGGGTCATAGTTTAGAGTTAGTGCCTGTGTTTTGTTTACATTAACCTTGTACCCCAAGAAAGAGCCATACTTTGATAACATTTCCATGATTTTGGGGAGAACCTGTGTGGGGTAAGGTATACTTAATAGTAGATCATTGGCAAAAAGTGCCAGTTTTTGTCCCCCTCCTGCTGTCCTTACCCCAGTTATATCCTGTCTCTGCCTGATCCATTGGCTCAACGGTTCTATAAACAAGGTGAAGAGGAGTGGCGACATGCAGCAACCCTGTCGTGTCCCACGTTCCAAAATGAATGACTTAGTGAGGTCTCCGTTAATTTTGATCCTAGCCGTTGGTTTATTATATAAAGCTGAAATAGTGTCAATCATAGATTTATCAAAACCAAAACTTAAAAGCATTTTATATAAAAAGGACCACCTCACTGAATCAAATGCCTTTTCGGTGTCTAGACTTAACACTAGGGTCTCTAGTTTTTGTTTATCAACCTGCCTCATTACGTGTAGAACCCTCCTGATGTTGTCCTGAGTCTGTCTCAGTTTGATGAAACCAATTTGATCCTCATGTATTAACACAGGTAGGATTGTTTCTAGTTTCTTTGAAATTATGGAGGTGAACAGCTTATAATCAATATTTAATACACTAATTGGATGATAGTTACTATACATTCTAATCTATTCTTACCGTCCTTTGGAATGACAGAGATTATTTCTTCCCTCCATGAGGGAGGGACTATTTTCTTTTCCATTACCCAATTAAATGTTTTCAGTAGGGTGGGGGTCAAACAATCTTGCATTATTTTGTACCATTCCGGGCCAAATCCATCTGCCCCTGCCATTTCCCCTCCCTTTAGTCTTTTAATTGCTGAGTGAATTTCTTCTTTGGTTACTATGGATGACAACATTTTATTTTGTTCCTCTGTCACTGATGGTAACTCTAGTGCAGACAAAAAGGTATTCACATCCTGATCATTGTCTACATGGGGTTGAGAATAAAGATTTCTGTAGTAATCCTGAAAACATTGTTGAATTCTCCTCTATTCAGTTTCTATTTGATCATTAAAAGGATTCTTTATTCTAAGTATAGTCCTCTCCGCTCGTTGCTTCCTGAGTTTATAAGAAAGAAGTTTTAGTGATTTCCCCCCTATTTCACAGTACTGTTGCTTGATAAAAAGCATTTTTTTCTGTATGTCCATAGTGTGTAGGTCATCCAATTCTTTTTTCAATTGTATTATATCAGATTTAATATCATCGTTTTAAGTCAAGGAGTGTTGACATTGCAGATTTAACAATTTATCTTCTAAGTGATGAAGTTTTTGCCAACTTACTTTTTTCAAATACTAATAATTAGGGGTGTGCAAAGCAGCCGGTATTTGTATCTGTATTTGTATTTGTTGAGGGGGGAAAAATATTTGTATTTGTATTCGAGTAAAATTCAAATAGGCGTAAAAATCCAGTTTTTTTGCGTTGCACTTCTAATTTACGTCATAGTGTAAGTATTCTTTAATTATATCCATTATAATAATTATGGATATGCAGTAGACAGAGTAACTTAAACGTACCATATAACTCCTACAAGTGCATACAATTTGACACAACTACACAAGCATTGTTTTAACCTTTTTAACCAAACGTTAACGTTACTCTGTCAACAGCCTATTGTCTAAATTACCGAGCTAACAGAGCTACGTAAACAGAGCGAACATGAGAGCACCTGACTGCAGACGTCAATAATGCAGCGTAATGGAATAATCTCCCAATCAAACTCCGCTTCCCGAAAGTTATAAACTGCCTCCAGAACCCAGTTAAGGTACAAAAATCAATTCAACAAAAATAGTGATACAGTTAAGTCTTTTTTTGCTCAGCCGAGCCTTCTCTGTTGCTGTGTGGAGCAGCCTGTGTCAGTCACCTGTTCTCCCCCCCGACTCCTGAACTCACTCACTCACTCACTCATCCGGGCATGCACTGCGGTCTCAAGAGGAAACGCAGCTTTTTGATATAAAGTTTTTCTTGTTCCCGAATACAAATATTTTTAAAAGTATTTGTTCGAAATAAGTATTCGTAAAAAACACATTATTTGTGCCTTTCCGAATACCGTATTCGGGTTCGGCTCCACCCCTACTAATAATTTTCCCTCTGATCACTGCCTTCAGTGTGTCCCATATTATTCCTGGTGTCACCTCCTCATTCTCGTTAAGATCTAAATAAGTAGCTATTTCTTTTTTCAAATCTTCTTTAATATTTGGTTAATTTAGAATGTCTGTATTCAACCTCCATAGGGTAGATCTATTTTTCCTGTTCAAGCAGATATCAGCATAAACCGGGTTGTGGTCTGAAATAATGCAGGGACCTATTTCCCAGCTTTTCAGCCTAAATAAATCATTGTTAAACATAAAGATATAGTCTAGCCTGGAGTATACATTGTGTGGATATGAGAAGTGGGTGTATTCTCTTTCTGTTGGATCATAATCTCTCAATACATCAACTAATCCTAAGTCACCCATAAGGCTTACCATCTTTTTGCCTATGTTTCTCGCATCTCCTTTCCCGTTCGAAGAATCCAGTTTAGCGTTTAATGTGATATTAAAATCACCACCTGATATAAAAGTTCCCTGGCTCCTTGCTGACGCTAATTCCAGGATCTGCTTATACAGGGACCAATCACTGCCTGGGGGAACATACACGTTTAACAGATTGGTCAGGGTACCATCAATTTTACCCGTTATCATTACATATCGACCTTCCTTGTCTTTATATTCTGATATATATTCATAGTCTAGAGCTCCGGATATTAAGATTGCCAACCCTCTTCGCCTCCCCGAACCGTGAGAAGAATAAAAGACATGCTTAAACCCTAGCTTGTTCAATTTTGTGTGCTCATTATCAGCCAGATGTGTTTCCTGCATTAAAACAATTAGTGCTTTGTCTCTTTTAAATTTAGATAGGGCTTTCCACCTTTTCACCGGATTACGCAAGCCATTAATGTTGATTGATACCAGTTTTGTTAATCTGCTACTCATCTAAATTATAGTCTCTATAGTTATTATACAGTTTAATGGGCCCCTTGTAAACACTGAACATTGAACATATGAACAACTTAACATCAAAAAGAAACAAAAATCAAACTGAGATATTAACTTCCAAGGTAGGGGTCTCAGAGGTAGACCCTGTTTCACCGCTAAGGGCAACTTCCTCATCATTCGGTGAAGGAGGCCCTTGAAGGCTAAGGCCCCACTACAGAAAGTACTCACGAGAAACCTTACTTATTTACTTGTTATGCACCATAAACCGAATATAATAGTCTTAAGTAACAAGAACCAAGTGGGTAAACCTCAATTTCACGAAGGCGTAGATGATGTCCTCTTGAAGGCTCTGAGTTTGTCTCTGTAACCAGTGTCCCGCTTCTTGCTTGTCACGCCGCTCCTCGGTCCTCTGGTCACTTTGCTCCAGGTCAGCTGCTTCAGTTGTTCCAGGGCCGTTTCCGGTGATTTAACCACCATCACAGCATAGCCTCTATTGTACATATCTTCAGTGGCCTCCACCACCGTGTTATAATTTTTTGTTTCGTCGGTGTATTTCACCCTCAGCCGAGCTGGAAAGAGGGTCTGAAAAGGGATCTTCTGCTCTTTCAAAATCTTGCACACTTCTGTGTATTCCCTTTGTTTTTTTAGAATCAAGGGGGGATAGTCATGATCCAAACTCACTTGTCTGCCGTTCCAGGTAAATCCTCTTTTCTGCCATGCCTTATGGAGCAGAAGTTCTTTGATTTTGAAGCTGAGGAAATTCACGATAATAGATCGCGGGGGGGCGTCGCCTGGGGGTAATGGACCTAGAGATCGGTGCGCCCGTTCGATGTGTATGTCGAGCTCATCTGGCGGCAGCCCCAAGCCGTCACGCAGCAATTTCTCCACAAAATCAATCATTGTTGGAGAGTCCCGCTCTGCTGTCTCGGGTACACCGTAAATGTGTATGTTCACTCTTCTTGTACGGCTCTCTAAGTCAATTAATTTATCCTCCAACTTAGTTTGTAGTTATTATTTCCGTCATTGCGTCCTCGATGTTCTGAATCCTCTCCTCCGTTTTCTCAATCTCCCCTCAGCCTCATTCAGTCTGGCGCTCATCTTTAAGATTTCTTCCTTAATTTCCCCAAAATGCGCATAATTTTATTGGCGAAAGCCTCTTATTTCTTGTAATACCGTGTCTAATCCGGCCATATCTCAGCGGCTGCTTGTTGTAATCGAATCACAAAACACTGTAGCCGGAAAGCTAGCGTTATTCTCCCAACTTTAAACTTCCACTTTGTTGCCTCTTTGAAGCATCGGTTTTTGGAGTATTCCGCTTACCAAATTCCTTATTCACCTCTAGGAGCAGGTTTTCGTCATCTTAATGGGGTTAAGTTTACAATGTCATACGTTTCCTTGGGAGCTCGTTCACAACGCGACCATCGCGGTGACGTTCAAACCGGAAGTCGCAAAATACTGCCCAAAGAATAAAGCATTCTATCAAAGTCTCGTTTCCCTTGCCCGGACTAGGGTCACCAGGGCCCCACCCTGGCAGAATTCCAACTGCATACCGGGGGAGGTTGGGGACATTGAGTCTGAATGGACACTGTTCTGGACCTCCATTGTGGAAGCGGCCGTACGGAGCTGTGGCTGCAGGGTGGTCGGTGCCAGTCGTAGCGGTAACCCTCATACCCGATGGGGGACACCAGTGGTGAGGGAGGCTGTCAAGCTGAAAAAGGAGGCCTACCGGGAATTATTAGCCCAGGGGTCTCCAGAGGCAGCTGACCGGTACCGGAACGCGCTTGGGCGGTCGCAGAAGCAAAAACCCGGGCGTGGGAGGAGTTCGGTGAGGCCATTCGGACTTTCGGTTAAGGTTCTGGTAAACCATCCGGAATATCAGGAGGGGGAAGCAGCTCCTGGTTCCTACTATTTATTGTGGGGAGGGGGTGCTGTTGACCTTACCTGGGTACATCACCCAGAGGTGGAAGGAATACTTTGAGGACCTCCTCAACCCTGCCTCAGATACATCTACACACACTGCCTTTGAAACATCTGAAGGCACAGAGCCCAAGGGTGCTGGGTGGGGCTTGCCCATCACTGGGGCTGAGTTGGCCAGGGTGGTTAACTCTCTGGAACCGGTGGTCCCACCGGCAGGACCTGACAGAAGTTTCGCCAAACCGTTTAAATAACACTGCGAGTTTTGGCTGGTGATCAAAAAAGTTAATTTCGAACCCTGGTAGCAATGTGAAGGAGATGCAGGTACGGAGGTGCCAGGTTGTGATGGCCTTGAAAGTTAAGAGAAGGGTTTTGAATTCAATATGAAACTTGACCCTGAGCCAGTGAAGCTGCAGCAACTTGGGTGTAATGCTGAGGAGGGATGGTGTTATGACCTGCTTTTACGATCCTCCTGTGTGCTGTGCCCCCTCGTTAAGCCCGTGTGATATCCTGACGTACTGTAACCAGCTGTTTCTTGTTATTTCATTTAGTCTTGTGTACTGTATTTAAGTCCACATCAGAGTTTGTATCCCCAGTTCCGTCATTGAAGTCTTTACCGTATGTCTACCTGTTTGCCCAAATAAATCCCCTGTTCATTGGACTTTGGTCTGCCTGACCTTGTTTCCGCGTCCCCTGCTCATTCGCCTACACACGGATGTGACAGAATGACGGAACTCCAAGAAGACTCACCTCCGCGGGCCGAGAGACAATGCCTCAGTTTGCTCCAGGAGGTGGTATATTGGCTAAACCAGCCAGAGGATTGGGAAGATCCCATGGCACTGCAATTAGCTAGCTGGAGCGGGACCCTCTTAAGTGAAATGACTCATGAGCAAGCTGCATGAAAACCTCCGGCAGCTGGTGCAACGCGTGACTGAGGGGAGGACCCAGCCAGGGTGGAAGTTGCCAAGCCGCCGTCCATACTACCGGAGACAGCCTTACCTCTGCTGACAGCCATTAACCAGAGGAAGAAGAAGCTAGAACCAATGATCTTCCTGGGGGCCGTCTCTCTCTCCGCAGTTTCTCTCTCCGTCAGATATCGGGAGGGCCCCTCTCAATCTGGGATCCAGCAGGACTCACCCAGGACATCACTGCCGCTTCGCTCCAGCAGGTGCCCAAAGCTCGCATCGCCACCACGGAGCAGCCGCCGCTAGCAGCTTACCAATTCCGGGAAGCACGCCTGGCTAATAAAAGGGCCACGGCTATATGGGACACTATCGCGTGGGTACCAAGGGCTCTTAAAGGGGCACCACTTGCGATTACAGTGCCAACCCTGGCGGCATTAACTGATGTCCCTGATCTGCCTGTTCTGCCAGTCCCTGACCTGCCCCAAAGGTGCCCACTCTGCCTCCAGAGGATCCCGCTCTGCCTGTTCCGGCTCCTGCGTCCGTGCCTCTGGTTCCAGTTTCCCAGGTTCCAGTCCCGGCGGCCGATGTTCCAATCCCAGCGGTTCCTGTAGCGATCCCTGATGGCCCCAGTGGACCCCTCTGATGGATCACCCCAATCATCACCCCTGTGTGTTCGATGCCGGCCAGGTCCCCACCTGTTGGTGTCCTGGAAGGGGAGAGGACACCTGCGCAGGGGTCCCGCCTGCCATGCCCCCTGGCTCACCTTCGGTCTCCTTGGCTGTGGCCAAGGGTCCTCCAGCTCCTGCTCGGCAGTCACCTGCGGGTTCCCCTTCGAGGACTCGTCGGCCACCTTCGGTCCTGCCAAGATGCTGATTGGACAGCATGAATATTGCACAGATGTGCCTTAGTCGTAACGCGTACAATCATACAGTATTTCTCATTTTATTCTATAACATTTCAAAGCTGTATTGCGCCTTTAAAATGTGACAAATGAAATCTTTAAAACACCATCCCACACCAACAGAAATAACAGTTTTTAGTTAGCTATATTATTTCAAGCAATTTATGTATTCAAAGAAAATCAATGCAATCACACACCAGAAGGATTCCATTAAATCTAGAAAAACTAAAAACACAAATCGTTATATAACTCTGTGTATGTGTGTGTGATTTATAGTTGGGTGATTACAAGAGAAACATTCTGTATAATTTTTAGCCTATTCTGTAAATATATGTTTGGTTCATGTTGATCCTCTAAGTCTTTTTTCATAAGCAACTATTTATTATTTTCTGCATATTTAACTGTTTATGTGTACTGTAATTAGCATTTTAAAGAATCTGCAGTTATTTATTCTTGTAAATGTCTGGGATTTCAGATGGATAGGGTCGTGATAGGGTTACTTGTATTACTGTGAAACCCACTTACCTGTAGCATTTGACTCAAGTATGAAATGTATTGTAGCATTGGCGAGATTTGAATATCCCAGCATGCTTGTGGGGTAATGTAAATAGCCCCTTGTCCTTGTTATTGTTAATACTTGTTGTATTCCATATTGTTCTGCGTGTGTCTGCCTGTGTCATATGTGAACCCTGTCTGATCCTCGCGTGTCTTTAGCTGTCGTATTTTACCCATTGTATTTGTGTCATGTACAGCACCGCCCTGCTTGTCTGTTCCCAGCGTTTCCCTTGGGAGTTGCAGAAAATCAGCCTCGCCTGAAGCTTGTTAGCGTTACTTCTTGTTCCTGCCTTCTTGTTAACCAGCCACAGCTGCCTCATGTTCAATCCTCTGTTAATCATGTATATAACTGTCACCTAGGCCTGTGCTCCCTGTTTGGTCATTGTTCTCTGTTCAAGTGTGCTTCCCTGTGCAGTCTCCACAATAAACTCATTTGCGTTGGGTTTTACTTGCAAACAACCTGCCTTTGGGTCATCCTTCTCCTGCTATATCATGATAGAATGACCAAACTGCAAAAACGAACCGGGGCTGTTCTCTGATGTCCTGGAAGAGTCGGTGGACTGCATGCCCTGACTGATCCCTCAGAACGCTCATTTCTGTGACTGGCGGTGGTACTGGTCTACCGCCAATGATGGACCCAAAGATCTCCAGCTGCAGGAGGCTGCAGGAATCACCAATGGTGATTGCGCCGTTACGCTGGATAGAGCTGCAATGGGGGAGTCTGCTCGGACTCCACTTCTCCAGTGGTATAGGAGATGATCAGGGCTTTGTTTTCTTTACACCAGCGAGTGAACCAGACAACTGGATCATCCAGCCCACAGTCGACTGAGTAGCCACTGTCTGAGTTGCTCCCTTCCTCCACTGCTTGCTCTCCTGCCCCACTCAATTCACCGGAATCCGCAAGTGAGCCCACCACTAAGTTCTCATTGCAGGAGGTGAAGAACTAGGAAGTTGACTGAGTCCTACCCAGGGATGGTTACCTCAACTGCTGCGACATCTGCATCAACGCGGGTGAGTTTTTCTTGCACCATACTTGTTTGAATTACTTGCATGTTTTTGAATAACAACTAGGGCACAGATGCGTTGTTACTTTTGTTTATTCTGTTTGTTTATTCTTACAGACAATAGTACAAGAGGTGCCCCCAGTGCCGAGGATGAGACAGGCGGTGATGGTGCTGCTGTGCCGAGCACATCTTTGGGCGCTGGCTGCACACATTTCCGTGCCTCAGAGACCAGGGGGCGACCATCTGGCCGTGTGCTGACTGAAGCTGTGTGAATGCTGTAAGATGTTGGCAATGAATTAAAACATCTAAATGATATGTTGTGTGATATGAACAACATGTTAAAAGAATTAGTTAAAAAAAAAATGCAGTGTTTGGTTACCTGTTTTACATTCTTGCTATTACATTCAAATGAAGTTGTAACGCTGTTCCATTTGGCAGAAAATTTGGTGGCTCAGGGTCAGGTGTATCACGCTTAAGCTCTTCAGATACTGGCAAACCACAATTTTATGCCAGATTATGCAACACGCTACATGCATGTACAATGCGACACACTTTTTACAGACTGTATAGCAGCACCCCACCGGTCTTGTCCAGGCAGCGCCAACGGCCTTTAACCCCCTGTGGCCTGAGGCCTTTTTTCCACTTTCGAGGTAGTCTGACATGCCTTGACATTTTAAAATATTTCACCTATCTAAAAAACATTTATCCCAAAGTGATACATTTGCTTTTATTCAGCACAAACTCAGCACCAATAATCTGAGACCTCTTAGAATGTTATTATTCTATTTTTTGTTAAAATCAACTTTAAACATATACTTTTCAAAAACCTATTTTCAGACATGCTGAGAAATTGTAAAAAATCAGATTATAAACATTTCTAGGTAAGACTTTTGAGCTCTGAAACTTAGACACAGGGGTTGGCTACACATAGGTGAAAGTGACATTCTGAAATTTTATGTAGTTTGATTACTAAAGTGTTAGTACTTTAGAGTGACACTCTTTTTCTCAAAGTCAGTGGCCTTCAAAATGAATATTCATGAGATAGGTGTCCTCACACCTGTAGTAGTTTGCATGCTGTCAATGGCCCATCAATCTGGAATGTCACTGCACCCCACAACCATCACTTTGGAAAGGCAGTTTGAAACGCAAGAAAAGTAGCAACAATAAAATCCCTTTCACAGTTTATTGGTAGATGGAATGAAAAATGAAAAACTGTTACTATATAAATATAGAAAGCGATAAATATGATGCAGTGACTATTATTAATGCTCTGGGGACGAGGGCATCGTCGACCGCGTATCTTTCTCGTGTATTTCAGTTTATATCTCGCTGAAATCATAATGTAAAATCATGAAAAAAACACTGACTAAATCCGTTATCTGTCTTCTTTTCAAAACTTCCATTGTCAGAAGTATTAAAGTTTTTAAAATTAGGTTAAATATGCAAAAAAGCAAATCGTGTCACCTTTCTTTGTTTTACTTGTATCGCGAGCGTTTAGGACCGGTCTCAGCGGAAGATTACTATTCACGTTCTAAATACGCTGCGTTTGAATCGGCGACCACGTGATTGCAGGCACACAGGTTTAGCCCACTGAGCCATGAACGCAGGTATGAGCTTCGCTGCTGAAAGTGGCAACACTGGCGCAAAGCTTCAGCGGCAGAGACGTATCCGTGTGCTATATTGTAGCCGATCAGTGTAAACACTACCCAGACATGTGCTCTTGTTTATTTCGGTCACAATGGGCGTATTCACATATTTCTTTACCCAATACTAACTGTCGGATTATCATGTTATTATCATGCGAATAGCGCGATTTGCAAGTGGGTGGGCGATCAGAGCCGCTTCGAGACGCAGACGCTTAAGTCAGTCACTCTTGTTCTTTCAATTCGTATCACGAAGCTGTAAAAATATATTTCGTTTCTACCTATATATATTTGAAAAGTAGACCGTCCAAGGTTTCTGAGAGTATTTTTAAAATGTGTATATGACAAAAATTTATTTATTTATTTAAACGGTTTTGCGAAATTTCTGTCAGATCCCGCCGGCGGGACCGCCGACCCCAAGGGGTTAAGCTGACCTATAGTGCGCTCTACCACTGCCCACGCCCAAGAATGGGCATCATTATAATACCGCTCTTGTTCATTCTGTGGGTTAGAAGTGGCATGAGAAGTCACGACTTCAGTGGGTACCCACTGTCCCCTAAGGAATTGTCAAATGGTTCAATCAAACAAAGCTTACAATATTGGGCCAAATTATAAAATGGGAAAAATATTCTTACCGAGCAGCCAGCCATCATGTACCATCACATATCTCTGAATGTGCCTTTATAGCAATGTGCATGCAGCTGATGGCTCCGATTACATTGGGAAAACCGGACATTGCTGCAAATTGCGCTTTAATGTTTGCCTGTTCAACCACAGTGTAAGGAAATTTTATATATCTGGGTGACAAGCGGATTATGCCGTCCCATACAGCTGGCATGGCACGACTCAGTGTTGACTGAAATACTCAATCGGTCCGCAAGTTCTCGCTGAAAAGCACCTGTGGCTAAGAACCGCGAGTGGACAGAACTTGTAAAGGAACAGGTATAGCGCAACTCCTCGTCGTCTGCCTTTGTAATGCTGGCCCCAGTTCAGCACACAGCTCCAAAAGGATTGCTCTTGGAAATCTGAATAGACTTAGAAGCCAGTCATCATCATGGGCCAAGAAATAACTGATCCCTAAATACACACTCTCTTCGAATTCTTCCATAAGCTTCCAATAACGCAAGAGCTGCCATGGTAGTTGTAATAGTTCGGTCATTTTCTGCACCGTTTTATTGTTACAAATTGATTAAAATCAGGTGCCGTACATTTGTAAACAACATACAATTATGTATACACCTCCGGTAGCCTGTTCTGGGGCCCTACTGGAGGAGGCTATGGGGAGGGGGGTACGGCGGAGTCAGAAGAGAAGGCGTCTGCTCCATCACTGGCCCCTTCACCAGAGTTCACCACACTGTACCTGGGCTCCCTCCCAGAGGCCTTCGCAAGATAGCTGGTGGCTACATTATTGGCATCTTCTGCTGGCCACCACCAGCCCTGGATCTCCAATCCAGTGATCGGCATACCAGCCTCTCACAGCTCAGAAGAGTCAGGCCCTGAAAAGGATCTTCAGTGGACCCTCTGGACATTGCCCTGAGTTCCACTTTGTGGGCTCTGATGAGACCCCATAATGCGGAAATGCTAGATCCAAGAAGTGCTGCCGATGTCGAAGGGGGTCCAAAAAGGGAGTAGGCTGAGTTACTGTCTCCCAAAAAGGGAGATGGGGACATACTGTCCGTGCCAGCCGTGACATGTCCAGTCCCTGCATTGTAGGCCCCTCTGAGCCCTCCTGTCCAGGTTTCTGTCCTGGTTCCTGCCCTCACCCCAGTCCTAGTCTGCCTTCTGCAGTCTCCATGACCCCAACCTGTTCCTATCCTAATTCCTGTCCTGGACCTATGGGCCCCTCAACACCCTCCAGTTGTACAGTTCCCTCGGTCCAATATCTCAGGGGATCGGGTTTCATGGAAAGCCCTAGTCTGGTCTCTCCTGCCTCAGTGTCTGCCCCTCTGTCCTGGCTTATTCTAGTTTTCCCCTGGTCTGCACCCTGTTCTGTCATCTTTCCCTGGCTCATTTCCCCTATGGTCCACAATTTGCCCTTGTGCCTGTGGTTCCTCCACCTATTTGTTTCTGTCCTGTCTGTCCAACCTGTTGTCCCTGCAGTCCCTTGTCCTTCTTCTGTCTGTCCCCTGGGTCAAATAACCTCCTGTCTTGTCTCATGGTTTTGCCTGTTGGGTGTTTCCTATGTTGTCTGCTGTCATTGTCACAAGTACATTCTGCCCAGTCCTGTGTTTTATTCTGTTTTGTCTCCCTAGGTCTCCAGTCCTGCATCTGAGCATCTGTCTCTGTCCAAAGTCCCTGGTCCAGGTCCCCTCCCCAGCTTACTGGGCGCGCCCGGTATACGTGCCTTTGGGGTGGGTGGGGGCATGTACTGTCATATCCAGCCCTGGCCTGCTTGTCTGTTGCCATCATTTCCCTTGGGTGTGCCAGAAGTTTGTTAGTCTTACCTCTTGTTCCTGCCCCCTTGTTAAGCAGCCACAGCTGCCTTGTGTTCACTCCTCTGTTAATCTTGTATAAAAGTGTCTCCTAGTCCTGTGCTCCCTGTTCAGTCATTGTTCTCTATCTGAGTGTGCTTCCTTGTGCAGTCTCCATAATAAACTCCTTTGCTCCTTTAGGTTTCACTTGCTGACAGTCTGCCTTTGAGTCATCCTTCTCCTGCCATATCGTGACAGTGTGTGCCATGCAGTCTGATGTCTGACCTTCCCGTGTTTCCCTGTTCTACTTGGTTTGGTACTCATTTGGTGCCAGTTATAGTCCTTGTAAGGGTTACAATAAAAGACCGTGTTCTTCCCTGCAAGCATCTTTCCTCGTCATTTGCCATTTCCGCAATGCCTCGGTAAGCCTGGTGCTACAGTATTATCTTTTTGTTATTTGCTGCACAAGTTTCTTTATTTTTCAACATTAAAAGGACATTCAGTGGTCAAAATGATCACTTTATTTCATGTAGTTGTTCTCAATTCTTTTTTGTATAGAATAATAAGTTTGGTCTTTCAGTTAAACCCTAGCACTATAGCAAAAAGCAAAACATCGATCATGGTAAATGCAATTGGGTTTTCGTCTAATACATGACTCATTGTTCAATGTTGTGACATTCAATCAGCAAAGGATCTTCAAAGATTTTATCATTTTGTAACCCCCTATGACTATGAAGCCTCAATGAAGACTAAGTCCAATGGCACAAGGTGCCTGTGTACAGTCGTATATTGAGATGAAGCAGACTACAATTCAGCATTTGAAATCAGAGATAAAAGAACTTAAATCTTTAGTTGCTGCAGTGGCATCTAAACCAGCCCCACCCTTGTCAAACAATGCTGGACAAGCTCCCCCAAATGTATGAACTATTGTGTGCTCTTCTGGCAGGGGATTGTAGCTTTGAAGAAGCACACAAAGTGCCTATAGCAGTAATTCACCAAGAAGGTGGCTGAACCACAAGCTGCTGTTTCAGCTGTAAATGCTTTTAAAACAGTTGCCAATTTCCCACGGGGCTCATCCAAAAGCACAGAGGAGTCCTACTATAGGTGGGGGGAGAATGGACATTTCACACGGAGGTGCCAAAACCAAGAGAGTTAACTGTGCAGTGTTGGAGCCCTGATTTCATCAACATAGTAGTGCCTTTCAAATGCCTCTCCAGGTGCTAATCTAATTAGCCTGATAGTATCACTCAGACCTTCACATTATCATAGCGACAAAGGCAAAGCCTGGCCTTGAGATTAGCATTCACCTTTACTTTGGGCCCCTACCCAGTGATCAGGAAGTTCATAAAGATGAATTGTTAATGTCTCAGACACCTGGGCCCCTAGTCTTGATCTTATTAGAATGTCACCATCTTTACCTCCAACTGCAAATCCAATGTGCCTATCTCTTTCAGTTCATATACTGTTATGTTGGAAGCTAGATTGAACAATTTATAAATTTGTAATCCTACAATTCCCCCTTTGAGAGTTCTAATAACTCTCACAACATACAAATTTATTCACTTAATTCTTGTAACTTGTGACCGTTACAGGCACATAGCACTTGTTCTGTTGTTGATGGCAGTGATGAATGCCATAATGACATAAAGGAAAGAAAAAAAAACATTTAGATAGAGTCTGTGAAGTTCTTATGGATAATAGTCTTTTCTGGTTGGGGCTGTCATTTCTTCTTGATGGGTGCGGGTTATTCGTTGAATGAAACACTTGATACTGTGGACACATAGATAATACACCAGTAGGAAAAACAACAGCAGAATTGCTATTTCCTTGATCCACATCCAGGGTTTCCCTAACATGTTTCCGAAACATGAAGAATTATCTTCAGTCATCTGGTGTACGGCAATCTTGATCATGTTGATGGATGACTGACGTTCTCGTATGTGATTCTCTGCGTTGTGTATTTTAAATTTTTTTTTTTTAATTTTTTTATTTATTTTCTCTTCTGTGACAGTTGGCTCGGTAGTGGGTCTAGTAGTCGGTCAGAAGTTGTGGCTTCCTTTGCCGGTGAGGAGGTCAGTGTGTATGGGTCCCGGGACAGCCATCAAGTGGTATCTGCACAGAGTAAGAAAGAAAACAAAAGACGACAGAGCAGTATCTGTTGTACAAAACTTGCCAACACTAAGGTTGTATCCTCTGTTCGATCTGTGTCTACTATCTTTCCTTCTTTCCCTATCTCTTAATTCCAGAGACACCTAAAGAACAGTGAGGTATGGATGGTCTAATAGATGGGGAAGGCCTATGTGGGAGTCTTCACCGCAGGGTTTGGCCCCCGATGCCTGTTGCAGTCGGTTCTTCCCTGGGCTCCTCACTGGTCCGTGTGTCCTATCCTATCCCTGCCGGTGGGGGAACAACTTTACAGTGTGACACATGAGTCCAGGTTTTCCTTCCCTGACACAACACTGCAGCTGCTGTAATCAACATTACTTGATGTGGTCCGTGCCACTTCGGCTCTAATGGCTTGTTTCTAAATGATTTTATCATGACCCACTGACCTGGGATGATTGTGTGTCCACCTTCTGGTGGAGTCTGCCAACACGATTCAACTCTCTCTCTGGCACTGGTGCTAAACGTAGCTGCTGCTACTCTCACCTTTGCTTTAACATCAGCATCCCTTTCCCATGCCACTAACCTGTCGAGGTTAGCTCTGAGAGTCATGCTAGACCAGGTTAGATCTAGGAATGGCAATGCTTTTCTGTACTCGGCTATAAGGCCATCTGACCAGGTGCGGACTAGGGGTCCCTTATCATCAAGCACACTTTCAGAATCCTCAATTATTCCACTGTAAGTTACAGCTGACTGACAAAACCTTTCAGTATATTCATTTACAGATTCTTCTCTCTTTTGCACACAGTTAATAATTCTGGACCAGTCTACCTTGGGTCCCATGATGTCCTTTAGAATTTTCAAAACACCTTCTCTCAAATCACCTTTACTGGCATGTTGTAGTTCAGAAGTCACAGCAGACTCAAAACGGTTGAATTCAGATTCAGTTAGAATTTGTGACATCAGCTGTGTGACTTCTTCTAATGACATGTTGTAGAGACGCATTTTGCTGATCAAAGCTCTTCTAAATTCAGAAAAATTTGTGTGTGCTGAGGGTAAGCTCTGGGATAGTCTCTCTATATCCTTAGGTCCTAGTGATTTAGTAACAGTTTGTACTTGTACAACAGAAGCGTTGGGAGTAACGCTTTCAATTCTCTCAATCCCCTGAGATCTCCTTTTAGCACCACATACCTCCACTGAATTTACAGGCACATCAGTTACTGATTGGATGGCTACATTGGTTTCAAAGAAAGCTTGTAGGTCAGGATAGTTGTTATCAGGCTGACTAACTTCCTCCACATCAGTTCTGACTGAAGCTTTGTTGCGGTTCAATTTTTTAGTCAAAGAGGATACTCCCGCACGGAGCTCCTGGATCTGTTCCTCTAGCTCTGAGATACGCTGGGACTGTTGTGTACCTAGTGCTAAACTAAATTCTCTATGGCAACAGATAATGCCTTTTATATTTTTCTTGCGAATACATGCTCCTAATACCTTTTTACACTCATCTACAGACCAAGTCTTGTCTGGATGGATCTCATACTTCTGAGTTAGTTCTTGTCTCACTTTCTCAGTAACTATTAGGTTCATTTGCACTCCTAACAGTGATTTGAATTCACTATCAGACCATGAAGGAGTCGCAAGACCACCCTTTTTAGTGGTGGGGATCAGTCTGGGGGGTGGAGTCATGTAGGGTTAGCAAGGGGGGTGGAGCACAATACTCGGCTCTCTGATTCCACACCATTTCACAAGCAGTCCCGACACCTGTCTCCTGCAAACATCGAAGACATGAGAAAACATTTGCAAGAGATGCTTCAGGCCGGGATAATAACAGAGTCTTGGAGTCCCTATGCATCACCTATAGTAGTGGTACGGAAGAAGAATAGAACAATTAGGATGTGCATAGATAACAGATTGCTGAATAGCCGAACCATCACCGACTAATATACCACACCTTGCATTGAGGATGCACTGAAGGCCTTATCAGGTAGTCAGTTATTTGCTCACTGGGTTTTTTACAGTTTGAGCATATGCCACAGGGGTTTATTGGGGCCCCAGCAACTTTTCAAAGATTGATGGAAAAGGCTGTTGGAGACAGGAACCTCTTGGAAGTCCTAACCTATCTGGACGACCTCATTATTTTTGGGAAGATATTGGAAGAGCATGAGGCTAGACTGCTCACAGTTTTAGGTCACCTGGGGGAAGTTAGGCTAAAGCTCTGTGTATACAAGTGCCAGATCTGTTTGCCAAAGGTAAAGTACCTTAGTCACAGAGACTGTTTCTACTGATCAAGCGAAAATTGAAACCGTTACCAAATAGCCCATGCCAATGCATCTGAAGACTTTGTGAATCTTTCTTTGATTTCTGTGGGTATTATTGCCGGTGTATTGCAAACTATTTTGCAATTGTCAGACCGCTGACTGAACTCACCAAGGGTTATGCTCCCTCTCAGAAGACTAAGAAGCAGGCCTAAGTTGGAGGGAAAGTTTATTTAAACAGGTCTGAGCCATTTGGGGAAAGATGGGACAAATCCTGTACAGAAGCATTTCATCGCAGAACTGCAGGGTCTACAGAAGTGACCAGTTTGTGAATTCTGACAACAGACTTGTTGTTGCTACTCAAAAGATTCAGCTTAGGTCCAGTAGGTCTGCCACCTACTAGGAAAATGAGGCTAGACTTGGCCAGACTCCAAGACCAGGCTGTTTCTGATGAGTTTGCATGAGGAACTTGCAGACTTGGATGTGACTGCTGATTCTAATGTGATGTGGGAGACCTTCCGTGAGAAGACCCTGAAGGTTGCTGAGGGTTGTGTTGGTGTTGCCAGTGTTCCCAGAATGAGATGTTTCATCTCACAGGGCACCCAGGATATTATAGAGAGGAGTCGCACTGCACGACTTAGTGACAACTCCAGTCTGTACTGGGAACTAAGGAGGATGGCTCTGAGGGCAGATAAAGAGGTTTTTGTTAGACGAATCTGTGAGCAGGTGACACACCATCTGTGGTCTAGTGACGCACGTCCTGCTTACAGAGGAACCAAAGCATTACATACATCTGAATCTGTTCCTCAGAGACAGTTAGGGTCAGATGACACTGCAGTTGTGATCTGCTGGGCTGGATACTTTGAGCAGTTGTTTAAATCTGATCTTCTGGTTGGACATCTCTGGATCCACGGTTCTTGAGGCTGATCCTCCAATCAGCTGTGAACTACCAAATCTCATTGAGGTTGCATGTGTGGTGAATTAGCTAGGGGTAGTGAAGGCTACAGGGATCTGTCATATCCAGGGTGAACTTCCCCAGGCTGGTGGTAAGGCTGTCCTCCTGGCATTGCAGGCAAACTTTGCTTCCATTTTGGAATCAGGCATCATCCTAACTAACTGGAAAACGGGACTTGTAGTCCCTATCTGGAAAAGGGAAGGGTGATCCCCTGGATTGCAGCAACTACAGGGGGATAACACTGCTCGCAGTGTTGGGTAAGGTCCTTGCTAGGGTCATCCATAACAGAATCTGTGATCACCTGCTCACCTACCAGTGACTGGAGCAGTCTGGTTTTACGCCTAAGAAGTCTACCATCAACTGCATCCTAGCACTGAGAGTTCTCTGCAAGTGCAAATATTGGCAGAAGTTTTTTGCAGCCTCTGTCAATTTTCCTAAAGCTTTTGACTCAGTTGATTGAGTTGCCTGGTGGGACATACTGAGACTTTGCCGGATCCCCCCAAAGTTGCTGAACATCATGACTAGCCTGTATACTGGTACTGTGAATGCTGTGCAGAGTGGAGGGAGAGCCTCCACATCTTCCCAGTTGATTCTGAGGTTTGCCAAGGGTAGGTTCTCTCTGTTCAATGCTTGCATGGACTGGGTGTTTGGCAGGGTCATGGGATCCAGCAGCTGTCGGGCATCTTGTGGGTGAAGATTTACTGATCTTGAATTTGCCGATTGTATTAGGATGAATTCGTGGACGATTATGTCACCCACATGACATGGAATTAATCCTTTACTATAATATTCTGGAAAGTTGTAATTGTGGATTAATTCCGATCGCGTGTGGACTGATCGTCCTGAAATTCAGATCAATCGTCCATGATTCACCCCAAATGTCACTACACTGCACGAACATGTTATTTACCGATCCCCTGTAAAACCTAATTTTGCCATAAATAACTTGGGTTCATAAAGAGAAGCCAGGGTGCTCATCTGGGCCATTAGATCGGCATGCAGGATGCTTATCTTGGTTTCGGGAGATGGGGGGTGGTCGGTATACAGCACACTGTATTGCCTTTGGGGGGGAACAGGGAGGCATTGCGCAAGGACGCTTATTGTAGTATGTTATCGCAAGCAGCATCACTCGGACAAAAGGGGCAATTGGAGCACACTATATTGCCTGGGGGGAAGGGGTGAGCCTGGCCAGCTTACCCCCTGCCCACACGCAACTCTAAATTTAGTATAAAGGAAGGGGGAGATCCCAGTACTGACCGGAGTTCAGCCGTGGGATAGAGCGCGCATCGCCCGGCACTTTCTCGGAACTCATGTGTTGGTCTCCTGCCTAGACTGAAAGGGCTCCCCAGTCCATGTGTGAAGGTGGGTGATGATAGCACGTCCGAGTGTAAATAGCTTTGCAACTGCTTATGCTTTCCATTGATTGTTGCGAGCAAATTATCGCCGCTTGTGATAATATTTCGTAACTTTTTATGTTTCCTTGCTTCTTGTATGTATTATTGCTTCTTTTCTATATATATATTCATACCTTTGCACCTAATACTATTAGCTATAAGATATATATTATTTGATATCCGTTGTAGTACGAGTTATTTTGCATTGCCTTCAATATGCAAATATCATATATCCCTCTCTCATCCATTTTAAGACAGCACCGAATCAATAGAGGCTCTGATCAGGGCTCTCGAGAGACTGAGCGAGAAGTTTGAGTGTCTGGGTTTGTGAGTGTCCTGGAGAAAAACCAAGATCCAGGCCTTTAATGACTTTTTAGGCACAGCCATCAGTACTGTGTCTGTCTACGGGGAGAATGTCAACCTTGTCATGAGATTCACTTACATTGGCAGCAACATTCATGTCTCTGGTGACTCTTCCTATGAAGTGGGTAGATGGATTGGGAGATCATGGAAGGTCATGAGATTGCTGGAAAGGGGTGTGTTGTGCTCACGATATCCATCCATCCATCCATTTTCTCCCGCTTATCCGAGGTCGGGTCGCGGGGGCAGCAGTCTCAGCAGGGAAACCCAGACTTCCCTCTCCCCGGCCACTTCCTCCAGCTCCTCTGGGGGAATCCCGAGGCGTTCCCAGGCCAGCCGAGAGACATAGTCCCTCCAGCGTGTCCTGGGTCTTCCCCGGGGCCTCCTCCCAATGGGACATGCCCGGAACACCTCACCAGGGAGGCGCCCAGGAGGCATCCTAATCAGATGCCCGAGCCACCTCATCTGACTCCTCTCAATGCGGAGGAGCAGCGGCTCTACTCTGAGTCCCTCCCGAATGACCGAGCTCCTCACCCTATCTCTAAGGGAGAGCCCAGCCACCCTGCGGAGGAAACTCATTTCGGCCGCTTGCACTCGCGATCTCGTTCTTTCGGTCACTACCCACAGCTCGTGACCATAGGTGAGGGTAGGAACGTAGATCGACTGGTAAATCGAGAGCTTCGCCTTTTGGCTCAGCTCCTTCTTCACCATGACAGACCGATGCAGCGCCCGCATCACTGCGGACGCCGCACCGATCCGCCTGTCGACCTCCCGCTCCATCGTCCCCCCACTCGTGAACAAGACCACGAGATACTTAAACTCCTCCACTTGGGGTGCTGATTCTCATCCCAGCCGCTTCACACTCGGCTGCGAACTGTCCCAGCGAGAGCCGAAGGTCACGGTCTGATGAGGCCAACAGGACCACATCATCTGCAAAAAGCAGAGACCTAATCCTGAGGTCACCAAACCGGACACCCTCAACGCCCTGGCTGCGCCTAGAAATTCTGTCCATAAAAGTTATGAACAGAATCGGTGACAAAGGACAGCCCTGACGGAGTCCAACCCTCACCGGAAACAAGTCCGACTTATTGCCGCTCATGCGGACCAGACTCTGGCACCGGTCATACAGGGACCGAACAGCCCTTAAAAGGAAGCCCGGCACCCCATACTCCCGGAGCACCCCCCACAGGACTGCCCGAGGGACACGGTCGAATGCCTTCTCCAAGTCCACAAAACACATGTAGACTGGTTGGGCAAACTCCCATGAACCCTCCAGAACCCTGCGGAGAGTATAGAGCTGGTCCACTGTTCCACGGCCGGGGCGAAAACCACACTGCTCCTCCTGAATCCGAGGTTCGACAATCCGGCGGACCCTCCTCTCCAGAACCCCCGAATAGACCTTACCAGGGAGGCTGAGGAGTGTGATCCCCCTATAGTTGGAGCACACCCTCTGGTCCCCTTTCTTGAAGAGGGGGACCACCACCCCGGTCTGCCAGTCCAGAGGCACTGCCCCCGATGTCCACGCGATGCTGCAGATGCGTGTCAACCAAGACTGCCCTACAGCATCCAGAGCCTTCAGGAACTCTGGACGGATCTCATCCACCCCCGGGGCTCGGCCACCGAGGAGCTTTTTAACCACCTCAGCGACCTCCGCCCCCGAGATAGGGGAGTCCACACCCAAGTCCCCATACTCTGCTTCCACATCGGAAGGCGTGTCGGTGGGATTGAGGAGGTCTTCGAAGTATTCCCTCCACCGACCCAAAACGTCCCGGGTTGAGGTCAGCAGCACCCCATCCCCACCATAAACAGTGTTGATGTTGCACCGCTTTCCCACCCGGAGCCGCCGGATGGTGGACCAGAATCGCCTCGAAGCCGTCCGGAAGTCGTTTTCCATGGCCTCACCAAACTCCTCCCAAACCCGAGTTTTTGCCTCAGCGACCGCCGAAGCCGCATCCCGCTTGGCCTGCCGGTACCCGTCAGCTGCCTCTGGAGTCCCACAGGCTAAATAGGCCCGATAGGACTCCTTCTTCAGCTTGACGGCATCCCTCACCACTGGTGTCCACCAGCGGGTTCGCGGATTGCCGCCGCGACAGGCACCGACTACCTTACGGCCACAGCTCCGGTCAGCCGCCTCCACAATGGAGGCACGGAACATGGCCCATTCGGACTCAATGTCCCCCGCCTCCCCCGGGACATGGGAAAAGTTCTGCCGGAGGTAGGAGTTGAAACTCCTCCTGACAGGGGATTCAGCCAGACGTTCCCAGCAGACCCTCACTATACGCTTGGGCCTGCCAGGCCTGGCCGGCTTCCTCCCCCACCAGCGGAGCCAACCCACCACCAGGTAGTGATCAGTTGACAGCTCCGCCCCTCTCTTCACCCGAGTGTCCAAGACATGCGGCCGCAAGTCCGACGACACGACTACAAAGTCGATCATCGAACTGCGGCCTAGGGTGTCCTGGTGCTAAGTGCACATATGAACACCCTTATGCCTGAACATGGTGTTCATTATGGACAATCCGTGGCGAGCGCAGAAGTCCAACAACAGAACACCACTCGGGTTCAGATCGGGGGGGCCGTTCCTCCCAATCACGCCACTCCAAGTCTCACTGTCATTGCCCACGTGAGCATTGAAGTCCCCTAGCAGAACAAGAGAGTCCCCAGAAGGAATGCTCTCCAACACCCCTTCCAGAGACTCTAAAAAGGGTGGGTACTCTGAACTGCCGCTCGGCGCATAAGCGCAAACAACAGTCAGAACCCGTCCCCCCACCCGAAGGCGAAGGGAGGCTACCCTCTTGTCCACCGCGGTAAACCCCAATGTACAGGCGCCCAGCCAGGGGGCAATAAGTATGCCCACCCCCGCTCAGCGCCTCTCCCCGCAGGCAACTCCAGAGTGGAAAAGGGTCCAACCCCCTTCAAGGAGACTGGTTCCAGAGCCCAAGCCGTGCGTCGAGGTGAGCCCGACTATATCTAGCCGGAATTTCACAACCTCGCGCACCAGCTCAGGCTCCTTCCCCATCAGAGAGGTGACATTCCATGTCCCAAGAGCTAGCTTCTGCAGCCGAGGATCGGACCGCCAAGGTCCCCGCCTTTGGCCACTGCCCAGCTCACAATGCACCCGACCCCTATGGCCCCTCCTACGGGTGGTGAGCCCATTGGAAGGGGGACCCACGTGCCTTGTTCGGGCTGTGCCCGACCAGGCCCCATGGGTATAGGCCTGGCCACCAGGCGCTCGCCATCGAGCCCCAACCCCAGGCCTGGCTCCAGGGGGGGGCCCCGGTGACCCACGTCCGGGCAAGGGAAAACGTGTTTCCAAAATCTTTTTCATCATATGGGGTCTTTTGAGCCGAACTTTGTCTGGTTCCTCACCCCGGACCTGTTTGCCTTGGGTGACCCTACCAGGGGCATAAAGCCCCGGGCAACTTAGCTCCTGGGATCACTGGAACAAGCAAACCCCTCCACCACGATAAAGTGTCGGCTCCAGGAGGGGCTCACGATATCTTTGCAAAAGAATGAAGGTCCAAGTCATTAGAGTCCTGGTGCTGCATCTCTTGCTGTATGGCTGTAAGACATGGACGCTATTTAGTGACCTGAGATGAAGACTGGGCTCCTTTGGTAGTGTGCCTCTTTGGAGAATCCGAACTTTGTGTTGAATGAGTGATTGCTAGAGGAGTCCCAAATGAGGCACATTGATGCTCTCTCACAATGCAGGTAGTCACAGCACTATGGCCATGTGGCGTGTTTCCTTGATGGTGATTCAGCTTGCAGGATCCTCATTGCTGAGGACCAAGTGGCTGGACCAGGCCAAGGGGGCGCTCATGTACCACCTGGCTGTGGCAGATGGATGGCAATTTCCAGAGGTTGGGACTGGACCATGTGTCTGCCTGGGGGGTCGGTTGTGCAGGTTCTGGTGTGCAGGTTGTCGCCTTGCATGGCAGCCTTCGCCACTGGTGTGTGGATGGGTGAATGTGAGGCATGTATTGTAAAGCGCTTTGAGTACTTGTAGGAGTAGAAAAGTGCTATCTAAATGCAGTCCATTTATCATCCATTTACATATGATTGAAAATCCCCATCAAATACACTGATAATTCTAGAGATTCATATGATTTTTCCATACACATACGTCAGGATCCCAGCTGGCGACCCCCCCAGGCAGACACATGGTCCAGTCCCACCCTCTGGTACATGGGCGCCACTTTATGCAACATTGGATCATTCACCTCAGTCGATTAAAAAACACATGCAATGTGTCATTATTTAATTGAATTTTCTTTATGTAGTTTAGGACTTACTTGAAAATCATGTTTTTGATCATGTTTTTGGTAATATTTATGCAGAAATAGAGAAAGTTCAAAAGAGTTCACAAATGTTTAAGTGTCACTTTAAGAATATGAATTTATTTGAATTCAATTCCATTTTAATTCTACTTCCTTAATTTCAAATTGAAATTGCAATTCTACATCCTGTTTTCACCATAATTTCAATTCAATTCAAAATCCTGAATTGATTTGGCATTTCAGAGTCATTTCAATGCAATTCTGAATGGTGCACACCCCTGATATAAGTATATATCAAAGAGAAAATAAACATGTACCATGAGGTATTCTGTTTTGAGTAGATACCTAAAAATAAGAGTAAGCTAGATTAACTCCATTCTTTCAGCGCTGTATGAGCAGGAGTAAAAGAGTAGAATATTTTCCCAGGAATGTATATTCTGCAGTTTGCTCACAACTATCAGTGAGTCACCAAGTGACCAGTCACCAAACATTGCTATGGTCAGTTATACTACATTAATCAAAGGGAGCTTCACTGAATTTTTAAATTTTTTTACACAAACATAGAGAACCTTGTGGGGGTGGTGGGGTGCATGCATGCAGGAACAAAACAGAAAGCCGGCTTTACTTCTTCCACTAACTTGCATCTTTCTCCAGGAATGATTATAGCTAGGAGCTCTCAGTGTGATTCTCTGTGAGCCATAGCTGGGTCCTGAACTTCAAAGGGTCACCTAAAGGGGGGCAACCGGATTCGCTTTGAACACTGGATCCCGAGAGAACTAAACAAAAGATTTGTTCCCCTTGCTCACAAATCAATGAAATGTAAAGCATTTATTCCTCGCAAAAGACTGAAAAAATACCCTTTGATAACCATTCTTTCATGTCTTATAGAACGGCCACTGTAGTGAACAGATGGGAAATAAAAGACTAAACAATAAGAGGAAACGAGGAAGCATGGAAAGCTCCCAGGCCTCATCTCCGTTTTTGTCCTTCTGAATGGCTGAATGAACGTATAGCCATCAGATTTTTTGGGGTTCTCAATGTAAAGCATTTCTAAAGAAATAAATTCAAGATAAAGCTCAGATTTTGGTTTGCTGCCACACTGTAAAAGATAAAACTTAAAATACTAGGGTGACATGACGCAGTAAGAATAGTTTTCTCAACTATGTGTATTGTCATGCATACTTACATTGAGTTGTTATGCATTTTCTTGTTGGCAAAATACTTGTCATTCAACATATTGGAATATCTACATTCATACAACTACAAAATTCTTCAAGGAATTATTCCTAAATTTATGAAACTAACAATTTCCTATTTGCAATACAATTAATTCTGACTTGGCTACTTAAACCACATTTTATTTTTACTAATAATTTTCTGTTCAGCAAGCACAATTTTTTTATTTATTTTTTTTAACCAAGCCTGCCACCTTATTCAGTTAATACCCATGCAGATACCCTATTAATTATTGTCAGGAGACAAACATGACTGAATAAATCTTTTAGAATAGGGGCATACAGAGGGTCACAGACCCTGTAAAAACCAACAGAAATATGAAGACCCTTCACAAAATAACATGGGTAAACAGATCAGAAAGGCATCAAGAAGTTACAGACATATATTCCAACAGGGCACAGCTTTTGCTGGATATAGTTTGTCATCAGAATATACAAACATTTTTTCTAGGACAAAATCAAACCTGTAAAATCACTTGTCAAACAACACATTACAAAGTGTTTTTTTTAATATGCATGAGTCCCCCACAAAAAAGAAAAAAAACAAGTGACGAGTATCCTGGTACAAAAGTACAAGAATATGCCTACAGTTACACCAATAACAACACATCAGGAAGATGTACAAAATTGTTAATAGCTCAGTGGCCTGTACTACGAAGGGGGTTTAACCAAATCAGACTTAACCTGGAGGTAATTTGCAAACGCGGGGTTGACAAAATCAGGTTGTCTCAATCGGTGCTAATCAGTACTACGACGCCAGTTAAGAAGTTGATTTGTTACATCGGTGTTAACTGCATTGGATTTTGTGCGCGTTCACATAAATGGAGCGCCTGTTCAGCAGCACAAGTCACTGTTTGACTCATGGCACGATCTCCATGTTTCATGGAGGAAGACTGCATGCTAATTATGCAGGGTTATGAGGAGTTTAAATCAACGCTGCAAGGAAAGTCCAGTACCACTGCAGCCGAGTAAATGCATAAGTACATTTTCATGGTGATAAAATGTGGTCTAAAAAATCTTACGACCGAGTATTACAGTTTTTCTCCGTTGGTTTGGCTCATTTCTTGAAACAGAAATTACATTCTTAAAACTATAAGATCATTTGGCCAAACAGTCTTATAGTTCTGCGCAACATTACAGCTCACTAGCAAAAGTTCATATCTCTCCCAAAACATGCTTCAAAACTAGATTCCTTTCCCATATAAAGAGTCAGTACCATCAAAATTTCAGAGATCTTTCTCAATTTCTTTGGCTCATTTGCATTCACTTAGTGCTTTTTGCCAAAATAACCTGGATGGTTCAGCACAACACCATGGATCACCTGCAAAAGCTCATATCTCTCCCAAAACAGTATTCCCATGTGTGAAAACTAAATTCCTTTCTCATATAACTAGTCACTGCCCCCCAAAATGCATCATCCCTTTGGCATTGTGTAAGCACTGCAAGTCAAAATGCCTAGATGTTTTGTCACTATGGCAGAGGTCTAGCTAACAGAATATAATTATGTATAAAATTGAAAAAAAAAGGATTTTACAGTAAGAGCAGCCTCCAAAGTTTGACATCACACACACTGCACTCATATTGCCAAGGAAATTGAATCATTTTTATTCACACACATAAAGTAAATTCCATACATTAGAGTACATAAAAAGAAAATGTATACAGTATTCTGTATAGAAAATAAAGAGTATCTGTATAGGAAAGGAGAGTATGGTGGTAGTAGCTCCATGAGCATCCTTGGATGGGTAGTGAACCAGGCCCTGATGAGCAGGCCACGGTGGAAATTCACATTGTCCCACACGATCACATAGTGTGGTAGGTGAGGCCCTTCGAGACCTCTCTCATTTTGTGGGACCAGATCAGTATAAAGACGGTCCAAGAAAATTAGGAGCTATTAAGTGTTGTATGGGCCTAAACTGGGGATGTCTGTGGCCACACCATTCTCAGATATGGCAGCACACATTGTTAAATTGCCCCCTCGCTGGCCTGGGACATCCACCGTGACCCGCTAGCCAATGATGTTATGGCCACGTCTGCGGCCCTTGGCCAGGTTGAAACCAGCCTCATCGACAAACACGAGGATGTAAGGTGTTTCATTCCCTTCTGATGCCATTATTCTCTACAACTGAGTAAAGTGGAACCTCGGATTACGAGTAACGCAGTTTACGAGTGTTCCGCAAGACGAGCAAAGATTTTTAATAAATTTTGACTTGGAAACCGAGCAAGTCCTGGTTTACGAGCGCCAAGTATCATCAAGAATCATATGGCACACATGCGCTCCTTGTTTTTCTTGTTTTTTACGTGCGCTGGGCTTCAAAACAGGAAGCGCATGCATGCGCTTCTTGTTTTGACGCCGAGCGCACGTCATCACAACTGAACCAATGGTTATTCACTTTCTCATGCTGTGGAATTGTGGGTAATCGTCTCCCATGCTCGGTCTCAGTCGGCATGCCTCACTCGTATAGTCAAAATTTAGTAGAAAAGCACCACCTGAATAAAGGCGTAGCAGTGCGAGCGATGAATCTGTTTAACGACAATGCAATGTCCACATTTTGCGAAATCGAAAAGGAGGATGGGTTCCTTGTTCCTTGTTGCACAAACAGAAAAAGATTCCAGTGAGCCAACAGATAGCAGTGATTCCGTTAATTATAGTGAAAGTCGTCCTACAAAATAACCCTCCTCTTCTCCTCTCGTCTCCCTCACACCATCCACGATTCTTTTATATTTATATCTATATTTTGTATTAATAATTTTTATATGAATATTTTTGAGTTGTGGAACGGATCATATGAGTTTCCATTATTTCTAATGGGAAAATTCGCTTTGATATACGAGTGCTTTGGATTACAAGCATGTTTCCGGAATGAATTATGCTCGTAAACCAAGGTACAATTGTAATAGAAAATTACATAGGACTGTTCTATGTTCTCCTCCACATGTTCAATATAGCCTTCTACTGGCCACTACTCCAGTGATTCCAAACCTGGGGTACAGGCCTTTGCAGAGGTACTGCAGGGAGTATTTGACACAAAGAGGAGGGAGAAATACTGAAGACAGTTTTCTGTTGCAGTTTATAGGCAAAATGCTGTAGTCAGATAAAGCTGGATTCTGAAGGTAAAGAGGATACTGAAAAGCAAAAACAAAAATTGGGAACCACTGCTTACTGTAATGTTACAATGATAGACAACCAATAACTGACTTACATGCACATACTGGTACCACAGCTCTTTCACTCTGTCAGAGTTCCTCTCAAATGGTACCCTGTAAATCTGCTGCTTCTTCAATACCCGGTCTATTGTGGAGATGCTGATAGAGTTGACATTTTGGAATATGGCATTGTCTTGAAGGATTGCATCACGGATCTGTCTCAATGTGATAGCATTATTTGCAATCACCATGTTACAGATCTCTTGTTCTTGTCGTTCATTGAGAAGTTTTCCTTTGCCACCCATGTGAGGTTGTCGTCCAATCCTAGACATAGAAGTCAAAGGGCAACACTGTATGACAATTTGTAATGTATGCCTTATGTATTTGTTACAGAATGAGTTACCAATGTAATTGTATTGCTGTTTTACTTACAATTGTAATGCATCACTGCCCAGTGACTGGAATACTACTCTAAACTGTATCAATAATTCCAATTTATTTTCTTTGTCATTTTTATAGTATCATACTGTAACATCACTGTCTTAAAATGGATGAGAGAGGGATATAGGGCTCTCGAAGGAACAAACAGGCACGCTTAGGTTCACTCAAATACACTTTAATAAGTAATACAAAATGATCTCACATTAACACCAATACTGAGCTATCATATTGAAGGCAATGCAAAATAACTCGTACTACAACGGATATCAAATAATATATATCTTATAGCTAATAGTATTAGGTTCAAAGGTATGAATATATATATAGAAAAGAAGCAATTACACATACAAGAAGCAAGGAAACATAAAAAGTTACGAAATATTATCACAAGCGGCGATAATTTACTCGCAACAATTAAGGGAAAGCATAAGCAGTTGCAAAGCTATTTACACTCGGACGTGCCATCATCACCCACCTTCACACATGGACTGGGGAGCCCTTTCAGTCCTGGCAGGAGACCAACACGTGAGTTCCGAGAAAGTACCGGGCGATGAGCGCTCTATCCTATACTAACTATAGATATCACCTAAATAATAATTAGAATTAAGTCATCGGAAAAAATAAAAATCCTTACAAGCTTAATAGTCTTCTGATAATTCTCCAAACCCCTACGGATTAATCACCTTCGCAAGCACCGACCCACGATCTCCATTCAATCAAAAAGGTGCTTCCAGCTTTAGAACTTACCGTTTCACGTAAGTACAACATCATGTCTCCTGTTCCGTGTTCTGAGTGCAATATGTTTAGTTATTCTTCTCCGGTTATTAGCGGTACGTTTACCTGTGAGAAGTGTCAGTTAGTCGCTAGGCTGACGGAGAAGATTGTAGTTTTAGAGGGACGTATCCGGACGTTACGGGACATTCAGGAAACGGAGAGTTTTATTGATTCAGTGTTAGCGGCTCCGGATATGTCCGCCATAGGTATTCAGTCTCCCCCCGCTCCGGCAGCAGAGCCTACGCAGCAAGGCGAGTGGGTAACGACCCGGCGGCATAGTCGTAAATCCAACCAAAATTCACACCGGCACCATTCGCCCATTCGCGTTTCCAACAGGTTCTCCCCACTCAGTGAAACTCCCGCTGAGACACCTGTTGAAAGTGCTCTAGTAATAGGCGACTCTATTCTAAGAAACGTGAGAGTAGCGACTCCGGCGACCATAGTTAATTGTCTCCCTGGTGCCAGAGCGACCGACATCTCGGCAAACTTAAAAGTGCTGGCTAAAAGTAAACGTAAATACTCTAACATTATTATCCACGTCGGCACTAATGATGTCCGATTGAGGCAATCGGAGATCACGAAATCAAATTTTATAGAGGTGTGCAACCTTGCAAAGAAGATGTGTGTGTCAGTAACGTGCTCTGGCCCTATCCCTGCTAGACGTGGCGATGAAATGTACAGCAGATTATCGTCGCTACATCGCTGGCTGTCGGAATGGTGCCCGATAAATGGTGTGGGTTATATTGACAACTGGCGGATGTTTTGGGGTAGGCCTGGGCTTTTGAAGAGGGACGGTATTCACCCCTCGCGGGCTGGTGCTGACCTCTTGTCTAAAAGCATAGCTCATAGTCTCCAGACAAATCGCTGACTAACTATAGCCAAGCCCAGGCGGCAGGCAAACCGGCATAACCGACCGCCTGCTAGTCGCCTAGAGTCGTCACCTAGGGTTCATTTTATTGAGACTGTGTCTGTTCCCCGCGTTTTTAATCATGGAAGCCGATTCCACCGTAGTGTGTGCCATAATAACTTAATAAAAATTACAATGAATCCGTTACTAGAAAACAGCTGTGATGCAGGGCTTAAACTTAAACTTGGACTTATGAATGTAAGATCACTGGCTCCTAAGGCACTATTAATAAATGAAATAATTACTGATTTTAGTCTTGGTGCCATATGCCTCACGGAGACCTGGCTTAAACCAAATGAATTCATGGCACTGAATGAATCTACTCCAGCTGAATACAGTTACAAGCATAACCCTCGACCAAATCGCAAAGGTGGTGGTGTTGCTGCAATTTTTCAATCCAGCCTAGGAGTGACTGAGAAATGTGGTCTTAGTTTCAGCACATTTGAAACTCTTGTTCTTAGTCTTGCTGGCTCATCTCTTTCTTGCTCTTCACCCCAAATCACCATTGTTATTGTTTATAGACCACCTGGGCCGTACAGTAATTTTCTTAAGGAGTTCGCTGATTTTTTAACTAACCTGGTGGTCAGTACTGACAAAGCTGTTATTGTGGGTGATTTTAACATTCATATGGAGAAAGATAGTGATCCTTTAAAAATAGCGTTTACAGCTATTCTTGACTCTCTAGGTGTATGTCAGAATGTAGTCGGGCCTACTCATGCCTGTAACCATACCCTTGATTTGATTATTAGTCATGGCATCTTGGTGGAACATGTATCTATTATGCCTCAGAGTCCCCTTCTCTCTGATCATTACTTGTTAACGTTTGAAATCCAGTATAGCCTCCCGTTGACCGCAGCTCCAAAGTACAGAATCAGACGTTCCATTGCCTCACTAACTACAACAACATTTATGAAACAACTTCCACAGTCCTTCAGCCTTACATCTGAAGCATCGTGTATAAATGAACTTGAACAGGCGACTGCAAACATGGATAAATCCCTTCGTAGCACACTAGATCTTGTAGCTCCACTTAAGAAAATAAAGCATAGAGATAAGAAACCTGCCCCCTGGTACTCTGATCATACACGTGAACTCAAACAGGCATCACGCAAGCTAGAGCGCAAATGGCGCTCAACTAAACTAGAAGTTTTCAAATCTGCATGGAAAGAGAGCCTGTCTAAATACAGACAAGCACTAGTGTCTGCTAGGTCTGTGTATCTCTCCAGATTAATAGACGGGAACAAAAACAATTCAAAATTCCTATTTGAATCCGTGGCTAGGTTAACACAGAATTCTCCATTAAACTCGCAAGTCCCACAATCTCTTAAGAGTAATGACTTTATTACATTCTTTAATGGTAAAATAACTAAGATTAGACAGACCATCCAGTGCACATCCTTAGCTACCTATGACTGCCAGACTCCTGCTAGTCTTATGCCTATCAATAATGAGACTTTTGAATCTTTCATTCCTATAAAACACCCAGAACTCCTGAGCTTAATTTCCTCCTGTAAATCCTCTACAAGCCTCATAGACCCAATTCCTACAAAATTTTTCAAGGAAATCGCACCACAGATTAGCAATACCCTGTTAAATGTGTTAAACTCTTCTCTTAAGCTTGGATATGTTCCTAAACCTTTTAAATTGGCTGTTATTAGACCCGTTCTAAAGAAACCAAATCTTGACCCTAGTGTTTTAGGAAACTATAGACCAATCTCAAATCTTCCTTTCATTTCAAAGATCATGGAAAAGGTTGTAGTTCGTCAGTTGTCTACTTTCCTACAAAAAAATAATAATAATGAATTATATCAGTCTGGCTTTAGACCAAACCATAGCACAGAAACTGCTCTAGTCAAAGTAATGAATGATTTACTTATGGCTTCTGACCGTGGCTTGATATCGCTGTTGGTATTACTGGATTTAACTGCAGCATTTGATACTGTGGACCATAATATCCTCTTGGACCGGTTAGAAGGTGTAGTTGGCATTACAGGGACAGCACTCTCTTGGTTCCGCTCATATTTAACTGATCGCTATCAGTATGCACATGTGAACAACGAATCATCCAAGGCCACCAAAGTCACATACGGTGTCCCACAGGGATCAGTACTGGGCCCACTACTGTTTACACTATACATGCTACCGCTTAGTAACATTATTAGAAAACATGGTGTTGGGTTTCATTGTTATGCAGATGATACACAGTTATATATATCTGTTAACCCTGATGATACATCACTCCTATCTCGGTTAGAAGATTGTCTGTTAGATATTCGGTGCTGGATGGCAAAAAAATTTCTAATGTTAAACACAGAAAAAACAGAAGTACTGGTGATTGGTCCCAAGGCTGCAAGAAATAAGTTTCACCACCTCAGCATTAGTGGCCTTCCTACACAACCTAACACAGTTAGAAATCTTGGTCTTCTAGTAGATTCAGATCTATGTTTTGATGCTCACATAAGAAGTATTACTAGAACTGCGTTTTATCATCTACGAAACATAGCCAAGCTTTGTAAGATGCTCTCACTTCGTGATGCAGAAAAATTAATACATGCCTTCGTAACTACCAGACTAGACTACTGTAATGCCCTCCTTTCTGGTTGCCCGTCTGGTTCCTTAAATAAACTTCAGCTGGTACAAAATGCGGCAGCCAGAGTTCTCACAAACACTAAAAAATTTGATCACATCACACCAGTCTTATCCTCCCTTCATTGGTTACCAGTTAAGTCTCGGATTGACTATAAAATACTGCTGTTAACCTATAAAGCACTGAATGGCCTTGCACCAGACTACCTTAATAATCTGCTGACCACATACAATCCCCCACGCTTGCTTCGATCTCAAGGTGCGGGATATCTGTTAGTACCTAGGGTAGAAAGATCTACGGCAGGCTGCAGAGCTTTCTCCTATAGAGCTCCTCAGCTGTGGAACTTTCACCGGATGTGCGGGTTTCAGGCTCACTTTCAATATTCAAGTCTAGACTAAAAACACACCTATTTAGTTTAGCTTATAGGGACACTAGTTCTAGCTCTAGCTAGCTTCTCACTCCCAGTTAAACCGATAGTGTGAGGTGTAGAGCTGGGTGGGGATCGGTGCCATTGGCTTTGGATAAACTGAATTGACAGTGCTGTCACTCTAGCTTCACAATTGCTTGTGGGATTGGAGTGCTGACATTTCAGGGACTCCCCATGCCTGCATTCCCACCTGCCTCTCCCTCCTACTTATGCTGCCATAGCCATATCTGCCGGAGCATTGCACTTCATATTGCACTCATCTAACTTTTAGCACTGCCTATAGTCTCCCTTACTTTGACTAATTGCATTTATTTCCACCACCTTCTCCTGGGTGGTGCTACCTGGAGCTTTCAATCTATCAAGATGTCCAGCACACCCTGCAACATGTGACGTCGCCACTGCCAATGACGACCGTGCATCCAGCTCGCCGTTCTGCCAGTGTCATCTTCCTTGTATGACCCGCTCCCTGCCTTCTGGCTGCCTGGCGATTGGAGGAAGTGTTGGCACCGGCTTGTCATCTCCCCCCTGCTCCCCGTTTGTGTTTCAGACTAAACTGTATTTGACTCTCCCTGCCGGCCCCTGGAGGATGGGCTCCCCCTTTGAGTCTGGTCCCCCCCAAGGTTTCTTCCTTCTAGGGAGTTTTTCCTTGCCACTGTCGCCTATGGCTTACTCACTGGGGGCTTTGGGTGGGGATGCTGTAAAGCGCTTTGGGACAATGTAATGTTGTGATAATGCGCTATACAAAAATAAATTTGTTGTTGTTGTTGTTGTATCCCACGGCTGAACTCCGGTCAGTACTGGGTTCTCCCCCTTCCTTTATACTAAATTTAGAGTTGCGTGTGGGCAGGGGGTAAGCTGGCCAGGCTCACCCCTTCCCCCCAGGCAATATATGGTGCTCCAATTCCCCCTTTAGTCCGAGTGATTCTGCTTGCGATAATACAATACAATGGGCGTCCTGGCGCCAGGTGTCTTTGCGCAACGCCTCCCTGTTCCCCCCTAAAGGCAATATAGGGTGCTGTATACCGACCCCCCACCCTATCTCCCGAAACCAAGATAAGCATCCTGCATGCCGATCTAATGGCCCAGATGAGCATCCTGGCTTCTTTTATGAGCCCAAGTTACAATAATTCCATCATTGACTGAGTACATATCTGTTTTCCCTGCGAAAGGTTTGGATGATGGAGGAGACTGTAGAGCGAGGCACAATAGGCTGCACTCGGCAACCTGCCTCTGCCATTGTGAGGCAATGGTTGACGACATGGTCTATAATTGTGGCCCGAATTTCAACCGGGACAGAATGGTGTCTTCGTGATCCTCGGCCTCTTCCCTATTCCATCACCACGCATCCTCACTCCTCCTCCTCTTCTTCTTCCTCCTCTTCCTCGTGCAGGAAGTTGGCCTTGTTCATTTACTTGGCGAGGTACCTCCATGTTCATACTGCAAATGGTACTGGCCCTGGCCAAGCTCTATATGTACATGTTTGGCAGCATTTACAACCATAGACAGCACCTGTCAGGTAACTAAACAAACTGTCTGGTGGTCATCTGAGATGTGGGAAACTCCTCCTTCGTTAGTCAAGTTCTACAGTTTTTCTCAGTTGCTTTGATGCATTTCTCACAACAGAGTTGAAGTTCTCAAAACTGCTCGTTCAATTCCCACAACCTCTAGTCAGTTGTGCAGATCATAACAGCAATTTCTGTTTGTTTTCGTCATTTTGCAATTGCTTTAGTACACTCAGGCAGATGCTTATGTGCAATTCTCAGCTATATCATACATCAGTGGTTGCTTATGTCATTATGATCAAAATGCATTGTGCTAGCCCTCTTTTGCATAGTCATACACTCCAGACAAACTTGTCATTTTGTCATTGTGTAAGTCATTGCAGTCAAAAGTGTTCAACAAGATATCATTAGCTGTCAAGTGTATTTTAAAGGTTTCTACAAAACGTTTTTGGTATGTATTCACAATACTAATGATTCCTGCACCATTTTCATATACATGGATGAGACTGGCTTCAACTTGGCCAAAGGAAGGAGACATGGGTTTAATCTGATTGGACAGAGAGCTACTGTTGATATGCCAGGTTTTGGGGTGGGAACATCACCATGTGTGCAGCTATTTCGGACAATGGGGTCCACACTTTCATCCCTCTTGTGGGGCCATACAATACCCAACATCTGCTGACCTTCTTGAACACCCTCTATAGGGATCTCATTCCAAAAAAGGAGATTGTTCAGGAAAATGTACCAAAGTATGTGATCATTTGTGGTAATGTGAGTTTCCATCACTCCAACCCAATCAGCAAATGGGTTGCCAACCGCCCCAGGATGCTGATGGAACTCCTACCACCATATTCCCCATTCCTCAACCCAGTTGAGGAGTTCTTCTCAGCTTGGAGGTGGAAGGTATATGACCGTAACCCACATACACAAATGACACTGCTTGCTGCCATGGAAGTTGTGTGTGGGGATGTAGCAGCAGGCACCTGCAGAGGCTGGATAAGACATTCTAGGAGGTTCTTTCCATGCTGCATTGCAAAGGAAGATATCCGTTGTGATGTGGATGAGAACATGTGGCCCAATATACAGGATCACCTGCAACTGTATGTAGGATCACACATGCACATATCACAGGGCCTAAATTCCAGGTGGCCTGAGACGAGGCCGAGCCTGGTACGAGAGGCACCAAAGGGGGGTTACACACATAAACACACACACACAGATAACAAGGGAGGCCAGCACTCCAACTTTTATTGCCCAAAGATTTAGGGACCTACAGACAAGCAGAGTGGACCTCAAGGACAGGGGTCCCTCGACTTGGCACACAACCCCCTTGCCAGATATCCTGCCTTGCATACCACTCACCGAACAGACCAACACCCTAAAGGAAATTTCATTTAAGTTTGGCTTTTGTATACCCTTTATATTGATTTACTCACGACTACTAGTCTCAATATACAGATAGGTTATGTTTGTATGTGTCCTTAGACAATCTTAGTGTTTTGTGTGCCACCCTTATAACCATGTTCACGGAGTATCACCTATTTTACCCCTTTGCACTTGAACACATATAAATTTAAATAAATATATAGGTATAGCTACCATTGTATGTATGTTCTCATGGTAAACCAGAAGAATCTGGAAAATTAGTGTGTCCTAACTTTTAGAGAGTCTTCTTTGTTAACAACCTTATCTTCCAACATTCCTTTGTGGTCCTTGTCTGAACTTGGTGGACCGTTACCAAGTTTCTTTGTTCTAACATGCTATGTTAAAAGAAGTGAATTAAGGTGTATCTTATCCATTCTGGAGAAGATGAATTGGCATAAGCCACACCAAACAAAATATGTTGTTTCCAGATGTGCAACTTATATTAATATTACCACAAACTAACGGCCACGCCTATCTATGGATAAGATGTGCTGTTTGTAATATGAATATTTGATGTAATAGCTGCACAAAGTGTAACATCTGTTGAGGTGCAACCCAAAACACCTGTATCCTATACTGATGTGAATCAGTCACATAGATAAAATAATTAATTGTTTAATCAATTAATGCAGATGGTATGGGGTATGTACCTGTGGCATGTTTGGTGTCAAACTGATTGTTAATCACCCCTGATTCCAAATCTGGTCAGTGATTACCATAAAAGTGGATGTATCAAAGGTTATAACAGCTTAATGAAAATCATCAGTAAAGGAAGAATCAGTCAAGTCATAAATCCCAAAAGGACTGATACAGACCCCCTTCCAAAAGCCCGCCAAATGGATGGCCAGCCATTGGGCCAGGAGTCAAATTCCTGGTCATCCCTATTCATGAACTTTAGAGCATAAAACCCTGGCACCTCAGAACAAAGAAAGGAGAACAACCATCAGCCGGGGCAAACAGATCATCAAGCGCAGAACGACCATCAGCAGTGCAGAAAAGACCATCAGCCCGGGAGAAGAGAAGCCCACAAGAAGTCCTCCAGTGAAGGCCCAGCTGAACAGAGAACAGCACCCAAGACAAAGCTTCACCAGGAGAGAGAATCCAAAGGGGCTCCACTCCACTGCTCCAAACGCCGCTCCTTCCTGAGTGCTATCAGCTCAGCAGCTCTGCCATCAACTGCCAAGACCCCCCCCCCCACTCTTCAACCAAGTAAACCAACTTCCTTTCATTCTAACAACTTAAGCTGTTCTGTTAACCTGCTATAAGACTTTAGGGTCGTGTTTCCACAAACTGTGCTTGCTTTGCAGAACAGTATTTCCCATTTAAGGTTATTCATTTAAATCCGGTCATTGCATTTTCATAATTACATCGTTTGTTCTATTCCGTTATTTCGTGTTTGTTGTGTGTGTTAGGTGTAATGTCTGTCTTATGTTAGTTGTAATGTTTGTTAGGAATAAATGCATGTCTTTTACACAACTTCAGCCTCCGTCATTGAGTACTCACAATAAGTCCCTGCCTCTGTGCGATCTTGCTACACGCTCTGAACCTCAAACTCGCCTGAAACATCGCGAGACTCTCTCTCATCGGCCGTGAGGGGGGCTTCGCTACCAATCGTTTACATTACCTGGTGACGCAGCTCGGTGGAAGAGCCTTCTAACCCAGGTTACTAAGTGATACTGGTAATTAGTGAATCCCATTTAAGTCTCACATTAACAGACTCACGGGGATACTGCAATCGAGTTTGGAGGAGCCGACCATTCGGCATAACGATTGGTTAATAATCAGCATTAAATAATAATTAATTAAACTTTAATTAATTCAAACATATTGGTGGAGATATTAAAATTTACCTGAGCTAATAATTCCTACATGTAGAAAGCATTTAGAGTTTCAGTCTGTATATATTGTTCCCCTTTTTGATTTTGTAATTGTTTTTTGTTTCATTTCATATGTTACAGTTTTTCTCGGTTGCTTTGGAGCATTTTTCAGATCAGAAAGTGAATTCTCAAAACTACTTGTTCAACCGCCACGTAATTTAGTCACTTGTGCACAACACATGAACATTTCTCATTGCTTTGATCAAAATGCAAATGCTTTTGTACATTCATATAATTGATTGTGTACAATTCTCTGCTGTTCCCTACATTTTCACTTGTTTATGTCATGTTGATCAAAATATATTATTCATCTAAATAATCTTAACCCCCAAATCATTTCAGCATCAGTGCATTGCACAAGTCACCGAATGCAAAATAGTTAATCCAGTTGTCAAAATCTCCAAAAAATAAAACTAATAATAAAAAAATAAAATAAAAACAGTTTTATGTAAATGTGTTTTGAATTGACACATTGTGCAGATGAAATTTGAATGTCACTAATAAAGGGGCGTGAAGAACCAATGATCAACTAGTTCTCTAAAACAGGTGAATCTCGTGAACCTATAATTGGCATGCCTATATAAAAAAGAGCAAAACACAGATTTACAGTTTTTGAAAATGGATGAACAACCAGTACGTGGTCAACAGCCAGGAACAAGTACGCATGCTGGAAGGGTAAGGAGGCAAAATAGAGGAAGAAGAAGAGGAAGAAGAGACCAGAGACACAGACATATTTCTGATGACATTAGAGCCACTATTGTGGACCATGTTGTCAATCATGGCCTTACAATGGCTGAGGCGGGTCGGAGGGTATATTGGGATATTGGGAGATCAGCGGTTTCTTCAATCATTAAAACATTTCGTCAAGAGAACAGGTATGTAATCCACGAGTGTGGACTGTGCTGTTTATAGTGTATATACATTCTTTAACACACAAATATGTGTAAGTATATCTGAATTGTATTACGTAGTGTATTTTTTCCACACAGGACTGAAAGGTTACCTCGTAGGGGTGGCAGAGGACCTCTTTTCACACCTGAGCAGGAGGAGGCTATTTGCACCATGGTCAGAGCAAACAATGCCATTAAGCTAAGGGAAATACAGAGGGCCATTGTAGAAGACAACAATGTTTTTATAAACACCCAATCTGTTAGCATCTCAACTATTGACAGGGTATTGAAAAGACACCACATGACCATGAAACAGCTGTACCGCGTACCATTTGAAAGGAATGAAGACAGAGTGAAGGAGCTATGGTACCAGTATGTACAGGTAAACCATATACTGTATGTGCATATAATTACTAATTTACATAAACTTCTTATATTGACATATATATATATATATATATATATATATATATATATATATATATATATATATATATATATATATATATATATATATATACAGTATGTGTGACCTATGTACATTTGCTATAGCTTTAGGAAAATAATACAATATGTGTGTACATTTGATATAACTGCATCTTGTGAAATGAAATGAAAATGCATAACTAATTGGGTATCTTCTGTGTTGTAGCGTATAATGGAATTGGAGTCAAGTGAACCACCTCACACCTTCATATACGTGGATGAGGCAGGCTTCAGTCTGAACAGAAGCAGAAGACGTGGTCAAAATGTCATCGGCCACAGAGCTACTGTTGACTTGCCAGGCCAGCGGGGAGGAAATATCACTATGTGTGCTGCTATTTCAGAGCATGGTGTTCTAACTCATATTCCCCTTATAGGCCCATACAATACACAGCGTCTCCTCACCTTCCTGGAGACCCTCTATTGGGCTCTCATCCCTGATAGGGGTCCATTTCAAGATGATTCGGCCAAATATGTGATACTTTGGGATAATGTGAGTTTTCATCACTTAAACGCCATCAGGCAATGGTTTTTGACCCATAACAGAATGTTGATGGAATTCCTCCCACCATATTCCCTATTCCTTAACCCAATTGAGGAGTTTTACTCATCATGGAGATGGAAGGTCTATGATCGCCAGCCACATACACAGATGTCCCTTCTGGCTGCCATGGATGCAGCATGTGAGGATATCACTGTGGAAGCCTACAGAGCCTGGATTAGATACTCAAGAAGATTTGTTCCACGTTGTATTGCAAGGGATGATATTTGCTGTGAAGTTGATGAAAATCTCTGGCCTGACAGACTGGGTCGTCAGGGGGTATAGAGACAGACAACAGCATGCACAGTTTTGCCTAAGAGGTGTTTCCTATGTTTACCATTTGTAATTTTATATTTTTCCCCATTGTGCTTTTGTGTCCTTATTTTTCTTATCACAATGACATTATATGATGTTATATTGTAATTCTTTTTTTCAGTCCACTAGTAAAAGTACAATAAAAAGTGTGAATCCTGTTCGGTCTCAATATACAATCAATATTCCACAGTCTCACGGCATGTCATGCAATAGTCACGTAATTTGTGTAAACTTTAATTCGTGCATAACGATACAAATTTCAAGGGTTTTTTTCGTAAGGAAGTATTAAGCTGTAAGGAAATCCGCAATAAAATCTAATATTGCAAAATATATTGATGAAACGTGCTGATAATATAGCTGTTACTGTAATTGATCAAACATAGTGAAAATCAAAAGACAATTCCCATAGCAGTGAATTGGTTTGAAAATCGTACTGTCTGACATGAAAAAAAGCGCAATTTGTGTCAGTGGGCATGAATCAAATAGATTAAATAACGTGAATATTGCACATAATGCCGTGATACTGCGTTGGTAAATTTGTGCTGTTGAATTTCATAGATCCCATACAGAAGAAATTCAGCCTTTTGCATTGTGAATTACTGTAAACCAAACCATATTTTATATCAGGAAATCCTGAAACCATGCAATGTCATTCTGACAACATGACTAAACATTTTGACTTCACCGTATATAAACAATGACAAAAGGACTTGTCATTCTGATGGTGATGACATTTTCATTGACACAAAAACTTACTTTTGAGGGAGTACCTAAGGATTTTGAGTAAAGTACATGCTTTTGCAAGAAATCCAATGTACTAATTGTTTTGAGAATGCACTAACTGTTATGCAAATATTAAGACTGATTCGAGAAATGCTCCAAAGCAACCGAGAAAAACTGTATGCATAAAGCATTGAAATGCATTTTTTTGCTAGACTGCAATCGCAGTGCATGGTACGTCACCATATACCAGTGCAATCAATAAAATATTCTTCTTGAATCAATCTCCCGCAATCAGTGTTTTTTATTTTTATGTTTCCTGCCCTTGTCATTCAGATGTTTTGTGTCAGAAAATGTTTACATTGTGCCAATTTTATATAGATAACATGACTTTACATTTTGGCTCATGTCCGTGGACGATTATTCATGGACTTGGGATTTTTATGGCACTGACATATTCAATGACGTAAATACTCGCTTTTGAGGCATGGACTAAGTATTTTGAAGAGGTTACCTGCTTTTGTCGGTCATCCATGATGTTTTGCTATTTGCACTAAGTGTTTTGAGAAATGCACTTGCTGTTATGCAACTGTTAAGTCTGTTCTGAGAAATGCACCAAAGCAACTGAGAAAAACTGTAATTTCACCTGACTCTCAATTACTGTCATGAATTTATCAAATGTTCCAAGAAATTCATATATGGTGTTCATGGTATTATGTTCTTGACTAATTTTGACATTTGAACAGACTATTGTGCATGTGATGACTTACACGATGAAATCATGCTGACATGTTTTGGAGAGAACAACCATTAGACTGAAAATCATCTAATCAGTTTAGATCAGCAAGATCTATTTATTTGGAAAATGTGCCAAATGTGGGCTCATTGTGCTAACTGTAGGCTACTTGTACTTGACCATTTGCAAAGATGCGCTGAGACACTTGAGACATGTACTAAGACATTTGCAATTTGATGAAATCAATGAGAAATGCCATTCTGTTGTGAACAATTGCAAGGTGGTTTGGAGATTTGTCCATGTTATTTTGAGAATGTCATTTCTGTTTCAAGAAATTAGCCAAACCAATGGAGAAAAACTGTAAACTATGAAGTGTTATCTGAAAAGAATTGAAATACTGTTAATAAATACAGAGGCTCACAGATGCAACACAATTCAGAAGTAAGCCTATTACACCGGCTGACATTTAAAATTTTTTTGTGAGATGATTTAACAAAAACAAGTGCATGTTCAGTTTTTCATGTAGTTTCAGAATATGGCTTCCAATTTGCCGCAACACGTCTGTTTTGTCACAATTTACAATTAAAGTTCAACATAAATTACACAACAACAACAACAACAAATTTATTTTTGTATAGCGCATTATCACAACATTACATTGTCCCAAAGCACCAGCTGACATCAAATTTGATGAATAATATCAAATGACATTTTTCAAACACCCTTCATAATCAGACATTTTTATTATATTTAGTTTTGCTCCAGCACATCTGGTTTTTCTGTGATTTCGAGTTAACTTTTTCATATACAATGCATTGTATACCTAATAATGTCATTTTGATACGAATCATATAAAATCACCAGTAACCTGTCATAGACTAATTTTTTGTACAAACTAGTCAGCAGGGTTTACAGGCAGCTTGCAGTTATGTAAACTTGCAGGTATGTTGCTGCAGGTCCACTGACGCTGACCTTTGTATGCAGAACTGTGGTCCGCCTTCCGGTACTGTGACTCAGTAAATAATTCAAATAATTTAACTGAATATCGAATATGAGGCTAACTTAACCGTGGTGAACCTATCAAATTTTTCCTTAAAGTGCAATACTATGAAAATAGTAAATCAGTCATGACAAATATGTTACAGAAGAAGCTAACAAATTCCAAATCCCCACTCCAATAAGTGAAGGGAAGGTGAACCTAAGGTAGATGTGTAGTCAATAGCCCATATATATCTAAAAGCATACTATGAGCAAAATACCTGCACGGTGATGCTGTGAAAAGATTTGCGATTCACATAATCGCCCTCATGCTCTCCCAGGGGGGCACTAATTGGGATGTGTGTGCAATTGATGATTCCTATGACCCTTGGGAATCCAATGAGAAATTGTGTTCAGTAAAAGCAATTTTCCTAAGAAATTGAATATTTTAATGCTGCGATTTACCTGCGATTGCATGAAACCCTTCTTTATTCCGCAGAGCACTTAAACGACCAGGGAAAACCACAAATGCATCCAACAGTTTACATAGAGCAAGCACCACTTTGCGAACCGCACGGCAAACAGTACTTTTGCTCAGATGTTCAGCATCACCTATGGAATACATATATTGGCCACTGGCATAATATTGCAGCGCAAAGCATACGGTCTGCTTGATTGTGAGGGCATTGCTATGGCAAATGGAGTTAGAGACCTCTGGTCTGATCAACTGACAAAGGTAACGAATTCCCTCGGATGAGAATCTGTACCTTTCATGGAGAATATCGTCCGGGTATGCCAGCAGATTCTGGCAGTCTCTAAAAACCCTCGCCCTGTGGAGAGCCCCTCACAATTTGCGCGCTAATGTCATATGGATCATCCAGGTATGCCAGCATTGTCTTCGGAGAAATTGTAGTTGGAGGGGCGGTGCTCAAATAGGGCTGGCTTACGCAGAAACCTCGACTTAAGCAAGAACATAAACTGCTTGGAGCAGGTTTGAGACTTAGCGTAAATTGCCCTAGTAGCATGCCTCAAGCAAAACCTACCCACCTTTCATAGTACAGGTTAATCGTGAAGTTACACCACACGTCATCAAGTTACTCGCAAAGATACCCAGATAAGCCAGTAACCTCGCTCCGTAGTACAGGCCACTGGTCTTTTGAATTTGTTCCCTGTGCATCATTATTTACAGTAAAAGTTTATTTTTAAGAGATCTCACACCGTTAAAGCACAACATGGCGCAGGCGGGAAAAGCTGACGATCCACTAGTGGCTCCAAGGCAAAAGGGGTTTACAAACAAAACAGAACACACTGGGAAGGGCACAAATTATAAGGACCACGAGGGGTCAAAAAGCAAATGGGGAAAACAAGAACTAACTATAAAGATCCTAAAGCAACCAAACAAGGAAACAGGCTAATGAGTCGCAGGCAGAGTAACACCTAACAGAGTAACACCTAACAGAGTAACACCTAACAGAGTAACACCTAACAGAGTAACACCTAACAGAGTAACACCTAACAGAGTAACACCTAACAGAGTAACACCTAACAGAGTAACACCTAACAGAGTAACACCTAACAGAGTAACACCTAACAGAGTAACACCTAACAGAGTAACACCTAACAGAGTAACACCTAACAGAGTAACACCTAACAGAGTAACATTCACACAATGACCAACTGAGGAAACGAACAAAGGCAGGCACTTAAATACAATGATAACAAGGACTAACAAAAGGCAGGTGAGAATTATCAAGAACAACCAATGAACGAGGACACAGTTCAACAAGACACAGATGAAGAAACTAAAACTAATGAACACAGAACCAAGGAACTAACAAGACCTGAAACTAAGAAAACACAGGGAAATACTGCACTAGGAGAAAAATCAAGACAAGCAAGTAAAAAACAAGCAAACAAGTAAAACAGAACAACCAAGGCATAAACAAGACCATTAAACACAGGGATAAACAATATCAAATTAAGAATAAACCAAAACAGGGAAACAGAGGACTAAACAGACTGAATTATCTCAAAGGTTTATTATAACCACAGGTGGGCCCTCCGTGAACAATCCAGTGTGATCAATGGGATAATGCCAAGTGATGTACACCGCACAAATTACAAGATGAGATTCACCACCACCAGTGGGAAGGACTCAGATCTGGTGACTCTGGGCCACTAGCCCTGAAACATAGGCAAGGAGACAAGACAAAGGGGTTAGAATAATGTTACGGCCCCCTGTGCCTTAACTATCATCTCCGGCTGATACATACAAGACAAGCAAAAAAAAAAAAAAACACTTCAAACAAAAGATACAAATATAGAATAACAGCCAACATAAACACCCTTGATACTGGGGCAACCATAAAATAAGAGAAAAACAAGAGTAACAAAAATAAAAATACAATAAATTAACCCAAACTAAATCAATGACCTGTACTACGAAGCAGGGTTGCTGGCTTATCTGGGTAACTTGTCAGATTTCAGGTAGTCTGGGCAAAATGTAGTACAGGCCACAGAAGAGGAATACTTCAGGGCAGCCTGCCAGTTGTACTGCTAGAAAAGAATCTCAAGTAAAACAAACACTAAGTAAAAAAATCTGGGTACCACTGGTCCACACATGGCCCCATGCCAATGCTGACCGAAGCTAAACTGCCTGGCGAACACAGACAATCCACGGACTATAACACCACGTAAATATGCTCCCTTTCTGGATAGAACCTCAGCATCTTTGGCATGAAACTGCTCTGAACATCCCTAGCAGGTCTTTGTTAGTCATCTGGAAAAACTCTTCACAGATCTTTTACACATAAGCAACGTTTATACCCAAATTAAATTTGTACTATTTAACTAGTTCTAAGGTCACAGCAGATTTCCTTTTTTCCCAGTTTTGTAAAGTTTCAAATTTTAATACATTAAGAGCCTAATGCAATCTTTAAAAAGTAAACTCACTTTTCTATGCAGAATGTAGTTAAATGTGACGGGCAATAGATTGTTTCATAATATACTGTGGAAACAGAATCACCAAAAATATTCATTTTCACTTATTGGTTGAGATCGTGGGCATCGTTATGTCAGGGAGTCTGAATCACATTTTCGATGGCAATAGCTGAAAGTCTTAATAGAGGACATGTGTGGAATCATTGATAATCTTACATGCCTTTTTAAGGACTTTTTTCTGTTTGCCCAATAATTTTTGAGCTGAGGTTAACAACACTTTGCAGTCGATTCTTGTCCTTTTGACAGAGATTTAAACTAGCAAATAAATGAAAAGGTTAAGATACAATAAAAGATGAATAGAACATTTTCAGTAGTCTTTGATCTACTCCAAATGAGTTTAATTTACATAAGCAATAGAGTTGCTGCTGGTATTTTCTCACAATGGCCATTTCCACCTAATGACCCTTTTGTAAGTCTTGTTTTTGAAATTGCTTTTGGTTTTTTCAGTCTGTCAGAGTATTTGTAAGAAAATGTTGTGATGCAGTGATTAAGCCTATCAAATGTAATGTAACCTTTGGAAATCAAGTCTTTCATGCACATTGAAAATTCTACCAGTTTATACATACCCTTCCAGAAAGCTGGCAAAATATCTGACAGACATCCATTTACTGGATGAGAGAAGGATATGTGGTTACTTAGCATACACTCAGCTTTAACACCATTTACACTTTGCACCGAGTCACTTTCTGTCAGCTGCTCTACAAATGCATTGTGCTGTCTCATTGTCCTCAGATGAAAGTCTGTAGCATTCACAGCTGCTATCTCATGATGATTAATCAAACAAAATCTACAGAACTTCAATACATAAAAATTTTGCACGTACAAAGAACAAAGTTCCCTTGATATTGCAGCCCAAGTCCTCCACAAAGACACCATTTAGCTCCAAGGATTTCAAATCCTTGATCAATGGATGCAAAAATTTGAAACAAATCCTTGAAAACAATCCTTTCTCTTTGTAGTTCTGCTTGTCTTGAAATGACTTACTCCTGCCTTTCCGACGCTCCCACATGGACAAGGCTGGCTATACCTCCACCCACTATTTTTAAATACAATTTTCTCTAGAAAATCTGCATGCCCAAATAACCTTTCAATCACCTGATTAATGTATTTGTATATTAATGTATTTTTCTGTGGTCTTTGGTAGTAATATTCTGTTGGTTGAATCACATTATAATATATATTTCTTCATTTCTGAAATTTCCCTTTTCAGAAATAGCTTGAAGCAATGGTGTTGACTGAAGAACAGAATACATTTCTTGTGCAATTTCACTTTGTGTTTTAATGTTGTTTTTCAGAGAATCTGTTTTATACTATGGAGAGTGTAAACATTTGAGCAAAACAAAATATTGAAGTGGGTTTAGGAATTGTGTTACAGAGTTGATCATGCACCCATCTGGGTGAGAGGGTGTGGGAGGAGCAAGAGGAGGCGGGAAGGGGAAGTGAAAAGGGGTGCAGTATCAGGACTGTTCTAGGACTAGTTGTTGGGATATAAAAGTGTGCACGGCGTGGCTGTGGCCCACAACAGACAAATAAACTTAGTTTTCAGCCACTTGCCTCCTCATTCCCATAACGGGGAACCTTACAATATTATAAAATGTATATTTTATAAAAAAAAAAAGTCAAGTATTTCCTGTGGCGCACTTTTTGAGATATGTAGTCAACTATGTATACGCAAAAATAGAAAGGCAAATATGGTCCAAATGTGTGAATATCTTCTGAAGGCTAAGCTGTATCCTCTTTCTGTAATATGGAACCACACTGTGAGGAACACTGTATATGTAATGGACAGTGTTCAAATTGATCAGAGCACTGTCTTGTTACAGTTCAAAAGTCTTTAACAGTGCATATTCTTTGATTTCTGCTTCTCTGGAAGCTAAAAGTTGGGTGGCTGTTTGTTTTAAACCCACATCCCTAATAGGGACAACTAATTATTTTGTGTTGTTTCAGATGTGTCCCAAAATTAGTCACATAAAGCTTTTCACTGCAGATTTCTTCAAAAATAACATGATTCACTTTTAAATTAAATAGGTGTGGGCCATTGACAATTAACTAAACACTAGGGTTAGGAATAATGCGAAATAGGTGTGGATCGGTAACAAACATGAAAGACTCAGTAATCAAACACTCCAAGGAACAGGACATGACAACAAAACTAAATATAAACAAGGAAAACTAACAAAGGCACAAAAACAGGAACAAATACAGAAATAACATGAATGCAAGATAAATAACAAGAGCAGAAACAGAACTCAATAGCCTCAAACCCATGACGGTAGGGGAGTACAATTCATAGCCACACGCTCGGCCCATTCAGCCACACAATAGTGCAGAAAGCAAGGGAACACACTAGGAACTGTGACAAGTACTAAACACAGAAAAGAATGGAGCAGCCAGCAACACCTGCTGGTCAGACAGTGAAACAACAGATAGAAAGGGACAAGACAGGGACTGATCCTGACACTTGCATCGTGGTGCAAACAATTAGACCTTATAAAGACTCACAGGACTATATGCAAAATTAATATTTCACCAAAGAGACAGACTTGCTAATGCACACTTAATATGTGTTTCTGTTGGTAACTTTATTTGAAGTATTTGAGAAATCCTCCTCTTGTTCACATCCAAAATCATAATGTTTTATAGCATTATGGTTTTTATTCCATATTTCCATGCAGAATGAGAGCCATTAATTGCTTAAAAAGCTGCTTAATGTGTCTAAAGGTGCCTTTAAAAATAGTACTGTATATTATTATGTGGCTGAGGAATTCAAGGTTACTGGTTCAAATCCCATGGTTGAAAGGCAGACTAATTTCACCACTGAGCAAAGCCCTTAACCCCAATCACTCCAAGGACAGGCTAACGCCACATTCTCAAGTGTATGTCGCGTTGGTTGAAAGCATTTGTTGAAGGTTCGAATCCTACCTCTGCTGTTTGTGCATGTGTTGAATTTCCATGTTCTGCCCTTTCTGCTCAAAGATATGAGGTTGAACTATATAAGCAGTGGGAAGAAGGCTGGACATTAAAAAAGCAATTTGGTTGTCTGAGTGGGAAAAAAAAAATCCTGATTTTTACAGTTCAGAATTTCCTCTTGTTGCAGTCGATGTCTGTTCTTGTATTCAGTTTCAGTCCCTGATGGCAATAAGTTGGGGGTTTGAATTCCACCTATGTAGTGTGTGAGGAGATTTCATGTTTGCCCCATGTTGTATAAGTTTCCTTTGAGAGCTCATATAGTCAAAAGACAAGCACTTAGGCTAAGGTGGCCCTAAATTGCCCATTGAGTGTGACAGAGCATGTGTGTGTGTGTGTGTATGTGGAGTGTGATGGACTGGCATCCTGTCCAGGGTGTACCCTTGCCTTATGCTACCTGGGACAGACTCCAGGCCCTTGCTTGACCTGACCTGGATAACCAGTTAAAAGATGGATGGACAGAAAGATTTACAACTAAAGGGATAAGTGGGGAATGGCTTAAATACCAAACAGTGAACACCTTCAGATCTTAAGTGTGTCCCAAGCTACACTGGAGTCACATCACCTTATTTCTCAGATTAGTTACAGAAATAAAGGCAGATATGAAAGAACTAGGAGTCTGGTAGGTTTTTATTTTAAAAATAAACTTAAAAATAGTGCAGAAACCACAATTCAATACTGTGTTTTAAATATATATAGCCGCACATATAACTGTCGCAAGTGGTCCTTTCTAAATAGATTTTTTCTCACCAGTGGAGACGCAGAAAAAACATTTATTGTGACAGATCTAGCCGAATTCCCTTGTGTACCGTTATGATTATTACATTATTCAGTAATGGGTGAAGTGATAAAATGATAACTTATAACTTATTTAGTTATTCTAGCTCTGTTCTTGATAAATAATATTGGCCACCAAACACAGCTTATTAACCTTATCTCATGAATGTGGAGGACTAGACTGAAAGCGTGGGAATTATGGGAAATCAAAAGCACTGCGCTAGTAGGAGGTTTTGGGGATTGCTGTTCTGTGTGAATCTGTATTTCTGCCTTGCAGTCATAACTGCTGCTCTGTCTAGCTGTTCTCTTTCAGAGATTTCGCATTCATCACAAGAGTAGCAAGGCTGAACAAACTAGGGCTCCAA